>NW_026000221.1:15703975-15730477 GCF_001458135.2 Marmota marmota marmota
GGGGGGGGGGGGGGCACATGCTTGTAGTACCAGTGATTGAACCAAGGATGATATTCCCCAGATATTTTTATTTTATTTTGAAAAAGGGACTCATTAAGCTGCCACACTTGGCTTCAAACTTGAGATGCTTCTGCTTCATCCTCAGGATTAGCTGGTTTATAGTTTTGTGCCAGCATCTGATTCCATTATCTTTTTAATTCATTACAACCAGACTTGACTTCCACCTTAGCCCAATCCATCAACACTGTTTTTAACAAGACCCTAATAGTCTTACTTTTTTTAAGCCAGTGATCTAGTCTTCATCCTGATTTAACTGGAACAACCAGGTTCATTTGAGAATGTTGATCAGCTCTTCTATTTTTCTCATCATTCTTGGTTCTCCTGCTCCCTCACTGGTTTTCCTCCGCCATTTCCTTGGTTTTTTCTTTCATTTAAACAACGTGGAAAAAATTGGCACTTTCCTCTCCTTACACTTACTCCGTAGGACCCAGAGACCAAGTGATCTCCTCTGACATGATGGCTATATACTACCTGTTTGGGGTGTCTGCATTGGGTATTTCCCTGTTGTAATAGCTTCCCTCACCTCAGGACAGATCCAACAGCCTACCCCTGTTGAAAACTAAGCACGTGAGATCTCATCCTCCCATTATCGCTCCTCCCACACTTTATTTCAATAAATAACAATTTATCTCATTTTCTTAGCTGCACCCTTGAGGTCATGCTTTGTCCTTCTCTGTGTTACCCTTACATCTATCCCATTACTAATCAGAAGGGCTTCCACTGCAGAGTTTATGTGGTGCCTGACCACACCTCTTCATAAAACTCACAGTCCTCAGAACTGTTTCTGTTCTACATTTTTTTGTTCAACTTTCCTAGTCTATTTTCAGGCACGAGCAAGAATGACCTTTTCAAAGTATGTTTGTTAGCTTTTCTGTTCAAACTGCCAAGTGGTTTCCTTTCTTATTAGGGTTAAACCAAAACATTTATAATTGTCTTCAAGTGTCTGGTTTCTCTCTACACTTTGACTTTGTCTCCCACAATCCTCTCCTTTGCTCGTTTATTCTATTGACAGTCTACTTGCTTTTCCAAACACAGAAGCACTTGATGGCAGGGGACTGCCTATATACATTGTCAATTTGCATGGGATCTTTTTGTCTCCTCACTGGTAACTAGAACATAAGCTCTAAAAAGCAAGGTAGAGTCTGTGTTATATTCATTGCTGCATCCCTAGAATGTAGAGCAATATCAGCCACATAGTAAGTGTTTAACACTAATAGTGACCTCATGAATAAAACTGCAGTGAAATTAATTGAGTCTAAGAGTACATGTGATACTCCTGTAATTTTTGCAGTAGATAGTTTTCATTTTGACTTTTAGAAAAGATATACAGTCACCTTCTGGAGGTTAAAAAATGGAACTAACAGCTCACATATATTACATAAGTTTTCCTAACTTCTTTCTCTAATTTATACTAACAGTGTGTCTGCCTGTCTATCTATCTCTCTAGTATATGATATTATAGGCCTCTCAAAATAAAACTTGAAATACTTACAAAATGTTGAAATAATTGCCCTTATGAATTTGTTTTGAGCAAAATTATCTTGTGCTCATGGACCAACCCTGAACTATTTAGGTTATCTGACATGAATCTTTCATTATTTCTTCTTAATTTACCCATACTTTTTCATTTCTTATAGAATTATTCTAAAATTCTTTCACATTCTAGAATATTGCAATAAACCCATCAAAATATTCAGTCACATTATGTCATCATAGTTTTAAAAATAGTAATGATACATTAAGAGGATTGGATCTTTTATTCTGTGTCAATGGAAAGGGGACTTTTAGTCTTGCCATAGAATATTTATTTGGTAAATTATTTCCCTATGGGTACAGATGCAATGTGTTCAGGGCAGGGTTTGGTATAGGGGTTTTCACTGTAGACTTTTTTATTTCCTACAGTATCTACATATCTTGCCAAAATGTGATTTTTCTTCTTAAACCCCTCTACTGAATTTCTGTGGGAAATTTATGTAGATTTGAATAAATTAAATTCCTCATGGGACTGCAAATTGGTTCAACCACCATGGAAAGCAGTATGGAGATTCCTCAGAAAATTGAGAATGGAACCACTATTTGACCCAGCTATCCTACTCCTTGGTATATACCCCAAGGACTTAAAATCAGCATACTATAGTGATGCAGCCACATCAATGTTTATAGCAGCTCAATTCACAAGAGCTAAACTATGGAACCAACCTAGGTGTCCCTCAATAGATGAATGGATAAAGAAAATGCAGTATATATACACAATGAAATATCACTCAACTTTAAAAGAGAGTGAAATTATGACATTTGCCAGTAAATGGTTGGAGTTGGAGAATGTCATGCTAAGTGAAATAAGCCAATCCCACAAAACCAAAAGCTGAATGTTTTCTCTAATATGCAGATGCTAATTCACAGTAAGGTGGGGGGCACTAGGGAAGAATAATGTTACCTTAGATAAGGTAGAGGGAAGTGGTGGGAGGGGAGGAGAGGGAATGTGGGGATAGGAAAATTAGTAGAATGAACAGGCATTTTTAATGTTTGTGTATATGTGACTACATGACCAATATGATTCTGCAACATGTACACTCAGAAAAATGAGAAATTATATATCATATACGTATGATATATCAAAGCATAAGTACATTCTACTGCCATATATAATTAATTAAAACAAATAAAAAATTAAAAAAATATATAGGATCTAATCATTGGAACTCTGCCTTGACTATGTTAAGAAAAGTGTCCTTGCCCTCTGCCTCTTCTGCCACCTTAAATTATTGCACAAAGCATATTGCATTAGCTGTCAATAAATGGTGATATAACCAAATCATTCCTTCTGAAACTCAGGGGAGAAAACACAATACCTTCCATGTTTTTTTTCATCATACTTCCATGCACATAAGTATGAAGAAAGTATTTATTCTTCCTTTCTTTTTGTACTTGGATATATTGATCATTTTAGATTCAATTAACTCACAGTGGATAAACCAAAGGAATTGCTGCTCATGAGATTGCTGCCAAATATCTCCACCACCCCACTTGATTTTGCTAACATTATTTCTGATTCTCACTCATACTTCACTATCGTCAGCAACTTGGTAAACATAAAGCAATGAGCAAATATTCAGTCCCCTCTGAAGGAGAACTATTAAAGAAAATGTTAGATGGAATTTCAACATCTTTGAAATAGAATGCACCTGTGTTTGTCAAAGAAATTTGCACCACATGGGGTTAAAAAGAGAAAAGATTTTATTTGAGATATTGCAATAGGGGAAAGAGACTGAACTCAATTCAAACACAAAGTGGGAGAGATTTTAAGCCCTGGGTTCATCCAGTGGAATATTTCCAGAAGGATTTTAGGAACTGAAATTGGTCAATGTGATAATGTGTTTGTTGATGGAAGGTAGATTTCTAACTTGCCTCAGAGATTGGGATGTAAATGATACTATCTTTCCTGATGACCACATTTCCAGTGTATGGTTCCCATATCTTTAATAAGATATTCTTGAGATGCAAAGTAGAGAAGAGACTGGGAGAAGGTTTACATCTCAGGGAAACAACAACAACCACAACAACCAAAACAGAACAAGTATATAATTGCAGGTTCTCTGAAGTGAGAGCTTCAGGAAAAGTGATGTCATGAGGCTGTAGACAGGAAGAAAAAGTTCAGTCCAGCTGAGACAAATGTTAAGACCACTTTAGTCACACAAAGCTTTTTGCATACTGGGTATTTTCTCTTGAATTTCATTGCATTCCTTGAAAGTAGAGCATGATAATGTATATTTTATATAAGGTAAAATGCACTCAAAATGTTAGAAGGCAGTCTTGTGTATAGGAAAACCTTAGGATGGCATAACAAACCATAGTTCTCTCAACCATCCTTGACCAGGATGGTATTTTTCTTCCTCAAATTTCCAAAACTTGTTTGCAGAAACTACTCAGAACTCTGTTGCCTTTTCAGTCAGCTAGACTGCAATATCCACAACAGTTCCTGCAGAAAAAAAAATGCTTTCTAACTCTCTAAGCCCATCCTCCGACGCCCCTCCCTTCATATTTGGGCCTCTCTTCACCTACAAAAGTTGATTTCCTCTCAAACCTAGGTGGCTTGCATCAAGCCTGCTTTCTTAAAGAACAACTTACTTCAGGGTTGATTGAAGGCTTTTTACATGATTGTCCAGGAAATCACTTTGGGGTAAAGAGTTTTAGTGATGATCAAAAGCCACATGTGTCAAGCCCTTGGTGAGACTGAAATCGAAGGAAACTCCTTTGAACTGATATGTCCTTCCTACAGCCAAGTTCTACTACACCAGAAGCTTAGTCTTGGATTTTGGAATTCTGGGAAAGTTTTCCCATAGTGGAAAAAGAGATCTCTGTCCTTAAAATAATTGTACAATTTCTATTCCCAAATGGAAAAAAAAAAAAAAGACTTAATTAGCAAATGATTACCCCAACTGTGATAAGCCACGGTTGTTTGCTAGGCCAAAGACGTGATGACAATATTTTATTTTATACTGCCTGAGGTTGTAGAGGAGGAATTCAATTGGTAGTGCATTCCATTGCACAGGATGTGATTCCATGTAATTTAGGTCCCAGTCCTGTTTGTTTCTCAAGAGGAAATATTGGAACCTGAATATGCCTTGCAAATGTGATTGCATATTTTTTATATAAGCTTGGCTTTCATCAGAGCTAACTGAGCAACAATATTTACTAGGTGTCTATTTTATTTACCCTCTCTAATCCATCTTCTAGGATCTCAACTGGAGACATGCTTTTAAATCGAAATCTTACCCTGTCACTCTTATAATTTGATGTTTCAGGGTCTAGCTGTTCTTGGTTGTCTCTTTCACAAGAGGACACACACATTAGGAGTTTAAAGCAATGTGTTGGGGGATCCAACAGCCAAAGTAAGCATAGGATTGCTGTCTGTAATATTTGGAAATGTTATGTCTTTCATAGTAAACCCACCTAACTAACCATGGTTAGGATGCCATATCCACACATGTCTAAGCTGAAGAAGGATGTTTTTAAAAAACTAATAAAAGTATTGCTTGCTTGGGGGCTCTTTCTATAGTCCCCTGGGATAAAGCATCCTAGTTCAGCTGCTATCAGGAGTATTTAAAGGCAAAACACTTGAGAACCATTGACTTGGGTGAAGCTCCCATTCCCACATTCTTCACAAATCCACACTAAGCCTTGTGTTATCTCGTACTGACTGTTCTCACACTGACACCCACCTGCACCTTTGGATTACAAAAATTTATTCTCTACAATTCTTTATAACATCCACTAGACAAGAACAGAAGACTTTACTTTTGTAAAAAATAGATATTCTCAGCGAAAGAGCCTCTTTCTCATCCTTGTTGTTTCAAATACATTTCTGTATCCATCAAAACTTTGTTAGGGCTGGGAATATAGCTCAGGTGGTAGAGTGTTTGCCTTGCATGCACAAAGCCCTGGGTTCGATTCCCAGTACTACAAAAACAAACAAATAAAACACTGATAGCCAGCTTCCTCATGGAAGTTAGATTCCAAACTCACCACAGAGACTTGGAGGTAGGGGTGCCATAATGACTACAATGCAAAAGGATGGCTTCCAGGTACTTAAGAAATGTTTTCTGCCAGTGTAAAATGGACAAGAGACTGGTAAAAAGATTCACATCTCGAAGAAGCAGGGAAGACTATAATCACAAATTTTCTAAATAAAGTTCTGAAGTGAACTGCTCTTTAAGAAACTTGATGCAAGCTACCAGGGGTTAAGAGGAGATGAGATTTCATAAGTGGGGGCAAGGTCAAAGAAGCCCAAGCCTTAAGGGAGAGACGACTAGTGTTAATTGAGTTAAACCTGGAGAGAGTTTGAAAGAAGCATAAAGAGAGAGGTATCCCCCTTTTCTTAGATTTTGCCTGAAAAATCTCAAATACAATAAATTCATCACCACCACTTTAAAAACACAGCAGGTACTATATATTCCACATAATTTTATTATTGCCATTTTATATTTTTATATACATTTTAGAGTCCCAAGAACCAGAAATATAGTAAAGAGAGAGGCCATCAAGTGTCACTTCTCTGATGCTTTCAAGGTGCGTATCAAGTCTTTTACCAGCTCACAGGGCCCTAGCTCCCTCTCTGCTCACCTGCAACTTCCCATTCCTGTGTAATCCCCACTGGCTTTCCCTCGGTTCCTTAACTGGACCATTGCTCCCACTACTTCATGCAGTTTGTACATGCTTCTCTTTTTCCATGGATACCTGGGACTCTGGCCTTTCCACATGCCCACTATTTTTTTTTCCTTGTTCTCATATAACCAGCATTTTTTTTAAAACTGGGAGAACAGCAGACTGTTTCTTTGAGAGAGCTCTTCCTGATACTCCCAGCTGTCTGCTGCCACTATTTTCCTTTCCACCTAATTCATACTTACCTTACCTATGGGTATAAATATTTAGATAATGTGAGTTTTCCCTTCTAAAAGCCAGCCTCATGATAAAAGTGATTGCTTCTGTTTTGCTCAGCATTGAATGGCAAATCCTAACATAAAACTTAATATAAAATAATACTCATTGAACATATTCAACATGTATTTCATAAAAAAAACACTGTTAGGAGACAGAAAATTTTGTAGATCTTATGAATTTATCCTGAATAAGACAGACAAAATTTCTACTCCATGGAACTTACAATTTAGAAAGAGTGGCCTGGAAAACAATATGTTCTGTTTACTTCTGTATCACTAGTATAAAAATATGCCATACAGTAAATAAAATGAGGATTGCCAAATGTGCAGCTTTAATTTGAGCAGTCAAGAGGATATCTCTAAAATGGTAACATCTAAGCTTCAAGCTTTAAAAGGGTGTTGTCATACCAAGTTTCATATAGAGAATTCCAGCAAAGAATGGGACTGTTGAAAATGTAAGAATAGACTTGGCATTTTGATGAAGATAAAAAAAAAAATGAAGGCACCTTAAGAATAATGGAAAAGACGGGGGAGGAAATGGAAGGAAAGGTAGATTGAGGTCAGATCTATTGCCCAGGAAAAAGAGTTTGGATTCTATTCTAGTTCATTGGTAAAACCACTGAACACTTTTAAGTAAAGGTGAATCATGATTTGATTTATGTTTTTACGAAGCTCATTCTGACTTTTGTATAAAGAACAAGATATGCAAGTAATGGGAATAGATTTCAAAGATACTTAGAAGGTACTATGGTCCCAGTTAAGAGAAGATAGTATCTTCCCTTATCAGAGAGTGGTAGTGCTGTAGGGAGCAGGACTTATGCATACCTTGGGCATGAGTTATAAGTGGGAAAAAAATGAAAAGAAATTATGTCATTAGCCACTTTAGTGATTGGCCTTTATTTTCTTAGATGGGGAAGACAGGGGAAAAAATAAGTTCAGAATAACTAAGAAGTGTATGAGTCACAAGAACTATTCGTCTGTATTAAGCCTTGATTTTTCTATATCTTAAGAGTTATCAAGTAAGAAGTGGGATATATGAATCCATTTTAAACAAAGAAATGAATTACTGGAATTTGGCCCAAATTTCAATAGATAAAGTGATGATGAAAATCAGTTCGCAGGAATAGCATTGTATAAATGTCATACATTTTAAGTCTCCCTCAATATTGGAACATTCCAATCCTCTCCAAATTGTCTTTAAATTACCCTTCTCTTAACAAGTAATTGTAACATATAGATTGGTCTTACAGTTGTTTTGCTCTTAAGTTTATCCTCTTATTCTTTCCGTTTATATGTGTTTCAGGCTACAGTAAGAAAGGTCTACTTTTCCAGAGAATTAAAAAAAGAGAAAAAAGCATCCCTGAGTTGGGCTCTTATGAAGAGCCTTTGTGCTAGCTGGAAGGGGTTTAACCTGAGCTGTAACCATACCGTACTCTGAGTTACAGTTGTCCTTTGACATGCACACTATAATGAATTGGAAGCTCTGGCTTGTATGAGCAAATTCCTGGAACCCTGGCATCATTGTAGCTCCTAATGTACAGCATGAGTCATCTATGAAGAGGTTGCCAAGATTACCCAGAACCCAGATAACAACTGGCTGCAAAATCAAGTTGCAAATTTAACCATATCCTAATTACAAGAAAGATTATGCAATATCCTGGTGATAACAGAAGGGCCTTCAAAGAGAGTACAGTGTAAAAAGTAGCTCCAAGTGTGACATCAAGAAATGGTTAGCAAGAGTAAAGAAACAGCCTGCACGGGGGAGGACTACAGGGCAAAATCACAACCAAGTACTCCACTGTCACCGCAAAAGAATAATAACAAAAACAATAACAGTAAAAGCAATATCGGTGGAGAGACAGGCCCAGGACATTTATTGGGAAATTTCTACTTTCTGGCAATATCTGGGAGGTAACATTTCCTCCAGTTCTTTTATTATCCTTTTAAACCCCTACGTAAATTTTAACTCTTTCCTCATATTCATCATCCCTCCCCCACCAAATCTGCTTTTCTTTTTAGGAGAACCATTTATCTTCTACCTTGGATTCAAACCACATTCCCCTACACACTATTTCCATTATACTCTGGACTTCAGACAACGAGGATGGGTGCACAAGATAATACATAAACATAGACAGAGCGGGGATCAAGTCGCTTCAATACAGTAGTGATTCTTCAGACATTAGCATTTTGTATAAGCATATAGTATTTATGTATAACTAGTGTATACCTGAGGTCAGATCTACTGCCCAGGAAAGAGTTTGGATTTTACTCTAGCTCATTGGTAAAACCATTGAACACTTTTAAGTAAACTGTAAACGGATTTTACCTTCTACCATCATGTATTCTACTGGATTCCTTCCCATTTTATGCATCTAGTGTTACAAGAATTATAGAAATTACCCAAATAATCAAGGGCATAGTCTGTTTTACAGAGAGGGTGTTATAGAAGTTTGACCTTTGCCACAAGCATCAATGAACTGAGTTATTGAATGTATAAGTGCACATAATTTATCACTGTCAACCTCAAGGGACCTTAAATGATTTTTGAAAAAGAAGAAAGCTGAAGGACTCACTATTTGTTCTTGATTTCAAAAGTTACTACAAAGGTATAGTAATCAAAACAGTATGTCAGTAACATGAGGACAAGTTCCTCCAGACCAACAGAATAGAATGGATAATGCAGAAATAAACCTTTGATATGAGATCAGTTGGTTTTCAAGAAGAGGACCAAGACCACTGGATTGGGAAGGACAGTCTTTTCAGCAAAAGATGAAAGGAAACTTTATATCCAAAAAAGAGAATGAAGTTTTACTCATATTTCCATTTATATTAAAAGTTGACTCAATATGGATCACAGAACTAAATGTAAGACCTAAAACTATAAAACTCAGGTGGGAAAACAAAAGGTAGTGCAAATGCTTCGTAAGTTTGGCTTTTGCAATGATTTCTTGGCCATGATACCAAAAGCACAGGAAACATGGAGTTCTGCTGGTGAGAATTAAAGTGATACAGCTGCTGTGAAAATGGTATGCCAGTTACTAAAAATATTAAAAATAGAATTACCATAATTTTCAGAAATTCCATTTATGGGCATACACCCAATGAATTGAAAGCAAGATCTTAAAGAAAGAGCTGTACACCTATGCTCATAGTCACAGTAATCACAATAGCTAAAGTATATTAGCAATGCACATAATTATGAATTATTAAGCAAAATGTGGGGTATGTATACAGTGGGATATGATTCAGCTTTTTAAAATTAGAATATTCTAACATGAACTGCAGCTTGTATTAATCTTGAGGATATTGTGCTGAGTCAAATAAACCAGTGAGCAAACAACCAATACTGTATGATTTCACTTTTATAAGGTACTTGCAGTAGTCTGAATCTTAGAACAAAAAAGTAGAATGGTGGCTGTCAGCTCTGGGAGGAGGGGGAAATGGGGAGTTATGGTTAATAGGTCTAAAATATGGGTTTCTTCAATTTAGAGATGGATAGTTGTCATGCTTGCACACAATATGAATGTACTTGATAGCTGAACTTTGACCTTAAAATTATTAAGATGATATATATTTGTTTTATTTCTTAGGCCACAATACAATAAAATGAAAAGAAGTTATCCAAATAATCAATAGCATGACTGATTTTTATAAAGAGATGTGTACAGTGTTTATGGAACTTTGATTTTTGGCAAAAAAATATAAATATAAATGTATATATGTACATATGCGTATATATGTACATATGTGTGTGTATGCATATGTGTGTGTGTGTGTGTGTGTGTGTGTGTGTGTGTATATATATATATATATATATATATATATATATATATATATATCCTCAAGACTAGGCTATGTAATGTAAAAGTCCAAGTGATTTCTTATCATAATTGTAAAAAAGAGGCAAAATACATGGAACCCAGATTAGGATAAAGAATCATTTCCTCATACCTTTATTCATACCACAGAGGAACCCCTTCTCAGATCTTACAACCCACGCACAGATGTACATCCCTCACATGTGAATCCAGTTGAAAACTTGAACATGAATACTTTATATATGAAATGCTATACAAATAGTATGGCATTTCAGTACTGCAAATATTTTTTTTTCCTTTTGTTCCCAATTCATTTCCTTTTTCTTTTTTTTCCCTCCCTTCCCTTCTCCATCTAGAACACACCAGGCACTGGGTTAGGAACTGGACCAGGATTAAACAAAATGAACTACAATGGGTTGCTGACCTCTTTAGCATTTTCCTCCCCTGTGTAGACTATATTGCCTTTTTATATCCTCCAATTCTCTGAGTCTTCATTTGAACCAATAGGTCAGGAAATTCTGATATTGGCAGAAAGCCATTCACTCTTTGAACAGAGGGGGTAAGTATCAATTTGGTAGCTAGGATAGCTATTGCTAAAGTTGCAAAATTATCCAGTTAACTGTTCTTAATTAGCTTAACATGCTAATTGCTTTATAATCCTTTCTTTTACCTTCTTACTCCATTGCTGCTCGAGAATTATCCAGAAAACTTCACCTGGGTAATGGCTCTTCAAACTCTGGAACTACTTCTATAAATTAAATGTGATCACACCCCATTTCTCACAAGACTAATAACTTAAAACAAATTATTGAGGAAGTAACAGACCAATTACAAAAGAGTAGCACACTAAACTAATAAAAATACTAAAATAATGCATTGTGCTGGTCTTGGTGGCATATGCATATAATCAAGTGACTCAGGAGGTTGCGGCAGAAGGATTTCAAGTTCAAATCCAGACTCAGCAACTTAGGCCCTAAGCAACTTAGTGAGATTCTGTCTCTAAGTTAAATATAAAAAGGACTGCAAATGTGGCTCATTGGTTAAGCACCCCTGGGTTCAATCCTTGGCATACTATTACTACTACTAGTACTACTACTAATAATAATAATAATAATTCTATGTATAATTTAAAAAGTATGTCACATGATTTTTATCCATAAAGATAGCAAATCCAAATAACAGTTAACCTACAAAATGAAAGTGACATGGTCAAGGGACACATACTTTAGAATGTTGCATGGAATTGTGGCTTATGGGTTTTTATCAGCCTCCCAGTAATTTTTTTCTAACTTTTCCAGATATTCTCACAAAGACTTTGAATGTTCTGTGAGTACTCCTGTGTAAGCTTTTCAGATACTCTTGACTTTATTCAACTTAAACTTCTCAGAACCTATGGGGAATTTAGGAAGTATTTGTTAAGGAGCTACCAAAGAATTTCCAGGGGCTAAAGAACTAACTTCTATGGGAACAGGGATGACATAGAGAACAGAATATTTCAATGCTTGATGGTATGCCTTTGCCTAGCACAGTATCAACATATCAATATTTACTTTCTCTGTGTCTAAAATGCATTACATGTGCACATAGCATTCAAACAGTGAATTGGTGCATTTGTTGTAGTCTCCATTTTTTATAATCCTCTGTAAAACAAGGAAATATGAAAATCATTCTAAATAGGTTATCCTATGTATTTGCATAAAAGTCAATAGCTTCTGTTATTATTTGACAATCAAAATTTTGCATTTCCTTATTATTTATTTTGGGTCTCTTGAGGTCAGGAACACTGTTTTATTTAACTTTCTATTCCTTATGCCTATCAAAATCTCTTCTGACCTTTAAAAATCTTGCTAACTATGCCTTCTACATGACATTTCTAACAAATGTAAGGTGAATTCCCCAGGTATCTTTCTCAGAAAAATTCTTTTATACATGTACTATTGATAAAAATGGCTAGAATGGTGATAGGCATATGGCAAGTACTCAATAAGTATTAATTTTTTAAAATTCTTTCTCTCTGGCTTACTAGTTTTCTTGTGTCATTAAAATGGAAAGTTGGTAGTGAGCACTGATTTGATTGTCCTTCTAAACTCTAAGGGGGTTTGAAGATGGGTGTCTAGTTTGGGTAAGGGAAGTATTTCAGAAAAGCTGTCACGTATTCTTAAAACACCCCAAAGAACGTTATCTTGGAAACAAAAAGATAAAGAGTAAGAACTGCAGCTGGGAGCATATATGCATTTGAAATGCAATTATCCTCACCTTGGCTTTTAGCCAGATAACTTGGAACTAATGATAAAATGAGTTTATGTAAACCTCTTCTTTTCCCTTTCCTCCCCCCACCTCTACTAATTTTCTGGTTAGGCAGTCTCAGAGGAAGTCTTACAGGGATCCATGGGGGAAGGAAATCACATTTTAATCACATCTTTACTGTGTGCAGGGAACATCACATACATGATCTCATTTAAATGTCAAGGTGCTTTATGTATTATTCAATTACTGCACTTAATAGTTGCAAAATTGAGGTTTAGAGAAACTAAATCATTGGCCCCAAGCTAGAGAGACCTGGTGAAGATTGGAACCTTGGTGGTGGAAGTCCTTGCTCTCCTCGGTTCACCTTCTTTCCCCGGAGTGGGCCATCTATCCCCACAACATCTGCCCAGGTATTACTAAGTGACAAAAACCAACATGGTGTGAGAAATATAAGGACAAGAGGTCCTGGATTCCTTTGTTAATTATATTTTCATATCACTTAGGTATACAGCCAAGGATTCTGACTCATCTAGGTGGTAACCTTGGAGGAGACAGCCTTTATTCCTATAGCTCCTGAGGAATGTGAATGAGGAGAGCAGCCATGGACCTCACAAGGACAGGCCAGAGGACTGGCAGAATCTCTTGCTTAGCTAATGTTAAGATAATCTATTACAGTGTGTCTTTTGGCTATTGTGGACTTGGTATTTCTTTGGGTATGAGTTCTCCATTAAAATACACACACAAACACACATACACACACACACACACACACACGAAAAAGAACACCATGCTATTTTTTTCTGTTTCATTTACTGAAATATGTTAGCACCCAAAAAGTCTAAGAGAGATGACAAGATGATATTAACTTTTATAGGATGTTGACTGTAAATTTGATAATAAAATTACAAGCTCACATTAAATAGGAGGGTTCATGGAGAAAACATTGACAGTCTTCACAAAGCCATCAAGCCATGTCAGAAGGATGGGAATAGCCATTGGAGAGTAAGCCCTAATGAAGGGACCTAAGCATGTTGAGAGATTTCAAAAAACCCAGCCCCTGACAATAGTGAGCAGCATAACTTCAACCTCTTTTCCCTATGTCCGTTCAGCCCTAGGGGGAAAAATCACTGGTTTGTTCTGTGTCCAGTTCTACAGCAAAGTGATCATTGGGAATGGTCATCTTACATTGCCTGGTGTAGGTCAAGTGACTATTTGTGAGCCAATCAATTAAGGAGGGGGTTATGTAAGTTCCTGTTCCTTGATAATTCTATGAACAAAGCAGGGCACAATCCCTACAGTGGCATGGAGTAGAAGTTCAAGGAACTGTTGGACAATAAAGACAACATAATCTGGTGTCTTCTGTCACTTTTCTTCAAAACTTCTCTGTTCCCAAGTTAGGGATTTGTCTCATTCATGAAGGCAGCTAACGTTCAGAACCTTTGCTACTTTGGTCTGGTGAAAGGGGCTTTACCAAACTACAGATGGGGAAACTAAGATTCAGGGATGAGTCAGACATTTGTTGTGTCACAGATAGTGAGATTTCTGGGTTCTTTAATCCACACCAGTGGTAACAAATTGGTATAACTTTGGGGTATAATGTGAAGAACTCAGGAAAATGCCTTTGTCTAACAATACACTTTTCGAAATTCAGCATTCTTATCACAGAAATGCGAAACTGTTGCATATTAGGATAGGAAGGAGAAATATCCACTTTAGATATTCTAATTAAACTGCATCTTTATGTTTCACATAATCTAACAAGGGTCATATATTTTCTGCTAAAGGACTGTTCAGCACCCTACTGTACCCTAAAGTGTTCTTCTTTGTGCATAAACAATTTGCTAGTACATAATTAATACACTATAAAAATGAATGATTTACACAATGTGTGTTCTTCTCAATTAGTGCATTTTTACTAAGTTTTCCCATATTTCTGAGTTCATATACATATACTGTCTGGCCCCTGAACATTTGAATCTGCCCATCTAGAAATCAAATAAGAATTTCTCTACATGTAGAGTCAGACTTTTATTGTTATTATTAAACAGATTTGATTATTAGAAAATTATACTCACATTAATATGGAATCTGCCAGCCTTCAACTTTCTTATAATAGTCACTCTTCTGTTTTGTATGTAATCACAAAACACACTTTTCCACCCCAGATGGAAAGCCTGGGAAGGTTTGAAGCTGTTCTTGTCCCTCTGAGTGACTACATTTCCTCACTATTTTGACTGTTGTAGACCAGTCACCATTGCGGGATCAGAGGAGGTCTCTCTGGAGGCAGAGATCTCTACTTGAAACTTCCAGGTTCTTGACTATGTTGCAGAAAAAGAATTTAAGGATATATCAGGTTTTTAAATTTTTTTATTTGTTTTAATTAGTTATACATGACAGTAGAATGCACTTATATACTTTGATATATCATACATAGATGGGATATAATTTATCATTTTTTTAAGTATACATATTGTAGAATCACATTGGTCATATAGTCACATACATATATAAAGTAATAATGTCTGTTTCATTCTACTATCTTTCTTTTCCCCACATCCCCTGCCTTCTCCTCCTTTCACTTCTCTCTACAATGCAAAAAAAAATCAGGTTTTAGGGAACAAGAGCTTTATTAGAATGTGAATGATGAAGATACACACTCTTTGGGAAAAAATTTGAACTATCTTGAGAGAAAGAATAACCACTAGAAATGAGGATCTGGTTTTATGGTACATAGTTAAGTAGAATATATATGACCTGAAAGGGATGGACTTTTTCTTAGGACTGGGAAATACTGAGAAAGATGGTGTTTCTCCATCAGAACACCTGATCTAGTATTTAGGTTTCAGCTTACATCAATGTCTATCAGTCAGATGGTCCATAGTGTGATCAATCAAGTGTTGTTTGGGTTCACCAGGTTAATAGTCTCTTTCTATTAAAATCTTGCTTCTGCTTTACTATATTCCAAAAAAAACTTAAAGGCAATTGAACAGTTCCAAAGTTATTTATGAGTTGTTTAGTCTGCTCATACATTTGTGTCCCTTTTTGTCCCTTAGGCTCTTTTGTCCAACTCATGAATTATTTACAGCCTGCTCGGTCCATATTCCAATTCAGACATATCTCCTTTAGAGATTCAGTTTTTCTCTCTGTATCTCTAAATTTCTATCTTAGACCCTTCAAGCCTTGCTAGGTTTCCTACTGATATAAACTTTCATTGGATCTTTGTTCTCTTTCCTTGTCTGTAAAGAACATTCCCCCTCAACATACTATGTATGAATTTCTCATTTCATGTTCAATGCCTGGCTTTCCCATACAGGTAGGGACTTCTCCTTTCACTATTGTGACAGAAAGCCTATTTTAGTGCCTGGTAGGTTGTGGTTCCTTGTCGAATGTTTTGACAATAAAATAATTGAAGAATGGAGATTAGTTCCTCAGAAGAACTGTGAATGCCTCTTATTTATCACTCCAATGGGAATAAAGAAAATTGAAAAAAAAATCTGTTTTGAGAGCTCTCTAGTGTGTGTCTGATAATTGAACACTATTTTGTAACATATATTATCAGTTATCCTTGTGTATACTTTTATATCCCCAACCTGTGAGGGATTATACTGAGTTGAGTTCCTGATTCATCATTCTGCTGTCTTATCTTGGACTTCGTGCAGGGGAAGCATGGGTATCATACGGCTTCTGTCAATATTGGCACAAGCTCAATCAATCCCTTTCCCTCCTTGCCTCTTATGCAGGCTACTGCACTTTCTGTCTGAGAGCTCTGTTGAAATTGTCATGGCCTCTTCATCTTTCCAAAAAATGTGTGCAAAGGTAAAAATGGCTTGAACCAGTTTAAGTTTGTTGATTGCACTTCGTCCTAGTGGTTTCTCATAATTTTATTTCACCTTGGAAATCTGTTTTTAAATGTTTAACTTTCCCCCACCAGCAGCAAGGCTCTGTTACCCTTGACACAGTTCTGGCTCTATGATCTCCATACCTTCCTTCAGGGATGATCTCCCGTTCATTCCTCAATGTGGTAATTCTTTATGCAACTACTTCTCCGTGACTCTTCTCTATAGGACAAACATATATCGCCTATTTTACTGGCTCCACTGACCCTCACACCTTGTGTGGACTATGCAAATAGGTGACAAAATCTGCCATTCAGTCACAGGATCACCTCCAGGAACTTTTGCCTGCTCCCTTTAGACCAACCAGTTACAAATCCTCAAAGGAACCTGTTTGGAGAAAACCCTACATCCTAACACAGACACTGGCCCACACAGAAACCCTTCCTTCTCTCTATATCTTCTCTTTGACCTAGAGGATTTTGGCCTTCAGAATCTGTGCTATCTATTCTAAAGATCCTAAATTTAAGGTAGTCATTATATGTGTTAGTTAAAATACATAAAATCTACACTCTTAGTAACAAACACAAAAAATTATCATAATAAAAATTTAAGTTTTCTCTTTAACTCTACCATGTTTATAATCCTTTAACTACCAAATAACCAAGAAATAAAAAAAAATCTTGTGTACATCTTTAAAATTGTCTTTATGATGCTTACTCAAATTGCACTGATTGTATA
Organism: Marmota marmota marmota; assembly: GCF_001458135.2. Classification (NCBI taxonomy): domain Eukaryota; kingdom Metazoa; phylum Chordata; class Mammalia; order Rodentia; family Sciuridae; genus Marmota; species Marmota marmota. Next base: position 15,721,118 of record NW_026000221.1, read on the forward strand.
TTTATTTGTGTGCTTATTCTGGATTTTCTGCCTCTCCCACTTGACAGCTTCTTTTCCTCCAAATAGCAAGGACTTTGTTTCTAAATCTCATTGTACCACCAGTAGAGAAGCTTAAGAAAAGGGTGTTCAATAACTGAATGAATTGAAATTCTCAATGCATAAGCTCATCCAAATGGACCCTTTCATAACCTTAAATACAATGCCCTTCGCCTCCCATCTAGGGAATACCTTTTGCTCTAGTCACTTACCTTATCCTGGAAAAGTAGTAATAATAATAATAGTAATAATAATAATAATAATGCACAGTAAAATAACTAAAACTTGTTTTCTTTGCTATTTGGTTTTACCTTTGGAGTTTTTTTTTTAATTTCATATTTTTTACATCCTTATTACAACAGATTCTTAAAGGTTTAAATTGTCCATTGATGTGAAGTTTTTTTATACACTGTTAGAGCTATGGTCTTCATATTAAAGATACCCCTATACAGAGGCTAACAAACTCAGAATATTAATATTTATGCCCCCAGTCTATCTGCCATCACAAAAGCCTGGAGGGTGAGAATCCCCTTCTTATTCACTATTCTATTACTTAGTACAATCCTGGGCCCAGAAGAAAAGTTAAGTGAATGCTCTGTTATAGGATTGCTACCCAAATGACACCGAGGTTATTTTTATCCCTTCCTATCACCTGTCTTCACATGATGGTTGAAGGAAGTGATGAAATAACCTGTATTAAAAGCCTCCAAGATACTTGTTCCTTCCTTCTCTAAGTTCTACTATTACTTTGAATAATGGTAAAAAGCAGATGCTTAAATTTGTAACAAAGTTTTAGTTTACAAAGCACTCAAAATCTCCCTATTCATTCATAAGTGTTTTGATTTACCTACTTTATTTTTGTTATCATTTGGAAGAAAAAAAGTCAACATTAGTTAATATGTTCTGTCCTTTTCCTTCTCACAAACGCACAAGAACATATGTCATCACATGGGTAGGCTAAAGAAAGGAGGGTTAAGTTGTCTTTGAAGCAGCCTGTCAGATGGCCTTAGCCATTCCAGTTAAGAAGTCTGTAAGAAGTTCACTGGCTTGTAAGAACACATTTCTCTACCTACTTGGTACCCAATATATTGTGATACAGACTTCAAGATGCTGCAAAGCAGTTTTAAAGCAAAAGAGAGTGTACCATATTTTAGTGCTGGTTATTGTGATGTGTGACATTGAGAGAAAAGGGAGAGTGAGAGACACAGAGAGGGAGAGATTTTAAACGTCAGTTTCAATTTTCTTTGGTCTCTCCTTTTTGACAAACTCTTTTGAGTTTGTGGACATGATGTAAATAAGATGTATATTTGGTTTCCTGGTGATCCTAATTAATGGTGTGTTCATTAGGAGATACCTACCAAGAGAAAGCTGCTAAAAGAAGGATCAAGATTTTCAAATTTTCTTCCCCCATCCCAGGACTAGGGACTGAACCAAGGATTTATGCATGCTAGCAAGTACTCCACCACTGAGCTAAATCTCCAGCCCTTATTATTTGGAGACAGGGTTTTGCTAAGTTTCAGGCTGGTTATGAAATTGTGGTCCTCCTGCCTCAACATCTATAAATAAAGTAGCTGAGATTAAAGGCGTGCATACTGTGTCTGGGGAGTTTATTATTTAATCCTCATTGCTTAGTATTAATGTACCTGATATGAGGTTTTCTCTGTTTTCAGATAAAAAAAAAAAACATTTAATCTACCTGAAATAGGGACTAATCCAATATAGAATGTAAGACATTTCTGAATTAGTAACATAGAGAATAATTGAACACATTCAGGTATCAGTATCATTACTGCCCTCACCACCATTGTTGCAAATCTCCATTTTCTCCATAGTAATTGTCTGGCTTCAGAGAACAAAGGCCATGGAACAACATTATTAAAGTTACAGTAGGCCTAGCTTTAAATTAGAAACATGTCTGCTGTATGATGAGGGAAAGATTAATTTAATCCCTGGAAGAGTTTTCTGATTCAAAATGAAGACACATATTCCTATGCTACTTCCATCTCCGGGATAATGCTGAAGAGCTGATAAAATATTCCAAACAAGTTTTCTGCACCTGGACATAGCACACAGACAATGGCTACAGAAGCATCTGACAGGGAAGTAGTTACCTGGGGCAAGGCCAGGAGTCCTCCTCAGTGGACTATACATTTGACAGCTTTTTGTTTTCCTTCCAGAAGGTAAAAGCCCAAGGTGAATGAATGAATTTTACTCCACCTATTCTAACTATCTTTGGAGACCTTTTGAACATTCCACATACTCTCAGATGTTCATGTCTTTTTTAAAATTATTTTTTAGTTATAGGTGGACACAAGGTCTTTATTTTACTTTATGTGGCGCTGAGGATCGAACCCAGTACCTCACACATGCTAGTCGAGCGCTCCACTTCTGAGCCACAACCCCAACCCATGATCATGTCTTTTAACGCAGCATTCTTCTGCCTAAACTACTCTCTGTTTAATCTTTAGTGTTGGTCATTTTTTATGAACTTCTGCTCATCTGCCAAAACCCGGTTTGTTGTGGAGAGGGCCTGCTGGCAGGGTCAGAGCAACCCTGGGGTCTCTTGCCCTCCCGTTCTTTGCAATCTTGCAGAAAAATTTCATAGGACTCACACATGGTAACAGGCAGGAATTTCTTAGAAAGACAGAGACTACGGATGTTCAAAACAGACAGACTGAAGCGGCCATTTCAGGGAGGTGTAGATGTGGACCTTACAGAGATTTTTTGAAAGACTGAATTGAGAGATGTTCCCTTGTGATAGGGGAGATGCAGGTGCCAGCTCTGGGAAGTCTTGCTCCCGTTGACGTGATAATCGAGGTTTCCAGGATGGGGGAGAATTTGAAACCTGTGAAATTACTGGAAGTGAAAACCTGTGAAATTTTGTCTTTTTGTCCTTTTAAAATCTTTCCTCTCAGAACTTTTGGAAATGGACCTATTGATACAATGAAGGTTTTCCATCTTCCTCCAAAGGTAGCTTTGAATAAAACCCACTTTTTTTATCAATTAGACTTTATTTCTAGAGCAGACAACATTATAAATTATCTTCCTTCTTCTCTGGCCTGGCCTGTATCAGAACTGGTGGACTAGTAACAAGTTCACCTTTTCTGTGGTTTCAGTAGCAACATCTAAATCCCTTCCTTAGGCAGGCAGAATCATGAAAACTGATCCTTCCTTTGTGTGTGGTAAGCACACTGCTGAAGCCTCCATTATGCATTAATCAATTATTTTTGGTTATTTATTCATACATCAGATTCCCCAGCTATTATATCAGGACTTTAATGGAATGGGACAGGTCCTAACAGCCATAATGAATTAAATGCCTAATCTGTGTTAGGCACCATATCTACATAATTATATAATACTTTTAGAAGCAACTCAGCCCCTAATTATGGGTCCTTCATGAATCTTTCAGGAAGTAAATTCAAAACAACTTCATGATTTTATAATGGGCACTTATACATTATATTTTGAAAATTCAGTGAAGGTTTTACTCTAAGAGTACCAGAGACTCCCAAGTTCCTTTGGACAGGTATTGTACTTGACAGTTGCATCCTTCTCAACTCTGACATGCAGCATGTTGCTCCAACAAAGAGTGAGGATAGATGGTCATGACTGGTGTCCCTCCTTGTCCCTCCTTTGCAGGATTCCAGGTTCAGGTTAAGTCATTATATTGGCACACCTTGCTGTTTAGCCACATTACCTACTTCATAGGATGTAGATTCCTGGTGCCTCATCTGCTACTACATTGCCAACATAGCAGATGTCACAGCAGCTCACATGTAGCTCTTTCTCATCACCAGGTCACTGCTTATGTGTGATTTATCATAATTAACTTGATAAATAACTTTTGTTCTTTGGGGGGCAATTGTTCCATCTTTTCTCAAACACAGTGTGATTATAATTTTAAACAAGAAAGCAAGAATATTTTTCTGATTCGGAATGTTCTTAGGAAGAAACAAATTTTTAAATTATTTTCTTTCTTTCTTTTTCTTTTTTCTTTTTTTTTTTTCACCACTATGGTAGAGATTAAACCTACAGCCTCACACATCCTAGACAAATACTATGCCTCTGAGCTACATCCTCAGCCCTGCAAGATACTTAATTTGAAAATCTTGGGAACCATCAGAGATGCTTGGGGCTTGAGAATCTGGGAAACTTTAAACTAAATCCTGAGTATCTTTTCTGTTAAGGTAAACATTTGTATTCCTGTATACACATGAGAACTTCATTGATTAGGTTCCAAAGATCAATTCATTTGAAAAATATAAAAAAAGTAAGTGTTTATAGCTTTGGAATTTATATCAACTTTAGATTGGAAACAATTAAAATACCTATTAATAGACAAATGGATAAACAGGATCAGGTTCACCCAGACAATGGAGCACTACCACATATGACAACACATAAGCCTCAAAATAAAAATAAATTGAACACAAAAGACTAAATACAATATAGTTCTTTATTTCGGAAGAGGAAAAACTATTAAGAGAGGAAAGTATATCATTGGTGGCTTGGGATGGATGGGAGAGGCGACTGATATGCAGACTGGAAAAAAGTTGGAGACAATGGACATGTCCTGAAACTAGATTGTGATGATGCATAAATTTACTTCACATAATAATGTCCAAGAATCATTCAGAAGTACATATGCAGCGGACAAATTTTAGGTATGTCTATTTTACCTTCATAAAACAGTTAAGAAAAAGTAACTAGAACTTTAAATACATTATCTCAGATATGTACTAATCAGCATTAAAAAATGCAAGATGTAGGTTCAACAAAATTAATATTTTTGGCATATAAAATGTAGCAATTAATCTGTCAATAAGAAAGCAAAATGAAAACATCATTTAAAGGATTCAGGAGCTATAAATCTTTGTTGAAATACCCAGGATCGATTCGTGTAGTTTAACATTTTAAATGAATTTAACACACACACATGCACACTCACAGAGTTGCTCACATCATATATGGTGTAATAAAATCTATTCACATCTTAGCTAAAGATTTAGATGGTCCAGAGATGGGATTCAAATCTTAGAGACCTGATACTGGGCATTCAGAGTATTTAATAATAAAATTGTAATGATGGCTATAATAATGGTGCTTCCTATATGCCAGGCACTGTCCGAGACCATTAAAGACTTTGTCCCATTCAGTCCTCATGGTATATAACACTGTGCTTCTTTTCTCACATGTTATCTTTTCAGGAATTGAGGGGCAACTGGGTAAAATTAATTGGTCAGTGTTTTCTAAGCCTATAGCTGTTTGACTCCAAAGTGCCTGCACATGGACTAATTACCTTAGGGTACTTATTTCTTTATTGCTTTCCATAATAAAATATACATTATATATATAGTTAGACACAGGTACACCCCCACATACATAGTTGTGTACACATTACCAGGTTGGCAGAGGGGGAAGCTGGGTCTTCTGGGGAGCAGAGGCAACAGAGTGATTACATGGTCTCAAATTCACCTTTTCAGACACTCTTTTCTAATATCAGCTATTACACAAATTTCTGCCTGAGGTGTTACCACTCTTCCTTCAACACACTAATCCCCAAAATAGACCAAGCTCCCACCTACCTTCTGTTTAAAAGAGCAGAGATCTTTCAAAAAGAGTATTTAAATCAGGTTCCTCTTCAAGAAACCCAGGCTCAGGCAGGTGGGGTGGTGAGACAGGTTGTCAAGTTTCATTTCAGGTCCAAAAATTTCTCTCCTGTCTACCTGCAGGGGCTAGGACGGCTTCACTGTCAGGATTATCTCAGTGACTTGGACAAGTGGGACCTGGGACCTCAAATGATCAAAGATCATTTAGAGTCTAGAAATTAAATAGGTTAACATGAAAATAAAGCTTTCTTTTCATTAAAGGGAAAATGCAAAGACTTGAACATTTCTGTCCCCTCCATTCAGGTTAACTAAATCCTCTCTCCCTCAGGCTAAAAGCAGTCTCATTAGGAAGGGATCAGTATTTCAATAGTTATAAATAGTATTAGTTTTGCTTGCCTTGTCAGTGATCCATGGTGGCCCAAATCACTACTACTCTAAAATATTTTAGTCGCCTGTCTGGCTTCATAGAGAACCAACAAGTTGGCAATTAGATGTGTGATTTTAGAGTTGTTTTGTTTTGTTTGTTTGTTTGTTTTTTATGTTCACACAAAAATTTCCCTTTTGGACCTGCTGAAAGAGAATGAGTTTTTTCTCATTAATAACTGCTTCCATTTAATATTCTTTAGTGTCCAGCCTGAGATGATCATCTTTCAAAAAAAATTAAAGACCTTTAGTTTGTGTTAGAGTCAAGCCAAAGATAACATGGTGGAGGGAGAAATGCCATTATTTGAGTTGCAATTAGGATACCTTTTAAAGTTGTGACAGCTTAAGGTAAATGTAATCACAGAACAATTAGCAGGTAATTATGCTGTTCCTACTTAAATTCATGTCTGGAGTGAGCAAAGATCCTGCATTTCAGTCTGTGACAATTTAGGTGAATTATTTATTTTCATTGAGTAACTATTGAAGAAAGCAAATGAAGCAAGAACAGAGCATCATCCATTTACCTGACAAAGCTAAGTGTAATAGTCGGAGAGACTATCTACTAAATAGGTGGAAGTCCATTTTAAAAAGATTATTTACATAACTGTTCTCTTGGAAAACAATTACATGATAAGAGATCCTTTTTTTAAATGATGTTTTAAATTATAGCTTGGCAGGTTTATTATTAAAAATACTAAGTTTGCATAGCCAATAGACCATCTATCTTCCACCTTTTTAGCCCTCACCACATTGTTTTCAAACCCTATAATAGTCTTTCTTTGTATGAGGTGTGCAGTGTATAACTCTTGATTTCCCCGGGGGACTAAAAGATTGCCTAACACACAGTGCTTGATGAATGTTTGTTGAACAACAGAAGTACATATATATGACTTCCCTCAGGTATATCTCTACTATTGTTTTCTTTGCCTTTTGCTTTAGGAAAGTCTAAGTCTTCCTGGATCCCTGCTGTTTCCAGTGTGGCAATGTCAACTGATACATGTACAGTGAACACATAAATAGGTTCCTCAAGGTGAGAATTTATTCTCCATGGGTGTTTATTGAAGTCCTACTATGTTCCAGATACTGGAATGGCTACTTTCTCATATTATATGTGATCATGAGTTCCTTAAAGTCAAGAGTGAAGTTCTTACTTTTTTTTTTTTTTAAATGTTGGGCAAAGAGATCTAGACAGGCAACCTCAATTAGAGAGAAGCACAGGGCCTTTGACTCTGTCCAATCTGTGTTCAAATTGTGACTCAATATATGGCCTAGACTGTTCCTTACATTCATGATTGTGTGTTTTAACCAACTGTAATATGTAGTCAATAAAGAGATTAGTATGAGGCTTATACATCATGTGTTCATAGTGGACAGCACAGAGCTCCTGGTAGGCATGCAATAAGTGAAGGATATTTTATATTACTGTTGTTTTCTTGTGGTGATAATAGAGTTGTTGATTATGATGATGACTGATGAGTTTGCAGACCAAGCACATGATGCCAGGTGTGAATTAAAACAATATCTCTTGCACTTATGCCAGAATTCAGGGTCATTGCTATTTTCACTTTATGTAATTATTTGTTTCTGACATTACAGAGAATGCACACACAAATACACACACATGAATACACTGATATTTAGAAAAAAATAGAAAACATCTGGCTTTGGCCAAATGATCAAAATAACAACATAGAATGCTTTTCCTAATGGAAAATAAATGCATATGATACCGTTAGTAGATTACCAATGTATACTACCATGTTAAAATTTTTGATAGATTATACCTTTAAAAAGCACTCAATTTCTTCCTCTTTACAGAAGTGTGGCAAACAATAGCTTGCAAATACTGATCAAATAATTCAAAATGTTGTCACACAATTTCAGTGATAGCAAAAATACCACCAATAGTGTCACCACCCCAATAACATGTACACTCACATACACACACACATGCATGATGGGAAGCTCATGGTTTTAGAGGGGTGTGAATGTAATACAGGTGGATGGAAGACTGCATGGAGAGGAAAGGTTTTTCTCTGAGGATCTGACATTCAGTCTGATATCTGAGTTGAATGGGAATAAACTCATTGAAGAGAGGAACCCAGAATCCATGCAGAGAAAAATGCACTGGCAAATACCATTTTTTTAAGTTGGAAAGTTTATGAGAAAGAGAAACTACATTTCTATCATAGAAAAAGAAAGAGGGAGTTGGTGTGGTTGGATTTGAGAATCCATGAGCTCTTCTTATGTTCTTGGTTCTATTTTTCTGCCTCATGTCTCTATTTTGAGTTCTATTTACACACCTTTTAGCTTTTCACTGTTATTTTAGTTGTGCTTTTCTTAAAATTGTACTTCATTTATTTTAGTTCTGTTATTTCATTACTGTTTTCCTATTGCTATGTCATTTCCTAGTTTTGCACTTCCTTTTAAGTTCTTTTATTAAAAACTTGAACTTCTCTATAATTTTTTGAAAATCTATTTCCATGAATGTTCATTTCTGTCCAGGTTAATTCTGGAAATTAAAATTTTATTGGTGATTGAGATTTTAAAAATTGAAAACATGTTAATAGCCTAATCTTTTATTGGCCTTTGCATCTCATGTGATTTTCTCCTCTTTTTTCACCTTTTAATCTTTAAAAAATATTTTTCAAAGCATGTGAGTTAATTTTTGATTTCTTGTTCTTCTTTAAATGAGGTTGGGAAATATTTTAAACTTTGTTTCTTATTTGTACTTAAGATTTGGTATAATTACTTTGTCATGAATTCTCCATGTCCTTCACTGTAGGACAATGACAGTGCCTGAACATATTGTCTGTGGTGTTATTAAGGGGACACACTTTTACTTTTATTTTGTTTATTGGTTTTTATTGTGTATTTTTTTTTGGGGGGGGGTAGCAGGGATTGAAACCAGGGGACACTTAAGCACTGAGCCATATCCCAAGCTCATTTTATTTTTGAATTTTTTTTCCTTTTAAAATTTTGGGACAGGGGAACTGTTTATTCTAAAAAGGGTTTCTTCTGTCCACTAATTTGTAGGTTTCATTATAGTCTGACTTTAATATACTGATGGAATTGAGAGGTACATATATATGTCTGTCTGTGTGTGTATGTGTGTGTGTGTGTCCATCTATCTATCTATTTAGATAGATAGATATTTACTTTTTTTTTTTGCAGTCATAAGGATCAAGCCTAGGGCCTCATACATGATAGGCAAGTTCATTCATTTTATATATATATATATATATATATATATATATATATATATATATATATATATATATATATATAT
>NW_026000221.1:15730483-15746010 GCF_001458135.2 Marmota marmota marmota
TAAACAATAGTGTGTTTTTTGTATTCATTGAGTCAAGCCTCCTCTCAGGACACCCAAGACAGGAAAATCAGTGGGGGAAACATGTCACCCCCACAGAGAGCAGCCCAAGTGAGAAAGAAGAGCTAAACTTGGAACATGACAATTTGTAGAGAAAACAGCTGCATTTAGCAGTGCATTTCTTTAGTAAACTTAATGAACTCTGTTTTTAATAGATTGAAATTTGGATTTTAAGGGGCACTAACAAAGAAATTTCTTTTTTATATAGCAATTATTTTACTCTAAGTTAATGAGGATTGAAATAATAGTTAAAAAATAACACCAAGGATCTTGAGTTGTGGTCATTCTTCCTTCCTTCTTGCTGAGCCTAAATAGCACCCCACAGGGTTATGAGAGTGGGTGAAGGAAGGAAAAGCAAATGAGAGTTATTAAGTTGGTAAGTGCCTATTTTGACTTCAGAAAGTAAGTGTTAGATGGTGGTGGCACTAGGAACCCTTGAGCTCAAAAGAGATTTATTTTTGTGAAATGGGCCACAAAAGTCTCCATTTGCAACACTAACTCAAAATTAATATATCTGTTTTATAATAATTGACTTAAAAACATCTATCATGTATTTATATATCATATAGTATGATGATAAATAGCAAACTTCTCTAATCTAAGTACGTTTACATTATTAAAATGTTAGGTGAAGCCAGGTGCAGTGGCATATGCCTGTAATCCCAGAGGCTCAGGAGGCTGAGGCAGGAGGATTGAGATTTCAAAGCCATCCTCAACACTGAGGTGCTAAACAACTAAGTGAGACCCTGTCTCTGAATAAAATACAAAATAATGCTCAGGATGTGTCTCAATGGTCAAGTGACCCTCATTTCAATTCCTGGGACATGACCCAAAAATTGTTTGGTGATATCTTTATTTGTCAAACTCTGTTTGACCAGATAGAAGAAATATGTGCAAAATCATACGTTATCAAATGGACTCTCATTTTGTAAACATTTACCAATATTTAAAATATTTACAAAATACTTTTCTAAGATTTGTATTGAAATTTCATAGAACCTATAATCAAGTTGGATGATCTTGACATTTTTACACTATCAAGTCTCAAAATTCATGAAAATGTAATATACCTTTATTTTGATTTTTAAAATTTCCTATCAGAGTGTCATAGTTTTTCATTTATAGCTCCTGTACATACGTTTTCAGATTTATACTTAAGTATTGAAGGTTTGGTTCTATTATAAATGGTAATATGAAAATTACCGTTTTCATATTTCAAATCGTTCATGACAGAAAGAAAGAAATTAACTTCTGCACGTGAACTTTTTATTCTGTGACCTTGGTATGATCAAAGATTCTTTTAGTTTTTCAACATGGCTGATTATTGTCTTCTATGATATAGCAGTTTGATTCCTTCTTTTCCAATATTTATACAATTATTTCCTTTTCTTGTCTTCTAGCATTAAGGTGAGAATTTCAATGTGGTATTGACAAAGAATGATGAGACATAACAGATTTGTATTTTTCTCCACTTAAAGAGAAAGTACTCAGGTTCTTATCATTATTTGTAGGTTTCATCTTAGTCATAGTTTCTTTTGTAATGTTCTTTACCAAGTGAGAAAGTTACCTTCTATTAGATCACTGACAGATTTTACTATTAGATGTGAGTGTTGGATTGTTTGAAATATTGTTCTGCTTCTTAGTAATGAGATCACATAATTTTTCACCTTTAATTTTTCATATGGTGGGTTACCTTGATTGTTTCTGAATGTTGAACCAGTCTTGCATTTGGTTATGGCATATAATTATTTTTAAACATTGTTGGATTTGATTTGCTAGTATTTATGAGATATCTAACATCTATGTTCATAAAGGTCTGAGTTTTCCTCTTCAAAGTTTAAGGTTCATCCAAGGAGTTGGGAAGAATCCCCTCTGTTCAATTGTCAAGTGTCATTTCTTTCAGAAAGATTTAGTAGATTGACCAGAGAAATATATTTGCTTCTGGTGCATTGTTTTCCAGAAGTTTATTAATCATTGATTATATATATGTACATAAACATATATGTATGTGTGTGTATGTGTGTGTATGTATACGTCTGTTGAGATTATTTGTTTCTCCTTATACTTTAATTGGTTATGTATTTCAAGAAATTGATCCATTCTGTCTTATTAATCAAATTTGGGAACAAAATTATATGCATAATTTCCCTTTATTATGCTGTTACTATAAATGAGATTAGAAATTTGTCTCCTCTGTTTTTGTGTGTGGTTAGCCCTGACACGAGATATATCTATATTATCAATCTTTTCAAAGAAGCAGAATTTTGTTTAATTTTTTCTATTATATTCCAGAGATTTCTGTTCTAATTTTTATTATTTCTGGTTTTTTTTGTTTTGTTTTTTGCATTGGCCTTTAATTGTGTTTATGTATCTAATTTCCCAAGATGGAAACATTAAATTCATATACTTTTGTTTTCTAACATGTATAATATTAGGCTTTATATTTCTATTAAAGCACTGCTTTCATTGAATCCTACAAATTTTGATGTGTATTTATTTTTATTTAGTGTAAATATTTTTAATTTTTTTTCAAGATTTCTTCTTTTACCCATATGATATTTATAATTGTTTTGTTTAAACTCTTATTTATTTGGAAATGTTCTAGATAACCTTATATTATTAATATTAAATTCAACCCTTTGTATTCTGAGAATATACTTGATATAATTCCTATCTTTTAAGGTTATGTAAAGTGTGTTTTATAACGTAGCATAGGCTCTGTATTTGTGAATGTTCTATGAAAGCTAGAGTGTAATATGTGTTTTGCTTTTGGGGAACAGAGAGTTCTATATTTAGATTCATTATAGTGAGTTCATTAATTAGTTCATTAATTACTGTTGAGTTCTACAGCATCCAACAGACTGCCAGTTTGTTCTTTCAATTAGTAACAGAGCAGTGGTGAAATCTTCAGCTAAAATAGTCATTTTTTCAATATTTTTTCCTTCAACTATATCTATTTTGCCTCCCCGATTCTGATGCTCTATTACTTACCGCACACATCTTTAGAATTATGCCTTCCCAGAGCATAGGCCATTTTATCCTTATGTGGTTCTCCTTTTCTTCTCTAGTGAGTCCTTCTTCTCTGAAGTCTGGTTTGTCTGAAATAAATGTAGCGACTTCAGGTTTCTTTTCTTCATTTAACTTTTACTATATTTCGGTCTTTGTATTTAAGTTAGTTGTAGACAGATATAGTTTGGTCTAGTTTTTATCTACCCAATCTCATGTTTTCATTGATATATTTAGACCATTCACATTTAATATAAATTATGATGAAGTTAGATTGCTGTAAATGTTTCCAATTTGTTGCATTTATTTGTTCTTTCCTTTCTTTTACCTACTCTGATTTTTGTTGAGCATTTAATGTAATTCCATTTACCTCCCCTCTTTGTATGTCAATTATAGTTACTTTTAAAAAGTGTTTAGGATTTACCTTAACGTTGTTAATACACATTTTAACTAATGTAACCCATCTTCAAATAACACACATATATTTATGTAGTGTAGTGTATTCCCAATTCCTCTCTACCATGTATTAGGACACTACTGCTATCCATTTCATTTACTCATGTGCTGTTCCTAAATGCATTATTCCTAGTATTACTATTTAGAGGCACTCTATTTTAAAATAATTAGGAATGATAAAAATAAAAATTTTTTTGTTTGCCTTTATATTTTCTATACCATCTGATTATTAAACATGCAGATTTGAGTTTCTGACTTGTATTTTCTAACTTCTCCTTAAAAAATTTTGTTAAGATTTATTTCAGAGAAGTCTGTTTGTGATTATTTTCTTCAGTTTGTGTTTGCCTACTATGAATTTTATCGTTCCAGTATAAATGATATGAACCTTATCTCAAGCTTCTTTCAATACTTCTGTTTTTCCTTGGCTTTCTGAAGGTTGAATATGATATGCCTGGTTGTTGTTTTAGGGCGTTTTTTCTGCTTGGTATTCACTGTACTTTCTGGACCTGTGTTTTGATGTCTGCCATTACCTTTGGAATGTTATCATCCATTAGTATACCAAATAATTCTTCTGTTTCACCTTTTCTCCTAGCACTGACATTGCAATAAGACATGATATTGCTGCTGAGATTTCCTGCATTTCTTAGATGATCCACTCATTTTTTTCAATTCTTTTTTTTTCTTAACATTTTTCTTGGTAAAGTTTCTATTGACCCTGTTGATGCACACTAATGCTTTCTCAGCTATAATCACTGTACTAATGAACCCATCAAAGGCCTTGTTTATTTCTGTTTCAGTGCTTAGAATTTTCTTTTGTTTGATAGAGTTTCCATTTCTTTGTTTACATTATCCATCTGTTCCTATGTGTTGTTTGATAATTCCAACACTGATGTCATAGCTAAATCTGCTTTCAAAGCTTATTTTAGTCTGTTTTTAGCATGACTTTTAGCATGACTTGTGTGTGTGTGTGTGTGTGTGTGTAAAGTTAGATGTAATGCATTTGGTAATAGGAACTGAGATAGACAGGTCTTTAGTATCAAATGTTATGTCAGTTTGGTGGAGTTTTCTGTATCTCAAGGGACCAGAATCTCCAAACTCCTTTTCTTTCCTTCTTTCTTCCTTTCCTTTTTTTTTTCTTTCTTTCTCCCTCCCTTCTTCCCTCCCTCTCTCCCTTCTTTCCTTCCTTTCTTTCTGTTTCCCTCATTATTTTGTGTTTCCTGCAGATCTTTTCTGCTGCTTTTTAATGACAGCCCTAACTGGTGGTAAACTTTCAGGAAGAAGATCATTTTATTATATGAGTGAATCTTAATGTTTAATGGACTCATGCCTTACACTATGACTTTCATAGGTATTTCTTTTATTTTCTCACCACTGGACAGACAGGAAGATGAGTGCCAGCTATCATAGTAGAAATGTCCTTTTCAAGGTGGGATAAAGCTCTCGTAAGTCTTTGCTTTGGAGAGCAGTCCTTTGTTGTAGGCATTAGTCTATTTCACGTTTTTTTCTTCCTCTTTCTTTGTATTATGGTTTGGATCTGGAATGTCCTCCAAAAGCACATGTGTTAAGGGGTTGATCTCTACTGCAACAATGTCCAGAGATAACATTTGGGGGAAGCTATTTAGATCAGAGACATTGACCTCATCAGTGGGTTATTTCATTACTAATGGAACGGACTACTTAGAGGTGGTGGAAACTGTAGGTAGGAGGAGTCTGGTTGGAGGAAGTAGGTTACTGTAGGTGTGCCTTTGGGGACTACATGATTGTTCCCACTACCCATCCACCTCCCTGCTTCCTGGCTTCCATTCACGGAGCAGCTTTCCTTCACCACATTCTGCCACCATGACACTTTGCGTCACCTCAGGACCCAAGCAATAAAGTGCTGTCCTTGGATAGAACCCTCTGAAATCATGAGTCAAAATAAATATTTCCTCTCTAAGTTGTTTTTCCCAGGCATTTGTCACAGCAAAGAAATCCACAAGCACCTCATCAAAACCATAGCACCTTGTCAAACCCACAAGGGATCTTTATGCATTCCTCACCATGAGGACCTTGTAGAGTTCAAGTAGAACTCGGGACTTTTGAAGACCCTCTGAAGACCCTTTCTTTCTTCCATGAGTTTTTCAACCTCACTCTATTCCACATTAAGCCTTCAACTATTAGCCAAAATAATCATGTAGATTTTCTGGTCATTTTATGACCCCAGTGTCTCTTATGTTTCAGGTTAGATTTTACTCCTCACATTCATCTGTATTTCCAGATTTCAGTGTGTCAACTTGTCCTACATCCTCAACTCTGGAATCAGCATAGGAAAATCATTGATTTTTAGTTTATTCAGCAAAAGAACTGAACAAACACTTCACAGAAGAAGAAATACAAACGGTCAAAAATATATGAAAAAAAAAATGTTCAACATCTCTAGTGATTAGGAGAATGCAAATTAAAACTACACTGAGATTCCATCTCACTCCAGTCAGAATAACAGTTGTAAAGAATACAAGTGACAATAAATGTTGGTGAGGATGTGGGGAGAAAGGTAGTCTCGTACATTGTTGGTGGGACTCCAAATTGGTGCGACACCTATGGAAAGCAGTATGAAGATTCCTTAGAAAATATGGAGTGGAACCACCATTAGACCCAGTTATCCAACTCCTATGTCTATACCCAAAAGACTTAAAAGCAGCGTACTACAGTAACACAGCCACTTCAATGTTTATAGCAGTTCCACTCACAATAATCAAGCTATGAAAACAACCTAGATGTCCTTCAGTGGATTAGGAATGTGGTACATGTACACAATGGGATATTACTCAGCCATATAGAAGAATGAAATCATGGCATTTGCTGGTAAATTGGAACTGAAGGATATCATGCTAAGTGAAATAACTGAACCCCCCCCCAAAAAAAAAAAATGAATGTTCTCTCTGATATGTGGAGGCTAACCCAAAATACAGAAAGTTGGGAAGGGGAAAAGATAAATCTATTGGACTAGACAAAGTGAAATGAAGATAAAGAAGGGGAGAGAGGAATAGGAAAGACAGTAGAATCAATTCATCATACATTTCCTAGCCTTGTGTGTGTATAGATGACCAGGGTAACTTCACATCATGTACAACCACAAGAGGGGGGAGCTAAATAGAATAAGTATAGAATAAGTTACCCATTATGTATGTATATTTTGCTAAAATACATTCTATTGTCATGTATAAAAAAATAAGGATGGTAGTGTTGGCTCTTTATATGTTAGAGCTGACACCAGAAGCATGGAGACTGCTGACTTCTGAAGTAATAAAAGTTATTAGTTTTCCACAAGTTCAGTGAGTATGAAAAGAACTTGAATTCCACAGCAAATGGGAGAGATTGTGTTTTGTTAGGCCTTAGAAATGTCTTAACCCTTTCAACACAGTATTTGGAAACTTAATTGATACCTTTCCCAGAAAAACAAGAAATGTCTTGGACTCCTGGAATTTACAGTGGACTAAAACAAATCAAAATGGAACTAGTGGTGCAGAATCAAACTGATTCACAGACAAACATTTTACAGAGAAGTTTTTAATAGGAGTCATTTGTCAACAAAGAATATCCTTGGGCTGGGCATAGATTGCTGTGTGTGAGTGTATGCGTGTGTGCGTGTATGTGTGTGTGCATTTGCAGTGTAACAACCTTCTCCACTTCTTTTATTATAAAATTGTTCTTACATGTAAACAAAGCAAGAGATTCCTTCCTTCCTAATCAGAGCTAACCATAACATTAACCTTGGTTCAGGGATTTGAACAGGGCCAAGGATTGATTATTGACTATGCTACTGCAAAAGAGGAACCCTCTTCAGCGTAGCAAAGATAGGTTAAGAGAAATAAAAACCTGCAGAAAAAGGCTGAGAGCTGAGTCTTGTTTCTGCTAAGGGAAGTTTTCCCTGAATGTTGAAAAATGGCTTTGGAAAACAGAGCCCAGAGTAAAACCTGATGACAAAATAACCTAGATCTAGTTTTGCCTGAGGCCACCAGAAAATTCAGTTATATGGATGTATGAAGTCTCTGTAGCATATGAGAATATTTGAGTTAGTATTTTGTGATTAGTGAAAATACTTTATTTATACTAGTTCCTGAATATTAGATCCAATCTCCAAAAATTAATTTCGGTTTACAAAAACCGCCTTTAGAAATAAATAAGCAAACCTGGACATTGAACTGAAGAGAATTTTATAAATGAGCATTTGTAGGCCATCTGTTTTCCAAAATATTCTTAAACTGATATCATGAAAATAATCAGGACCCTGTTCATGGAGAAGCAGGAGCAATGTTCAGGAAAAAAAAAATAACACAAAATCCTATTTTAATAAATATATTTTACTGGTCTAATTCACTAAATTATTTGGACTCTAAAGTCATGCATTTAAGAATGAAATGCATCAAGAACAAAGAAGTAGTATTTATCTATGTTATCTCAAATAATCTTTAAAACAGTTTGGTATTCATCCCCCAGGATAGCAGGAAAAAAAACAGGTAAAGAAACTTACCTAAGGGGCTAAATGAGCACAGTCAAAATTAAAGTCTTTGTTTGATTGACTTTCTTCCTTGTATTATGATTGCATAACATTTCCATTTTAATATTGAATGTGAAGAATCAGTAGCCCAGAAGGATCAGAATACTCCTAGCAATGAATTTTTGTTCCCCAGAGTACTAACAATGACTTTAGTAGTGGTATGGGTGGAAAGCTGGGCAACCACAAAATGTAGGGCAAAAACCCAGGATTAGTGAAAACAGTGATTTAACTAGACTTGGACAATTAGGGCAACAAGTAGCTACTGAGAACCCAGAATGGGAGATGTGAAGAAAAGGTGTCTTGGAGAGGAGCATGGTCCTTGGTTGGGGGACTCAGCCTGGACAATCTAGGCACTTTCTGTCTTCCCTCCCTTTATTCTTGCTCCCTATCAGCTGATTCCATACCACAGCAGCATGCTGGGTGATGAAGTCCATTTAGTAAGACCCTCAAAGCACAAAGAGGATAGAGAGGGCAGGAGAGTGGACATGGAGCAACAAATGAGAAATGTACATATGAGCCACCTCTTCCTTGAAAAGATAAACAAAACTAAAAAGACTAAAGCAATAAATATTTGAGTATGTTACTCAGTTGGTTTTTATCTCATTTTCAAGTGTGTCGAACACACAGGAGCACATACCTTGGTGTACCTGCAAACAAGGTTAACATCCAATTTAAGAGCTCAAGATTCATATGAAGAATAAACACACTCCCCAGAGAGAGCTCAATTTTCACTTCTACAGAAATCACATCCAGTGTTAACTCATGTGTTTAAAAATCCATGTGCAAACAAAACAGCAAACATTTACAGAGAGCAACACACACACACACACTGAACGCATATGTGCACACACATATGTAAGGTGTTGCATGTGCAAATTTTAATTATCCTCTTTTTATGACTTTTTTCAGGTATCCATTTTCTTAAATGTACTAGAAACACCAAACAACAAATTAACAAGCTGACCATTAAGTTTTATCTGACATATGCTGGGTAATTTTCAGGTTCAACATAACATTTTAACTCACTCAACAAGCATATTAAAAGTCTAATATTTGCCACACATTAAGGCCTGTATTGATTTATTTATCCAAACTGTGTAACTAAGATGGATTCTTTGAAGTCATTTTCTGTGTTTTATAACTGGAGGAGAGAAGATCCAGCATTTTGTATTAGATCTCATAAGGAAGGATTTGATTGACAAATCTAGTGGTAATATAAATATGTGCAGATGTCTGGAAGTCAAAATAAACAACCTCTTCCAAATTGCAAATAACTAACCCTATCCCAGTCAAGATTGTTTGTGGGCTAAACTGACGCAATTCGATAGTTCTGGCCCTTTTGGAATTCATACCTCTTGGAGGGAGTCTGCTTCTTATCCATAATGAAAGAAGGTATTGAAGTCAATGAGCCAGCATTATGTAAAAACACAATTTATTTCCACATGCCTGAGTCATCTCAGACAACAAAGCAGAAGAAGAAAATATGTGTGAAAGAACTTCATTTTATATTAATAGCAGTATAGACTGACTCAGAACACCATCACTCCTGGAAATAACAGCTATCAAATATGGAGTTTAAAATAGTAATTAAAAACCCAAACAAAAGCAGTGTCTGAAAAAATACTGAGGAATTTCTAAGCCAATTTTGGGAAGAAAGTCTATAATAAGAATGCCTGTACAATATCAGAGCACCAATGCTGTGTCTATCCTAAAATATTCATCACAAACATGTTTCTTGGTTCTGTGGCTCCACTGAGATAGAGTCCAAGGTTCAAGTAAGTGTTTGAACAGGGATATAGCTTGGGAGACCCCCCCACATTATCTGGGCTCTTCAGGGCTATGTTGTCAAAGTGAGAGCAAGCTGCTAGTTCTGTGATCTCCTCTTCTCCTTTAGTCACAGTTCATATCTCTACCATGAGAATTCATAAACTTGTTGGTGGAGGCACCTGCAAACTGTGATCAAGGTTGTAGGCAGTACTGACTTGAAGTGTCCCTAGGTGCCTGTAGGTGCATAGCAGAAGCAAATGTACAGCTCAATTGGGAGAGGGGGCACATCAACATAAGTTTCTAGGAACACTCAAAAATAAATATAAGGCTCTAGCAAGCAAGCAACAATTACTAAATTATCTAATCAGTTGCACTCTGTGAGCCTTGATCTGTCTGTAACTCTTTGGTCTCATGACACTTTAAGGCCAGTTCTCATACTCTGGACATGATCACTCCAGAACAAATTGTGTAGTCTAGACATCTCCTCTAATGAATTTTTTACAATACCACATTCAATAACCACCATAGGGATGTTGTTTTCAGGCATTCACAGAACAGTCACAGGTTGACCATGTCTTTATCATTCAACAATTGTCAAAAAAGTTCAGCGTCTTTATGCTATCAGTAGTAAAATTGAAACAGAATTCATATATGTAAATAAAACTAGCATTGCCTTGTGCTTGAAAATTTAGGAATTTATTGCTTAGTATTTCATGGGTGAACACAGAAAAATGGGTGAAAATAGTTTATGTTTTGACTTGAATGGCAAAGAATGAACATATAAAATTAATTTTTGATCAAAAGTAGTACTTAGTGGAATGTTTATCAATTTTTATTTTATATTTTTGTGCTGCTGGGGATTTTATCCAAGGCCTCTCACTCAATAGGCCAGTGCTCTATCACTGAGCTACATCCTCAGCCCTCTACAGAAAAACTTTTAAACCTTTCATTTATGTGATCAGAAAGAAAGAAAAACTAAATAAATTATACATCAGAAAAGTAAAAAATCAGAATCAGAGAAAAAGTAAAAAACTAAGTTTGTAGAATACATTAAAAAGGAACATAAAAGGTGAGAGCAAGAAGAAATAACATAGAAAGCAAAACATATAACAAATTATACATCATTACAACTTAAATTGGGCTGATTACTTGGTTAGTTTCGAAAAGACTAATAATACGAATAATTCTGCAATAAAATTTCACAATTATTTAAAATAAAAATCCATGAAAAGCAGCCATCCCTGAAGATGCTACATTTAATACTTACTATTAACACAATAATAATTTTAAGTTGATTCATTTGAAAATATAGATGAAATAAACACATTGCATATACACAGTTTCAAGGAGAAAGAGAAACACTTGTAGAGCTTTATTTAAAAAAAATAAGGAATTTTAAAAAAGTTTTGAGAACTGATTCAAAGAGAACTTCAGTCCTCTCATTCCTCAGTGACGAATTCTACCAAATATTTAAGAAATGAATCATTTCAATCTTACATAAAATTTCCTAGACACTAATAAATGAAACACTCCTTAACTCATTTCATAAAGACAGCAGAATTTTGAATATCAAAACAAAGATAATTAACAATAGACTGGTCACACTGAATATTATTGATATGAGTATCCTAACATAAATATTAGCAATCTAGCTGGACGTGGTGGTGCACACCCGTAATCCCAGTGGCTTGGGAGGCTGAGGCAGGAGGATCGTGAGATCTAAACAAGAATGAGGTGCTAAGCAACTCAGTGAGACCCTGTCTCTAAATAAAATACAAAATAGGGCTGGGCATGTGGCTCAATGGTTGAGTGCCCCTGACATCAATCTCTAGTACCCACCCCTCGGAAAATAATTAGCAATCTTAATCCAGTAACATATAAAATCAGTTAATTATCATGATCTAGTTTGTTTTCCTTAAGAATGAAAGACTTGTTTACATTAGAAAATCATTCAATGTAATTAATAGTAACAGATTAAAGTTATATATTACCTAATTAATTATATAAGTACATTATTTTAAAAATTACCTTTCATACATTTATGATAAAAATGAGATTTCACAATAACTTAGAAGAGAATATTTAAATTCTAATAAAAACTATCTAAAATGAACTTATCACAAATATTTGCTGGAAAATGGAAAGTTTTCCCATCAATTCTACCAGTGTTCCCTGTGGGATGAGACACAAATTGGTTTTTAAAGAATTCCCCTACTGCTGGGCAAGTTGGGTGTCATTCTTTGCTCTTTTATTCCAGTTGGAAAATCTAAAAGTCCTGGGAATTGTTCTCTGTTTGGTGCTGTTCAGCCTTAGGATTGAGTGACAGCTTTTTTTGGTTACTGAGTGAATTCCAAAGGAATGTTTCAGCCTTATCCCCAGAGTCTAAAATTTTTACAAAGCTGTTCTTATCTGTGAGTAGTTAGTAAGTATGTTCTTAGAGGCCCGCCAGCCAGGACACTGACATGAATTCATAAGATATTTAATTTAATTGTGTATAGCAGCAAAAATAAAATCAACAATAATTTACATACAGCTATATGGCAATCAATGAAACTTTTGAACATATTTTTAAAATGTTTTATGAATAGCTTGCAATTGCTTATATATAATACTTTTGCTTGTCAAAAATTATTGGCTGTGTGTATTTTTAAGTGGTTCTTTCAGAATTCAGTGGAATTTTTTTTTTGGCTTGGGACAGTCCTATAATCATGAATTCCTTGTCTATCAATATCACATAAAAGCCTTGATTTTTGGCTTCCCTTTCCAAAGTTAAAATTTGACAACAGCGAGGTCTCATTTCTCCATGGCAAAAATGTTCCCCAGTTAGCCAAGGCATTTATTCACTGTTTTGTAGAGTTGACTAAAATTTCACATTCCTTCCTCTACCTGGTAGGGATTTTAGTTTGGGATTTTGACTAAAAACTTCCAAAGAAGATTTTATTTATATACAAACTTTTCTGACTCTTCTTTTTTTTTCCTTTCCCCTTCCATTCCCCCTCTCTTTTTCTTCCCATCTCCCTCCCTAATATCCTTCCTTCCTTCCTTTTCCTTAGCAAGGAAAAGTTCCAATGGAGCTCATGTGTCAATATCGTCACACAATCCCAATACATGGGATTTTGAATTAGACTGATGTTATGGGTAGGAAATTTGATTTCACCTCCTGAACTTTCTGACTTCAAGTTCCCAGACTGAAGGGCTATCATTTATTTTTCTTGTGCCTCAATTTTCTACTCTGAAAATTGGGGATAACAAGAAGATTTCTATTTTGAAGATTTAAACAATACAATTGCATGACACACTTAAGAAAGTAGCCCTACTCTGTCTCCTTTCATACCAATGCATTCCTACATCCTTATTTCCAGACACATTTCTTTTTTATCCACATTCCCATATTGCAAATAAAAAAATATTAGTTCTAGAGGCATATAAAAATATAAGTAATAGGACTAAACTTAACATGAAATGTGAGTAGAATGAGACAATCACTTACTGCGGTTTCTTATGAACTTGTGATAATTTATGTTTACAGTGCTTTAAAATGAGTCTAAGGATCATAGAGCAAGTTTCAAATCCTCACTTCATTATGAAATTTCATATCATTTTTGAGTCCTGATACTGAAATGTCACATTTGTGGTGTGGTTCTCTATTGTCTGGAAAGTGTATTTGTTGGTAGAATCCTATGCTGAATCTCATGGACAGAAGAGAACATGTTCTACTTCTTACACATTATCATCAACTCATGCAATCATCCTTGATTAGATTTAACAGAAGTATCTCAAAAGAACATTTGCCCCAATCTTGCATTACCCACAGGGGCAGTGGCCTTGTACATTATGTCTATTCTCATTGGAATATCTAGGTCTTAACATGGTTCCAGAGATGTAGTTACCTGTTGAATGGATGAATAAATGAGTGAATGAAAGCCTTCTATTGTGAAAGATCCACTGTGTAAGTGGTTGAAAAGTTTCTGATGGCAAGTATCACAATCGCCAAGTTAGTTGATACAAATAATAAAGGAAAGAGTTATTAACTCATGTAATAATATCTCTAAAGAAGAAAAGCCTGGGATACATTATCAGTTCCCTCATGTATATTTTCAAGAATTCATGAATTTTTGCCTAAAAATGTGGACTTTCTTCCCTGACTGGCGTTCCCTACAGTAACCAGTTGGCTTCAGTGCTTCTTGTCTCACATCCAACATGGCAATGACCTAGAGGAGAAGAGCAATGCCCTTTGTCTTGTGTCTGTTTTTGAGAAAAAATAAATAAACAAAACCGTTTACTATAAGCACACATATGGGTCTAATCCTTGTCTCAGTGGTCAACACTAGACTTCATGGTCAATCCTACTAACAAAGAGGAAGTGCCTGCCATGATTGCTGTAGAAGTGTTACAAGGTTCTTAATTAAAGGTGAGTTCAATTACGTTCTCTGGGAGAAGGGGAAGGTACAGGATGCCTGAATAATACTTGACTTTTGCAAATAAGGAACAAAAGGGGACAGAAGAACAACCACACAAAGAAATGTATTAGTAAGAAAGCATTTAATATTTCTTAAAATAAAATTTCTCAGTGGAACAGATGATTTTGTTCAAGATGTTAAAGAGTAGATCACAAAGGCAGTTCTTACGAAATATAGAACGAGGTTCTCCTCTGTCCAGCTTTTCTCAATCTATTGTAAGGAAGACCAGAAAAATAAACAAAGTTTAAGCCACCTATGTGAGATGATCTAAGTTTATTCACAATAGTCAGATATCAGTTGTACCTTCTTCCTAAAAATATTCAACGTAAATGCTCCTTGCCCTGCCATGTAAACACTGGTTACTGGTTCTACACCAGTATAGCTTCCTATGTGCTGTGGATGAGGAAATTGAGTTCTCAAAAGTTATTTACCTTGGTCAAGGTTACAGAGCTGATAATGACAGGTTTCAAGATAGGAACAGTCTTCCTCTTAAGTTGTAGGTCAGTTACCTCCAAATGATACAGATGATCATAGGAAATTATTTCTCTGTCCACTGTGAAGTGATTAATGGGAAAGGAAATATTTTCCAAAAGAATTTCAAATAAGAAGCATTGTTTTTTTTTTTTTCGCTATCTTTTTTTTAATTTTTTTTCTTTAATTTTTATTGTTGGTTGTTCAAACATTACATAGTTCTTGACAAATCATATTTCACACTTTGATTCAAGTGGGTTATGAACTCCCATTTTTACCTCATTTACAGATTGCAGCATCACATCGGTTACACATCTACTGTTTTACATATTGCTATACTAGTGTCTGTTGTATTCTGCTGCCTTTCCTATCCTCTACTATCCCCCCTCCTCTCCCCTCCCCTCCCATCTTCTCTCTCTACCCCATCTACTGTAATTCATTTCTCCCCCTTGTTTATTTTTTCCCCTTTCCCCTCACTTCCTCTTGTATGTAATTTTGTATAACCATGAGGGTCTCCTTCCATTTCCATGCAATTTCCCTACTCTTTCCTTTTCCCTCCCACCTCTCACCCCTGTTTAATGTTAATCTTCTTCTCATGCTCTTCCTCCCAACTCTGTTCTTAGTTACTCTCCTTATATCAAAGAAAACATTTGGCATTTGTTTTTAAGGGATTGGCTAGCTTCACTTAGCATAATCTGTTCTAATGCCATCCATTTCCCTGCAAATTCTATGATTTTGTCATTTTTTAATGCAGAGTAATACTCCATTGT
>NW_026000221.1:15748342-15750489 GCF_001458135.2 Marmota marmota marmota
TCTTCCTTGAGACTCCAGATCATCTGAAGCATGTATATCCTGAATTCTTTATCTGACATTCCATCTGCTGCAGATATTACCTCTTGTAACGTTGAGTTGACCTGCATTGCTTGTGGTCCTTTCTTTCCTTGTCTCTTCATACTGTTCGCGTTTCTTTCTGCTTGGTGAAACTGTTGTGTTATTGAGTTTTCCCCCTATATATTTATATTGCTCTTGTACAGTTGCAAAGTCTCCCTCGCAGGTGCGGGTGGCGGCTCTGCCCCTCCTCTAATTGGGGCAATGTGCCTACCACGCCGGCAGGCCGCTGGGCCTGTTCTGCTGGTCGGTAGCAGGTCCACCTACCTTGCAGGCACGGGCGGAGGCTCTGCCTCTCCGCGGGTTGCTGGGCCTGTTCTGCTGGTGGGTCGCAGGTCCCCCGACCTTGCAGGCGTGGGGGGCAGTTCTACCCTTCTGCAGGCCGCTGGGCCTGTTCTAAGAGGCATTGTTATTTCAACAATTCTTAACTCTTCAATAGCCCATTCAATGTCTAGTTCATGTTTACAACTGAAAAATACAAACTAAACTGCAACTTCTTTTGTGAAGAATACAGAGTATATTCTTTTTAGTTAGAATATATTATTTTTTATAACTTTATTTTGTTTATTTATTTTACATGGTACTTATGATAGAACCCAGTTGCCTCATAAGTGCAAGGCAAGTGCCCTACCAGCTGAGAAATATCCCCAGCCCCTAGAATATATTCTTTTAATCTCGAGCTATTCCTGTTGTAGTAGATAAGTCAGTAGCAATATTAAAAGAAACATGCAAACAATCATTGGCAAATGCTAAGTGTAAGATCATACAGCAACTTTTATCTGGTAAACTTCAAGACACACAAAGAATCTTTCTTTCCCCTTCCCTTGTCCTCTGTGTTTCTTCAGTAAAGGAGATTGAACTGATCGTCTTGCACTTGCCAGGCAAGTACTCTACCACTAAGTTATATCCGTAATCCTTTACTTTCTCTTTCTGCATGTAAATATTCCATGTATGACCCTTAACAATCTTGTTAATAATTTACACATTCTTTACACCTTGTGATTTTCCATCCACATCATCATCAAATATTTCTGTGACAACATAAGTTAGCCTTACAGATAAGGAACAAATATCCTAATTGGTGATATTAGCTAATATTAATAATAAATTATTATTATTCTTGTTATTATTATTGTTAGGATTGAACCCATGGGTACTTGACCACTGAATTAACACCCCCCAGCCCTTTTTCTTATTTTTTTTGCTTTGAGACAGGGTCTTGCTATGTTGCTTAGTGCTTCCCTAAATTTCTGAGTCTGGCCTTGAAATTGCAATCCTCCTGCCTCAGCCTCCTGAGCTGCTGGGATTACAGACATGTGCTACCACACCTGGCTCTAATAATTCATTTGGTTCAATAAAATGTAAGGACTATATACTTACCTGGCAGAGGAGATACCATGATCACGAATATGATTTTCCCTGGGCAAGGCGTGTCCATTGCTCTCCAGATAGGCTACCCCTGCGGTTCTCAAGGGTGAGAAACTCGGAATAATTTGTGGTAATAGGGGACTGCTTTCACGCTTTCTGGGGAAAATTTTTTAAAAAGAGAAAAAAAGTAAAAAAGAATCATATAAAAATTAGTAATAATAAAACTAATCAGTAAAAATTTTGATAAAGGAATAGGTAATTCAGTAAAAAGAAAAATTCTAATGGGAAAATCAATGAAAACAATGATTTTATACACATACACTATTAGTCTGGCAAACAAAAAGATTACCATTATTCCTTATTTGGGCAAATATCAGGTGACATGAGCTGTCTTATAATTCTGAAAGGAGTTTAAGTATTAAATATTGGTTCTTACATGTTCAATAGAAATTTATCAGCATCTAATACTTATAATTTCCTTATTACTGAGAAGTTCCATTTTTGATGATATATGCACACATGCACAATAAACTGCAATTTCACTTTATTTTGTCTACGAAGTCACAAAATATATTTTTAAATTAGAATAAATATTCTATTTAATACACATACATATATGTGTGTGTGACTATTGTGAATAAACTTTATATATATGTATATATATATATATATATGTACACACACACACATACACACACAACACA
>NW_026000221.1:15751044-15774419 GCF_001458135.2 Marmota marmota marmota
ATATATATATATATATATATATATATATATATATATATATATTTGTGGGGGATTATATATCTGTTTACTGCAGTATTCTTTGCAATTAAGAGCCAAAAATAAAACTGGGAACAATGTAAAGATCTTTTTATGTGGGAAAAATTCAATTACATGTAGTTTATTGAGAAAATAAATTATTAAACATGGGCCTGATGGCTGGCAGCTGATTGCTGACAGCTAGGAGTTGGCAGGTCAGCAGTATTCCCACTGAACATAAAGAGCTCTCACAGAATGTGAAGAGTCCTCCAACAGGTCACCATGTAGCCATGGTGGAACAAGAGCGAGGCAAGACTACCCTGAAATCACCATTAAAACAAGACAGTCAGTGACACCATGCAACCATAAAAACAGACAGACAAGCACTCAAGCATCATTGCTTTTGATTGACAGCATGTTGCTTCTTGAAATGAAAGTATATGAACTCGAGGAATGGAATGAAAAGTCTGACCCTATTTGAATTTTTCTTCTTCCCTATTTAAAGCATAAAAGGAGTCCATTCACAGAATTATTGCAGATTTTTCTACTGCACCCAATTCAAAGCTGGCCATTTTATTCCTCCGCCCTTCTCAAAGACACTCAGCATGAGGTGGGCTGAAGTCCTCCACTCATTACTGTTTAGTTTCAAGTTTTTACTTTAATCCTGTTACTTATCATATACTTATTATTGCATGTTTATGTTTCTTTGCCTACTTCCCCTCAAGACCTTGAGTTCCTAGAAAGAAAATTGGGCATCATGTATCCAGTACAGTGATTTCCATAAATAATGAGAAAACACTTTACTGACAGAAAGAAAAATAAATAAATGGAACTAACAATTTCATTAATAACCACATAAACAAAATCACTGGGAAACAATTCACTTTTCATTTCAGGCATATAGTGTTGTATATAAAGGAGTTACTATGTATTAAAGACTACGCAAAAGTAATCTGTTTTCTGACACTTCATTTTATCATCTCACATCTCACTTCTTCTTAATCCAACAGAAAGAGGGAGAAAAAAAAAGAGAGAGAGAAATCAGGGAGAGATCGCAGTTTGTCAATTTTCAAACAGGCAGCTTCAATTTGCAATTTCCAAAGCCCTATTTTGAGAGTTGTGAGCACAGTTGTATATTAATTATGGGGATTTATAAAACCCTGTGGCTTTATATGTCCAAACAGAAGAGGGTTTTAATTCTGGGGGAAACTTTCTCCAGATTTTGATGTGAAATAAAATTTCATGCATCGACCGTGCACTAATGAAGATCAGAAGGTCCCCTTAGTGTGATCAGAGCTATTCCCGTGATTTACCTCTCAGTGGGTTGAGAGGAAATGGAAAAGCAGAAGCATTGATTTTGAAAAAATTTCTTGTCTTGCAAACCACACATTACCCAAATAGATTTACTCTTAATCTTTTAATAAACTGAAACAGTTAGTGATTTCTGCGAATGGCGTCTCAGCTTAATCTCACAGAAGACTCAACAGTTCTGCAGTGGATTAGAGAAGTCTCCCATCTTTCAATATTTGTCTTTGTTCCTTTCAGTAGCTGAATTTAATTCTTATTATCCTCAATGACAATGCAATTTCAGATGATGAAATTTCTCATGTGAAACCTACACCTCTCAAATAATAATTCACAACTCCAAATTGGATTTATGTGTGTGCGTGCACACAGCTTACCTGAAGATGACAGTCTGATTTGTGAACATATAATTCATTTCATAGATTAAAATGTTTTTACAAATAAGAAAGAAAACACTGTTATTTGTGAGGAAAGATTAAATTTGCATTATCCTCAGGTTCATAATTATAGATGAAATGGCAAAAGAAAAACAAACAAAATAAAAAGCGACCCCCTCCAAAAAAAAATCCTTTGTAGTTTAAATCAGTGTGTGTGAACCAGTAATGTTAGGAGGATTCTGATTCTTCTTCCACTGGCCCAGAATCAGATGTACGTTATTTCTATCCTAGGTGACTGTATCATATGCCTAATTGTTTGCCCCCCCACACCTTGAAATTTTACCAGCCCATCTGTTTGTCATTTCCATCAAAGTGATCTTTAAAATCACATTAAAAATCAA
Source organism: Marmota marmota marmota (assembly GCF_001458135.2). Taxonomy (NCBI): domain Eukaryota; kingdom Metazoa; phylum Chordata; class Mammalia; order Rodentia; family Sciuridae; genus Marmota; species Marmota marmota. Next base: position 15,753,143 of record NW_026000221.1, read on the forward strand.
ACAAGACAAACATGAAATTTGCCTGTTTGATGCTAGAATGTTAAACCTCTTACCCAGGTACAGGAACTACTCTGCATTTCACAATGTACCTTATGTTGATTGTCATAGCTTATGTGCAGATATGAATCCTCTTTGAAACAAATGAGGAACCTGAGATTCAGAATTATGGAAAGAATTCCTATAAAGTCTAGAGCAGAATGTTTCAATAGTAGGACTCTAGGAATTTTGGGTTGGACAATTCTTTGTTAGGGATACACTTCCATGTAGTTTAGAATCTTCTGCAACTTCCCTACCCTCTATGACACTAGGCTTGTATGAATTTCTTGCTTCCAGTGTGGAAACAGAAAGGTATCCAATCATTCCAAATTTTTCCTTGGCAAAATTGTGAAAATTACCCCCAGTTCAGAAGCATTGGTCTGGACATAATATCTTTTTCATAATAAATTAATTCACATATTGAATGGTCTTACATATACGTGCTTCATTATTCCCAAATACTCCTAGGTTCCCTTATTGCTTGATTGAATTTGGGAAGTTTAAGATCTTGGATTCAGATCCAGTCTGCCTGAGTTGTTTTGTTTGTTTTGTTTTGTTTATCAAAGTTACAACATTAACTACTTTTATGACTTCAGGAAAGTTCTCGGTCCCTCTCTACCTTGGATGCATTTTGATTTAGGACAGATTGTCACACATAATTCAATGCGTTTTCCAAGGGCCAAGTTAGGTTTTCTAGACAAAGTCTTGGTATCAGGGCCATTCTGGATTGGTTGCCATGGTCATCAGGTGAAGGATCTCCAAGTTTTCCACCTGGCTGCTCTTCTTCCACTTTTGCTCTTGACTAACCAAGGAACAGAGAACCTGCCCAGTGAAGTAACCATGTTGAAGACAGAGAACCAGGCAGCCTCTTTTCTGCTTATAGCTTCTCACTTCAACCCCTGTCCCCCAAACATATCATCACTACAATGTCTCCTTACTGCATAACCTGCCATAAATACTCTTCTCTCAATCTACTCTTGACCACAATCTGGTCACTAGAAAAGCTGTTAAATCCCAGGAAATAGAAAATCAGCATCTCCTGCCACCTCTTTTAAAACTCTTGAATAAAGCCTTACTCAGTACTATGAACCATTTTCCATTTGAATATTTCCCATGAGCACGTTTGTTAATTCTTCGCAACTTCTGGTAAGCTTTCTGCGTTCTCAGAACTAATGACCTTGTCCTTACATCCTTATCAACCCCTCATTGCTTAGTTGAGGTAGCTATACATATCTTTCTATTGATTAAATACAGAAATATGCCTATTGGAAGGGAAAAAAAACTCATATACACTTAAACTTCAGGGTCAAGGAAACCTTTCAGAGTATGTGCTAATTGAACTGAAACCTAAAGGGAAGATTAGATGTTAGCCATACATAAAAGGATGAGTCTGTGAAGAAAATGTTCTCTTCAGAGAAAACACACAAAAGAGCTCATGTATGGCTGAATAAAACTCCATTTTCTTTACCCCTTTATCTGTTGATAGACTCATAGACTACTTCCATAGTTGGCTATTGTGAGTTGTGCTGCTATAAACATGAGTATGCATGCATTGTCTAGAGGACATGCATAATCAGGAAATGCAAATAAATTCAAAGCACAAACCTCTGTGAAATATGTGAGTGTTTTGGCATTTGACATATAGGGAGTTCTCGGTTACCATACCCTGACTTATGCATTAATCCATTTGAAATAGCCCACTCCCACTCTCTCCGCCTTCATTTTTTTCTTTTCTTATGCCCAGTTCTGTCTCATCTTTTAGTTATCACATCAAAACTGACCTTCTAGAAAGTTCTTTCATAATTACTCCAAATTTGACAGTTCTACAAATGTCATAGAGAAATTAAAAAAAAATACCATGAAATACTCCAACAAGAATTCTTCATTGTGTTTTACAACCAATGAAAACAAGCTTCCAGAGGGTAAAGAACTGTTCTATTGTGTGCAACCTTGTTTTCCCAGTTCTGAAACACAATTAATGTTAAAAAAAAAACAACAACAATACTTAAATGGAGCAATGAATAAAAGATGCGTTGTACAATGTCACTTATCTGTTGTACACCACCAACTGGAGGCTTTGCCAATAATTCATTTTGGAGAAGAGTGTGTTTGCATCTTTAAAGACAACTGATACTAAACAAAATAAATATGGAGAGAAATGTTATCTCAATTTTAAACACGGCTGAGGAGCAAAGTTGAGCCTTTTGCTATGGGGATACTGTCTATTCATATTTACTCAGTTTTGTGTGTCTTGTTTTGTGCTGATTATCATTAAGGAAGTAAAATAGGAGCATGTGAAGCACATCTTACCATGGATTCAGATTTCTAAGAGTCTAATATGAAAAAATAGACAATTTAAAATACATCATCAATTACAATAGTTCGAAGGCTCCATAAATGTAGTACAGTCATGGATTTTTCTAACTAAAACTTAGCTGAAGTCCAGGGTCATTTCTGACCCTTTTCTGCAACTGGAGGTCCATGAAGTTACCATTTTGTTGAATTTGTGTTCTATTATACTTCCTAGTACAATGTTTGGACCATGTTTGATTATATAGCTCAATTGGAGTGGAGAAAATTACCCAGTAATTTAGAAAAGAATTCCTTTTCAAAGCCTGCAGGAATCTGCTCTTCAATTTAGAAAGAAATTTACAGAATCAGATTGTTTGTGTGAGTTCTAAGTATTGTTTAGTGTTTTGACCCAGGGTTGTTTTATATATCATTCAACCAAATATGATTTTATGTCTCTTTTTCTTTCTCTCTGTGCAATGATTTCATATGAACTCAGAACATCTTCCCTGCCATCCAGTCAGGCAAACGTGACTCTCTGTACTTTTGCTATATATTTCCTGTATATATATATTCAAACCATAACATTAATAAACAAGGCTCCTACTATAACTTTGCTCCAAATAAGAGATGGGAGCATTTTCTGCTATTTTCTAAGAGTACTTTAAAAAGTATTTCCATTTTTAGATGAAGAAAGAGAACTTACAAATGCATATGTTAACAACTTATGTTGATTGGAAATGCCCAAAGGTGTTTGTGAAACAGAGCTTTCATGAGATCAATCTTTCTTTCTTTTATGTCCTCAACTTTATCTTCATTGCAAATTTCCTGACCCTTGTGGAAGATTGCTGTTGGGCATATGTATGAGGAGGTTAATTACTGCCTTATCTCCTACACATTTCTCTATTTTTATAGCATCCAGACTTTTTCTCTATTTCTCAGTAGAAATGTTAGATAATTCTGTCAATTGCTAAGAAAGACTCTGATTCTTTATATATTTAAAATTCTTTATATATTTAAATCTTCCCCATAACAAAATCTCATTTAGAGTTTTGTCACACTCAGGAGAGCCACCTTTTATCATGAAATGCTAGGCACTGTGTGTTCATTAATAGCTAAAGTGTATATCCTGTCTGATGAAAGTGTCAGTCGGTGGATGGGAAAAATAAAATAAAACATCAAAGAGTAATAACAGGATAGGGGATTGGGCAGCGTAGACAGGGATTAAGATGGGAAAGGAGGTGACCAACATTTCCTGAAAAACTTGGGAGATATTGGAGATAAGATTTTGAAAGTAGGTAAAGAAAAGAAGAACATTTAAAATCATGGAATATAAAGGTATATTTAGGGAACAACAAGAATTTATTATTTTAGAATCTCAGGGTTCATGTGGGGAAGTGGGAATATCGAGTTTGAGAACAACATCAAAATCTAGAGAAATGTCCTAACATTTCTAGATTTTTAAAGATCTTTATCCACAGTGTAGACTTGTAGAAATAACATAGGGCTTGGAATTAGAAGTCCTGTGATCCCACTTCTATGTTAACTGACTTTAGGCAAATTGTCTTCTCTTAAGCCTTAATTTCCTTAACTGAAAATTAAGGACAATGAAGTATTAATTCTTAAAACTTCTTAAGAATTTTACTTGTATTGAAAGATTGTTAAGATTTGAAAAATACCATCCAAATGAGTGTTCTTCATACACAGTTGTGCCTAAGCATCTGTGAGGAATTGGTTTCAAGTGCTCTCTCAAATTTGTGGATGCTCAAGTCCCTTCTATAAAATAACACAGTATTTGCATATAAACTATGTACATCCTACTGTGTACTTTAAATCATCTCTACATTATAATACCTAACACCATGGAAATTTATGCAAATAGATGTTATGCTGTATTGTTATGGGAATAATGACAAAATAGGTTTGTACATATTTGGTACAGGCACGTATTTTTCAAATATTTTCCATCCATGAATGATTGAATGCACATAAACACATGGATATAGAAAGTCGATTGCCTTCATTCATTGTTTTCTTTTGGGAGGGTGACACTGGGGATTGAATCCAGGGGTGCTCTCCAACTGATCTACATCCCCAGCCTTCTTTTTTTCTTTTCATTTTTTAAAAATTTTTAAACAGCATCTCACCGAATTTCTGAGGCTCTTTGTCCTGAAATTTGTAAATGCCTTGCCTCAGTCTCTAGAGTTGCTGGGATTACAGATGTGCACCACTGTGCTGGGACCTTATTAACTATTTTTGAACATTTGAAAGTTTACCATGAGTCAGATACTTTTCTACTCAAGGGCAATTAATCAGTGAGCAAGATAGATAAGATAGCCTTGTGTTGTAGATTTCATGATTCCCTTTCCATGACATTTAATCTGAGACCTATAAAGACCATTGGAAGAAAATATTTCAGGCAGAAGGAGCAGAAAGTAAAAAGATCCAAAACAGAAAGGGAATTGGCATTACACACACACGTTCACACACATGCACACACACATGAGCACACAAAGATGAGAAGGACTAAACCCAGAACATATAATTCTCATCATTGCAACCCTGGGGCATCTGGGCAATGTTGGCAAGCAGCACACGTGTCATGGCTTTAGCCTTTGACACCTTTTTGTCAAAAAAAAAAAAAAAGATGAAAATCCTTTAGTGTTGCTAGGATACCTGAGCATTCTAGATTCAGCAGCTCCTTGGGCTTTTTCGTCTTGCTCTTTCATGTCTTTTTTTACCTATCAAGGTTCTCAGCTGAGAGCGCAGTGTCAAGAAGACACACACTGGTATTCTGTTTTGCAAGAAATGAACTGACTTCTCTTATTGATCCACTTACACATTCTCCTCTAGTTTCTTCTAATTGGTGGCAGAAGTTCTCATACATTTGTCATACTGAGTGCAGAACAGCAATTGCATGCTGACTCAAGTTCCCCTTCTTATTTACTGCCAGCAGCTGCCTAGAACTCACCCGAAGAAATGTTCTAAGTGAGATCAGCAGAAAGAGGGAAAACAAAGTGCTCAGTGTGTTCCTTGGATTGGGTAGGTGCCAAAGTAGCAGACATGGACTGGACCTTCTTTAAGAAAAATCTGCCTTTTGGCTACTTTTAAGACTAAAATCACAATTGGATTTTCCTTTTCTTTAACATATTTCATTTTTCATGTATTTTCTTAGATTCTAACTAAAAGGCAAATATCATAGTTGCCTTAAATATCCACTTTTATTACCAAGAATGTGGTCTCAGACTGTAGCTATTACTGAGAAAAATTTTTTTCCCTAAATAATCACTCCATCTAGACCACTGCTCATATTCTCATCCTTGGGGGCATTATATAAATGACTTCATATTTACAAGCTGGTTTCCTGATGATAATGAGAGTTTACCTCCTATATTTAAGAAAATTCAATGAGAAAGTTCCTTTAATGTACTTGCATTAAGTTAAATATGTAGTAATTTCTTAATAAAAGGTACATAATAGTGATGATGACAATTATGTCTACTATGATACTTGGGAAAATAATTGTTCCTGAAATCACCCAAAGAGGTGGGTCTAGCTATTTTCCAAGTCCTGTCCCATATGATATAGGGTAATTTCTTATCCAAGTCTTGGTTGTATATGCTTCAGGCCTATTGAACCCACAGTTATTAAAAGAAGTAAAGATGACAGGTGTATTTTCTGGCACTCTTTTTTTTCTTTTTTTTTTTTTTTGGTCTAAATCAGCTTCTAAACCCCTCATATTTTGTATACGTGCTACCGCTTGTTAATTATAACAGATGAAGCAAAGAGTTTTAAATCACTCAGAATTACTATTAACCAAAAATGAAATATATTAAAATAAAACCAAATTTGCAATTTACTCATCCTAACTTTGCAGTGGCATAGGTAAATTCAGTCTAAGCTGAAAAGAATATTTATAATGTGGATAAATTATTTTAATATAAAAATTGCCAAATTAATTAGGTGTCAATCATACAATTTAATAGTGTCTGGATGAGTGCTTCATAATACATATAATAATAAAAGATACATATGCTATTTAAATTTTCAAATGGTCACATTAAAATAGTAAAAATGTAATTAAATATAGTAATGTATTGTATTTAATTAATATATCCAATATGTAATCATTTCCAACATGTAAAATATAAAGTAGTAATGAAATATTTTACATCATTATGTTAGGTCTTCAAATTATGTAATATTTGGACAAGCACTTCTCAATTAAGATGCTCCATTTCCATTGGTGTAACTTGACCTGTACTTAAATTTCTTAAGATTTACCTTTGAGGAAAGTAAAATAATAGAGCCTAGGTGTTCAGAGTTAAATTTTTTCAATAGCTGAATAAAGTGCCTCAAACATTTTTTTCTTTTAATATTGACATAGACAAACTGGTTCATCTTTTTTATGAGTTGACTTTGAAAACAAAAAGTTGTTAATTTCAAAACTATATATGTCCAGCTTAAGGCAATTGACTAATTCCAGTGTCAACTCATTATTTTAAACATAAAATTTAAAAGGATGTGGCACAAGTGAAAAAGCATGACTAAATTTATCATATCAAATTATTCTTCATTTATTTCTTCTAGGTTTGTAATCAATTTACATGATGTTATTAATAACATCCTCTGCATAATGATTCTTATTGGGAAATGCAGTAAATCACAGTTAATTATTTGTTTCATGTAAGATTTTAATTCTGATATACAGTCTCCTTTCTCTGGCTAAGTCACAATTTTTTTATTCTTTCCTTTGAGCTCAAAATTTAGCTCTTTCATTTGAAGCTTAATATCAAGGAGAAAACATAAATGCGGTGTTATATTTATCTTTGGTTATTTGATGTATGGGAAGAATTTCTCTATTCAAGAAAATCACTCTTTAAGTCTAGAAATGAAACTATTTTTATTTGTTTATTCAATTATAGATGCTTACCAAGTCTCTTATGTTTAGGAGTTTTTATTAGTGCATTATAGCTATACATAATAGCAGGGTTCATTTTGACATAATCACATATGCATAGAACAAAATTTGTTCCATTTTAGTCCCCGTTATCCTCCTGTCCTCCCTTTTTCTACCCCATTTCCCCCTAGCTTTCCTCTGTGTATTTATTGCTTTAATAAATTGTACTTTATAGGAGAGCCTAAAGGTAGAATTCAGCATGGTACACTTGCGCACAGCGTAATTTGGTCAAATTCATTCCACTGTTTCTCTCCTTTCCCATTCCTCACCTCTCTGTGTCAACTCCTCTTCTTTATTCCTGTGATGTCTCTTCCATTTTCGTGGGGTCTCCAACTTTTTTTTCCTCTTATTTTTGCTCTAGCTCCCACATATAAGACATAACATTTTTGTGACCCTTGGATTTTTCAGCTGGTTTATCTCACTTTAGTATAATATTCTCCAGTCTCATCCATTCACTGGCAAATAACATAATTTCGTTCTTCTTTATAGATGAGCATATTGTGTATATAATACCAAAATTTCTTATTCATTCATTTATTGATGGACACTTGTGCTGGTTCCAAACTTGACTATTATAAATTGTGCTGCTATAAATATTGGGGTGACTGTATCAGTATAGTCTGCTGATTTTAGTTCTTTTAGATAAATACCAAAGAGTAGGATAGCTAGGTCATATGGTGGTTCCATTCATGGTCTTTTGAGGAATTTCCATATTGCTTTCCAAAGTGGATGTACTAATTTACAGTCCCATCAGCAATGTATTCAAATACCTTTCCCCTCACATCCTCACCAGAATTTATTTTTATTTGTATTCTCAATGATTGCCATTCTAACTGGAGTGAGGTAAAAAATCTCAATTTAACACTTATTTGCATATCCATAATATCCCTGATTGCTAGGGATATTGATTTTTTTCCATATTTTGTTGATCATTTGTATTTCTTATTTTGAGAAGTGTCTGTTTTGTTCTTCTACTCATTTCTAATTTTTTTAGTGATAAGTTTTCTGATCTCTTTATATATTGTGGATATTAACTCCCCATCAGAGGAGTAGCTGGAAAAAAATTCTCCCATTCCTTAAGGTCTTTCTTCATGCTCTTAATCATTTCCTTTGCTGTGTAGAGTTTTTAATTTGTTCCTGTCCCATGTGTTGATTCTTAGTTTTATTTCTTGAATTTTGGGAGTCTTGTTACAGAAGTTGGTGCCTGCTTCAATATGTTGGAATGTTGATCTTATATTGTCTTATTATATGTATTCTTATATTGTCTTCTAGAATTTGCTGTTTCTGGTCTAATTCCTAGGTCTTTGATCCACTTTGAGTGGACTTTGGTGTAGGGTAAAAGGTATGACTAATTTTTTCATTCTTATACATATAGATATCCAGTTTTCCTAGCACCATTTTCTAAAAAGGCTATTTTTTATGCGTCATATGTTTTTTTTTTTTTTCGCATGTTTGTCAAGTATTAGATTATTGTATCTGTGGAGGTTAGCCATGTCTCTTCTATTTTATTTCATTGGTCTTCATGTCTATTTTGATGCCAATATCATGCAGGTTTTGTTATTATAGTTCTGTAGTATAATTTGAGATAAGGTGTTGTGATGACTCCAGCCTCACTCTTCTTGCTTAGGATTTCTTTGGCCATTCTTTTGCTTTTACTCTTCCCAATTAATTTTAGAATTATTTTCTTCTAGATCTGTGAAGAATGTTTTTGGTATTTTGATGGGGATTGCATTGAATTTATATAACACTGTTGGTAGTGTGGCAATTATGACAATATCAACCCTGCTTCTCCAAGAATACGTATGGGAAGCCTTTTTATCCTCTAAGGTCTTCTTTAATTTCTTTTTCCAGAGTTCTATAGTCTTTATTGTAGAAATCTTTCATCTCCTTTGTTACATTTGTTCTTAAAGTTTTGTTTTGGTTTGGATTTTGGTTATTGTGAATAGGATAGTTTTTCTAATTCCTTTCTCAGTGGATTCCTTATTGAACTACAGGAATAACTATTAAATTTTGTATGTTATTTTTTTAACTGTTACATTGCTGAATTTGTTTATCAGCTCAAAAAGTCTTTTGGAATTCAGGTGGAATTGTTTTTTGTCTTCTAGATATAGGACCAGGTTATGAATGAAGAGAGATGATATGACTTCTTCTTTTCCTAATGTTTCCCTTTAATTTTCTTCTCTTGTCTGATTGCTCTGGTTAGTTTCAAAACTGTGTTAAATAAGAATTGTGAGTAAAAATCCTTGTCTTACTCCTAATTGTAGAGGAAAAGCATTAATTTTTTTCATTTGTTATGATTTTAGCTTTGGATTTATCTCTACAGTAATAAGATGCATTTTTTCTATCACTAAAGTCTTCAGTGTTTCTAATGGGAATGGGTGCAGGATTTTGTTTAAGACTTTTTCTATAGCTGTTGAGATTATAATGTGATCCTTGTTCTTAATACTATCTATGTGGTGAATTGCATTTTTTTTATTTCCATGTATTAAACCAACCTTGCATCCTGGAATAAAACCCAGTTGATTATGGTGTATTGTTTGCTAAGTGTGTTTTTAAATACAGTTTGTTAATATTTTATTAAGAATTTTTGTTTCTATGTTCATCAGGGATATTGGCCTATAGTTTTCATTCCCTGATATGTCTTTGATTTGGATATTAGGGGGAATTCAGCTTCATATTTAGGAATATTCCTTCCCTATTTTATGGAATATTATAAGGCAGATTGGCACTAGGTATCTTTAAAAATTTTTATGGAACTCAGAAGAATCCATCTAGTCCTGGGCTTCTCTTTGTTGGGAGGTTTTCAGTTACTGCTATCTTATTTTTAAATATTTGTTTGCTTACATCTTTTGTATCTTTGTGGTTCCATTTGGGTAAGTCACAAGTTTCTAGAAATTTGTCAGTATCTTCTAGATTTTCCTCTTCATTGCAGTACACATTCTCACAATAGTTTCTAATGATCCTCTGGATTTCAGAAGCGTCTGTGATGAAATCTCTTTTTTTCACCTCTAATTTTGTTTACTTGGGTATATTTTCTCTTTCTTTGGTTCAGTTTGGCTAAAGTGTTATTAATCTTATTTATTTCTTCAAAGGACCAACTCCTTGTTGCATTGATTCTTTGTATTTTTTTTATCTCTTCTCAGTTTCATAAATTTTGGCTCTGATCTTAATCATTTCCTATCTTGCATGAATTTGGGAATGAGTTTGTTTTTTCCATTTGTAGGATCTTGAAGTATAACATTACTCATCTGGGATTTTTCTTTTTTCCTTAATATAAACACTCAATGCTATATATACCTCCTTAGAATTGTTTTCATTTTGTCCCAGAGGTCTTGATATGATGCTTCTAGGTTTTTAAAAAATTTCTTCTATTTTTACTTGTATGACACATTCTTCATTTAAAAGTGCATTATTTAATATCGAGGTGTTTAAATTATTTATTTTTGTATTCTTATTGATTTCTATTTTTATTTCATTATATTCTGATAGGGTGAAAGGAATATCTCTATTTTTTATACCTAGTAGCATGTGACTTATGTCCTAAACTATGTAGAATTTCACTGCAGTGTTTTATTCCCTTCTTGGCTGGAAAGCTCTGATGCCCCTGTCTTTCTGCAAGTCTCAGACTCTTTACTGCAGGGAGGAGAGTGTTAGTCTATCCTCTAGCCCTTTCTAGACTTGGAAGTGATAAGTGATGACCCCCCCCACCATTGTCAAATAGCAAAACAAGCAAAGAAGTTAAAACTGATAAAATTAAAACAGCAAAAAAAAAAAAAAAANATATATATATATATACACAAATATGTATCTGTCAACAAATGTAAGACAACTAAAAAATTAGTAGTAAAAAGAAAAAAGTAAGTTAGTAATTAACATGATTATGTTTTCCACTGAGTTATCTGAAGTTGAGCATTTACATCCTATTCCAGACTGTCCTTCTTTTCCTTACTTATTGGGCTAAGAATCTCTTAGAGGGATCCAAGGCTGGGTAATATTAAACCCAACCCTTTTGCAATCTTCATTTCTCCACCTGTTGGAGGAGATTGGAAGTGTAGCCAGTTCAAGGCTCTCTGTATCTGTTTGCCAGTACACGGGGGATGGAATTAGAAGTAACTTCTGTTGTACTTTTTTTGACCATCTTTGCTTCCTACTTTTTCTTGTTGGAAGGCATGCAGAGATCTATTTAGGAAGTGCCCTTTGCTGAGAACAAGTTCTAAATGAAACTGTGGGTCTTCTTTTTTTGGGGTATGTACTTCAGAGCACTTAAATCCTTGCACCCCTAGGTCTGAGAAGATGTGGATCTCAGCCAGATGGATGGGTTTCTGGCACCTCTCCAAAGTTCTACTTGTTGGGAGGGGTGACAAGCCCCTCTGGGTGCATGGTGCACAGAAGGTGTTGTGTAGCCTGACTGCCACAAATATGATTTTCCAAATCTTCATACTGAATGTAATCATGCCCACCAGATCAATCTTCCCCATCCTTCTCAGCTGAACACTGGTGCTGCAGACCTCCAAAGGAAATCTGTTGGCATTGTCCTATCCCCAGTATAATCATGTCCAACTGCCTGGACAATTTTTTCAGTCTTTTTCCACTGATCATTCATGTACCCAAGTGTTCAGAGGAAAAGCAGATCAAACTTTTCTTTGTACTTCTATCTTGAATCAACTTGGTCCACTAATTTTTTTTTAAAAAAATTATTATTATTTTTAGTTCTCAATAGACTTATATTTTACTTTTTTATATTTATATTTTATATGCTTATTTATATATTTATATATCTACTTATTTCTATTATATATATATATATATATATATTATCATAAGTAAAATATATATATATTTTAAACCTGAAAAATTATCTGAAAAAAAAATTTCAGATACAAGCAACTCAAAAAGACATGCCATGCATTCAGTTATTTAAATCATGAATTCACACTTTTTTGTGAATTTGAAAGTCATATGAAATGTAATCTTATTAATTTGGTAGTATCTCTTACAACATGGCCAATCTCAAACTAATTCTGAGTCAATTTATATTTGATAATGTTAGAAATATTTTTTTTTCTCACAGGCAATTATTGGCTGGCTTAAGAGGATATTTCGTTTGGAGTAAAGTATATTTTTTAAAAAGTTATAATACCATAACATTAAAAAAAATTTAAAGTTATTATTTTTACAATCAAAATGATATTTTTGTTCACAAGTTCCAGCATTTTATGGCTGGTTAATATTACAGGCATACTTAATAATTTACAAAGTTTTAGGTTTTTTGAGACTGTTGGATGTTTATTTTTGATTTTAGTAAAAGTCATCTGTTTAAACTGTTAGAAAACAAATCTTTATTATTCTATGGTTTATTATCTTAATTTTTTTACATTGTGAATGGAATGTTTGTTTTACTTTCCACAGTGAAATGCATTTAAATACATTGCTTCCAATTTTTTTTTTGTTTTAATAATTCACTCTTTCACATATATTACAGCTCTTCTGCTGGATTCCCAATCAGTTCTGCAATATTGATATGCATAAATTTAAAAATTGTCTATGATTACTTCTTTTATACTGAGAATTTTTTTGTAATTAAAGTAGTAAATATTTCATTTTAATGACCATTTATGATTCTGTTGGTGCCCCTCTAATTCCTTACATCTGCAGAAGTCGTTCAAGTGAAAGTATTATGACACATTAGATTGATATATAGAAAAAGTAATTTGAACAGAATCATTCTGTTGACACCAACTAGATTAACGATGTGCTTTGTGTAATACTTGAAATAACACAGGTCTTTAACATGCATATGTTGATGCAACAATAATATCTTACAGGAGGCATAAAGTGAAATATAGTCTCAATGAAAGAGCAAAGATATTCTCAGAAAAGAAAATAAATTGCACTGCTTCTACTTTTTAAAGTAGATTTAAATGCACTAAAATGAAAATAATATAAGAAACACATTATATATATAAATATACATATATGCATGTGTGTATATATACATACATATATATGCATATGCATGTATGCATATATAGATACTCTTAGATGTGTATTATTGTAAAATTTTGTGTCTTACACATGATTGACTGTGATGACTAATTGTAAACATTTAGGCTTAGAGAAAGGCTCCAGTGTACAACTTCTGTTGGAAAATGCAGCAAAGAAGCTGTGCCCACATTGAGATGAATTTGCCAGCCTAGTTGCTTTCAGAGCTGCAATGTCTCTTAGTACAGCCTGAAGTTAAGATATCAAGGAACAGCAACCAAGAATGTAGAGGTAGCTGTGGTAGGAGCTCTACAAGACATTCTTTTCACCTTCCTCTAGACCTATACTCAAATGCCTTCTCTTCAAAAGTGCTCTCTGAGATATCCACTGTTGCCCATTCCCTTAAATAATTGAGTATTCCTCATGTCAACACATTTTAAAATTTACATCTGTCTTTTCTCTCGTGAAAATAAGGCTCTACTAAAAAAGAGCTTTTCCTTTTGTTCATGACAGTATTCCCCAGAAACAGAGGAATATGGATAAGTACTAGGTGATGAATACATATTCAAATATCCATGCAATGAATTAATAAACCTGTTAATGTTCAGCAAACACAGAGAAGACCCTTTGCTTTCAGGAATCTTAGGATCTAGCTGGAAAAATAAACATGAATCAGTTATCACCCCAAAATGATAATTTTGAGCTCTGTTGATTGTTAGGAAGGACAAGGGGACATAAGATCTGAGCTTTGTCTCAGATGTCAGGAAAGGCTTCCCTAAGGAAATGATACTAATCTGAAATATGGTTGATAAAGATAAGAAACTAGACAAGAAAGAGAAAGGCTCTCCCATAGAGAGAACAGCAAAAGCAAAGACCTATTGAGTGAGGTCACAGAAGTTCTTCAATAATTGAGAGGACAGAGGCTGAAGCACAGAGACTCAGAAATCATTGCAGAGAGGAGTTTTGGAGTTGTCAATGGTAATAGAGACTTGTGGGCTGCATTTAGTGTTCTGATCTTCATTCTGAGAAAACTGGGTAGTTACTGAAATAATTTAAGCAACGGGTGTGTGAAGTGTATGAAATTAATCTAGAACCTTTGGATTAGACCAGTGAGAGCACTGGATTTTAGGCCATATGTACATGAAATTGCATTAACTGTTTCCACATTTCCCATAGACCGTTTCACTGTATCTAGTTGAAATTTTACTTTGTCAACTCCACTTTCTACCCTAATCCTTAAAAAAAGAATATCTCATCTTTTAAAAAAATCTCTGTAAATGACAATATGAGTATTGTCCCCTTCTTAGTACTCATTGCTTATTTGAATTAAAACAGATTTTTATTTACCCTAAATACAACAGCCATATTTAGCACTCTAAAATATTGCTGAATGAGAACAAAATTAACCTTTTTGAGAAAAAAAAATATGTTTATTTGGGGATAATTAGGATTACAATTCAGAGAAATACAGATTAATCAACCTTGAAAATGTGCTCTCAGGGTTTTACAACATGGTGGCTATTTTATCGCTTTAAGCCACAAGGGGGGGTGCAGTGGAAATTGCATCAGTTATTATTTGGGGATTATGATTGGTCCTGGAAAAAGTGAAGCTGTCTTGTTTTTGGAGGAGGGTGGTACCATGGTTTGAATTCAGGGGCACGCAGTCACTGAGCCACATCCCCAGCCCTATTTTGTATTTTATTTAGAGACAGGGTCTCACTAAGCTGTATAGTGCCTAGCTTTTGCTGAGGCTAGCTTTGAACTCTTGATCCTCCTGCCTCAGGCTTCAGAACCACTAGTATTACAGATGAGTGCAACCATGCACGGCATGAAGCTGTCTTTTAAGTAAGGGACTGGTGCTTGTTAGGTTTCTGGGTAGTTTGTGGGAAGTGATATGTGGTACAGATGGTCAACAGTGGTTCACAAAGAATTTTTTAAATTAATTTTATTGTATTTTTGTTTTATACAAACGGAGCACAACTTTTCATTTATTTGGTTGTACATGATGTAGACTCACATCATTCTTGCAATCATACTCATACATAGGGGAAATAAAGTCCATCTCATTTTACTATCTTCTCCCTCACACACTCCCCCTTCCCTTCCCTCTCTCCCTTCTGCTGCATCCAAAGTTCCTCAATTCTTCCCTTGGCCCCTGCCCATAATGGATCAGTACCAAGTTATCAGAGAAAACATTTGGCCTTTGTTTTTGGGGGGATTTGCTTATATCGCTTTTCATGATATTCTAGAACTCCATCCATTTGCCTGTAAATGCCATAACTTCATTCTTCTTTATGGCTGAGTAGTATTCCTTTGTGTATATATTACAACAGTTTCTTTATCCATTCATCTATTGAAGGGCATCTAGGCTGTTTTCACAGTTTATCTATTGTGAATTGAGCTGGTATAAACATTGAGGTGGCCGCATCACTGTAGCATGCTGCTTTTAAGGCCTTTGGGTATAGACCTAGAAGTGGGATAGCTGGGTCATATGGTGATTCCATTCCAAGTTTTCTAAGGTATGTCCATTTTGCATTCCAAAGTGGTTGTACCATTTTGTAATCCCACCAGCAATTAATCAGTGTACATTTTCCCTCATATCCTCTCCATCACTTACTGTTGCTTGATTTTTTGATAATTGCCATTCTGAGTGGAGTGAGATGAAATCTTCGAGTATTTTTGATTTGCATTTCTGTAATTGCTAGAGATGTTGAGCTTATTTTCATAGATTTGTTGATCGATTATATATCCTCTTTTGTGAAGTGTCTTCTCACTTCCTTAGTCCATTTGGTTTATGTTATTCCAGGACCTTCTAATTTTGACGGTCTGTGTTGAAAAATCTGTGGAGACCTGAATTGGTCTTCCTCTATATGTAATCTGATTCCTTTCTCTTGTTGCCTTTAAAATTATCTCCTTATTCTGTATATTAGGCATTTTCATTATAACGTGCCTTGATGTGGATATGTTGTGATTTTGTATATTTGGCATCCTGTAAGCCTCTTGTATTTGATTTATAATTCATTCTTCAGGTTTGGAAAATTTTCTGACATTACTTCATTGAATAGATTGTTCATTCCTTTGGTTTGAAACTCTTATGCCTTACTCTATCCCAATAATTGTTAAGTTTGATCTGTTGATGTTATCCTACAATTTATCTGTTCAGGTTTCTTACCATCTTTACTGATTGGTCAAATGTATTTTTAAGTTTACATATTTTATCTTTATTGTCTGAGATTCTGTCTTCCAAGTGATCTAATCTGTTGGCGATGCTTTCTATTGAAATTTAATTTGGTTTATTGTTTTCTTCATTTCAAGGATTTCTATTTTTTTTTCAGAATCAGGCTCTTTATTTTAGTAATCTTTTGCTTCCTGGATTTGATCATGTAGCTCTATTTCAAAGTGATCTTTTGTTTCCTCTGTTTGCTTTCTTATAGCATCCTTTAGTTCACAGAACATCTTAACCATATATATCCTGAACTCTTTCTCTGACGTTTCTTCTACTTTGCTGTCCACAGATTCTAATAACATATTATTTTGGCTTATTGGGGGTACTTTATTCCCTTGTTTTTTCATGTTTGTGTATCTTCCCTTCTAACAGTGCAGACCCAAGGTATTACAATATCTACCCTATAGACTTGTAGTGTCCCTGCAGGTTTCCAATACCTTTCCTTTAAGGGGGAGATCAATATTAACAGGTATCAATGCAAACAATATGGAGCCTCAAAACAAATACTTAGTTTCACACGTGTTGGAGATGTAGGGTGGGAAAAGAGAGAGGAAGAAAAAACAAAATTATTGATGCAAAATTGAATGACTGTTTCTGTTGGAGTTCAGTATCTTCCCCACTTCCCTTCTCATCCAGCAGGTGGCATTGTCTGTGGTTTGCTGGTATGTAGCGTACAGGGTGGTCAATGTTATTAGTGTGGGCAGGTTTGTCTTGGAGGAGGAACTCTGGGAGGGGGTTATAGCACTTGCTGACCTCCCACCCTGTTGGAAAACTAAAGGATCTCCTTTGGGGCACACTTACGTGATGTGGGCACCTGGTTTTAGACCCTTAGATTGCCTGTATACCCCACAATTTCTGTTCTCTAATTTAGTCTCTAAACTATCTCTCTCACAACCCTGTCTCTTTCTACTTCCCATCAGGAACCTCTCTCTGGAGGTCCTGTGGGCTGAGTTGTGGGCCTGCGCACCTGTTGCGAACAGCTGATCAGGCAGAACAGGACCAAGCTTCATTAGCTTTGGCCAGCCATATAGCTGCAGGAACTATGGTAGGTTAATGGTTGGGGGTAGTTTAGGAAACTATAGGTAACTTGCTATTGCTTCTAGGTCCCCAGCCAGAGTCCCAAGATGGGAGTTGCCCCACGTAAAGATGGAGACGGCAGCTGCAGAAATAACCCAACATGGCGACGAATGTGTCCCAACAAGGAGGCAACCACTTTTAGAGAGGGGGCCGCAAGGGTGGGCCGTGTGGTGTGTTCAGGTTCAGCAGTGTGACCTTGTCCAGTGTCTCCAGGTGCAGGCTATCACGTGAAGGGGGATATGGCAGTAATGTCAGTGTCCTAAGATGGAGGTAGCAGGAGGAGCACCATGTTGGTTGATGGATAGTTCTGTGTTGTTTGATGCAGAGCTGGTGCATAGCGGGGTCTGCACCATTGTGGAAGGGGTCCAGCTCGGTGTCTCATAAAGTTTTGCAGATTGTTCCACTCCAAAGATTTAGTTGTGGATGTCTCTGAGCTCTGTTTAGCAATGGCTGTTCAACTCTACTTTAAATGCCCTGAACTAATGCAACTCCATTTTGATTTTTGTTGTTGTTGTTGTTGTTTTGACAGCACTGATATAAAAGACAGGATTCTCAACCCTTTTATTTCATTTAAGTAATTCAATCCACCAAACCCCCTCTGAAGTAGGTGATGTTATTCTCATTTTACATATTGTGGACTTAGGTGGGGAGGGGTTAGCCACAAAGAGCAAGGAAGAGACAGAATTCAAATCCTGTGACTAAGTTTCCAAAGTGTAAGCTTTGATAAACCATGCTTGACTACTTTCCATCATTTGAAACTTCACAAAATGGAATATGAGTCTTGTTATCTTAATTTAATAGAAAGGCACACTTCATGATAATAAACTCCTTGTCCAAGGCTGCACAGGCAGAAAGTGGCAAGACTAATTTTCCCATGTGTTAATGGCTATGTCCATCCACCTGTCCCTAATTAGAAGGTGATTCTTTATCTTCAGCGCTAAACATTTCAACAGTGGAATACACAATGTACAGCCCTTCCTGACTCATTTCAAGTGCATAGCAGTTTTTTATTTTTTTTCATCATCAGAGAATATATCAGTGCAAAAACATGATGGCAATTCTGTTTCTCATCAAATGCATAGTGAAGTCAAGCAGTTGACAAAGGCATAAAGTAGTTTAGGGACGTATTTAATCAAGTCAGTGCTCAGGATAGAGGCCAGCTGGTGGAGCTAGCCATCAGAGAGAATGGGAAACAAACACTAATGTTGTACACCTAGTTTTTCAAAGACAACCTTTTTTAAATGACCATGGTAAAGTCTAGAGCTGGAAGGTAATTTTAGCCTGGGCTACTCATCAATAGCACTTAAAGCTCCCTCAGTTATGCTGAAGAAAGAACCAAAGAGACTAAAATAAAAAATAATTACAAGGAGAATGGTCTTAAACTTAGTCATTAACTGCAGCTAACTATAGAATAATTGTTGTAGAATTACTGAGGGATTCTGTGCCAGCTGAGAAATTGTCTACAAGGTCACAAGGTTGTATTCTGCTCTTTCTCTTCTCTGACCTCTCTTTTATTTTTACCTTTTTGCTTTTCAAGGTGGGATTCATAGAAGCTCATTAGCAGCTATAGTAGAAAGTTGGATCCTAACAGAAATTTGCTTAAATCTTGACTATTCTTCACTTTGAATCAGAGGGTTAATCTCTTAATTCCCTCCATCCTCAGAGATGGGACTGATAAAAAGTGACTGTTTCAAAGTTATACCGTTTAAATGAAATATCACATTTCTAAAATATCTGGGACATAAGTGCTCATCAATAAATAAATGACCAAATGATTGCATGTATTTGCTTTGCACTTCTCAAGTCCGTGTTCTTTATAGGTATTTACTAGCCCCCCAAATTTGAGAATGCTGAAGGAAAACCATCCTCTGTTTCATTTTTCTTGGATTTTGCTGTCTTAAGTTCCAAGCTATGGAAGTTGGGTATTACTATTATTTTTTTTTAAATAGAACAACATTATCTCTGAATGAGGCCTGTCATATTTAAGCACTTAATTCAGACAAGAAGTATCTGACCCAAATCTTTTGCATGTAATTGGTGGGTTGAATAAAATGTCTTTCTAGGTGTAATTTTTCTTTAACAGCAGGTAGCTGGATTTTGGATTCTGTCCCATATGTGGTTTTCACTTCTAGGCTAAATTTTTTTAGTACAAAACTACATTCCATCGGGTAAAATTATAGTTATTATATAGCATTATGGAAAAAAAATCCAATAATTTCCAGCAAAAAAATTTACATCAATTGCAAATAGCACACACACACACACACACACACACACTTATTTATATATATGTATATGCATACACACACACATATTCCACCTTCCATTTTAGGATTTTTATTTGTGGTGAATAAACCCAAGCATCATATTCATTTAAAGAGCAGTAACCCCCAAAGAATCTTGCTTTTATTAATGAGGAGGAACATATTCTGATTTGTTTTGATTAAATTAGAAATATTATATTGCTTTTCCTGAGACATAACGAAAGGATACCCTTTATAAGCAGTGAGATACTTCACTTTGCCCTTACCCAGATGTCTAGCATTACTGATTCGGTGAAATTTAGGTATGACTGAAAAATAATAGAGCTGACTAAAATTAAGAAATGTTCCTAAGAGTAAGAAGAATTGCATTTTGTTCTTTATTTTATTCCAAGAACGAAATATTCTCAGTTCTTCCTTTGGCATAGAACAAAGTAATTGATATTCTGTTGACCCAGAAGCCCATAAAATTTTAACTATGTCTCTTTTCACCCCTACTAAGTAAAAAGATTGTTATACTAGTATATAAAATACATCGAAGTAATGTCAAAACTCTGATTTAAAAAGTAGAAATGTTGAAGGCATTTTGCCCAGTATCTCAATTGAACTTTGAACTGAACATCTGAAGAGGTATATAGGATTTGGGATACTATGACTTCTCCTTATCCTAAAGCAATTCTGTTCCTTTTTAAAAGGGAACAGAATTTGGGGCTGGGGTTGTGGCTCAGTGGTAGAGTGCTTGCCTTGCATGTTGTGAGGCACGGGGTTTGATCCTCAGTACCACACAAAAATAAATAAATAAAATAAAGGCATTTTTTCATCTACAACTAAAAAAATATATTTTTTTTTTTAAAAATGGGGGAACTGAATTTAAGTCAAAGGATGTTCTCTCTGTCCTTCTGGTGGACTTACCCTGAGCTCACTTCAGTTCTACCCGAATACAAATAATAATCTAATACTTTTTCAAAGAAGCCCCCTCTTGTTTCCTTGTCTCTAGTGTTACCAGTATGAAAGGACAATCATGGGGAGCCCATTGCCAGGAAGAGAATGATTTATCTCTTAGCTGATCATGAGTACACCATGGTCAAAGAAGATGATGTGTTGCATGTCAGTCACTTTAAAGTGAATTACCAGTATTTCAATGCTTGGTTAAGAATACTGTTTTCTCTGATCTCCTTTTCTGGTCTCCT
This sequence comes from Marmota marmota marmota, assembly GCF_001458135.2. Taxonomy (NCBI): domain Eukaryota; kingdom Metazoa; phylum Chordata; class Mammalia; order Rodentia; family Sciuridae; genus Marmota; species Marmota marmota. The sequence continues at coordinate 15,774,164 of NW_026000221.1, forward strand.
CTCCTTTGCTCCTTTCTTTTTTTTTTTTTTTCAATTTTTATTGTGGGTTGTTCAAAACATTACAAATTTCTTTGACATATCATTATTCCACACTTTGATTCAAGTGGGTTATGAACTCCCACCTTCACCCATACACAGATTGCAGAATCACATCAGTTACACATCCATTGATTTACATATTGCCATACTAGTGTCTGTTGTGCTCCGCTGCCTTTCCCATCCTCCACCCTCCCCCTCCCAAAAACACTCCACTCCA
>NW_026000221.1:15774439-15778392 GCF_001458135.2 Marmota marmota marmota
GGTTGGTTCCACAGTCTTGCTATTGTGAACTGTGCTGCTATGAACATCGATGTAGCAGTGTCCCTGTAGCATGCTCTTTTTAGGTATTTAGGGAATAGACCAAGAAGGGGAATAGCTGGGTCAAATGCAGATTGGTGCAGCCAATTTGGAAAGCAGTATGGAGATTTCTTGGAAAGCTGGGAATGGAGCCTCCTTTGCTCCTTTCTACTTCCCTGTCATTTCCTTAGAACTAGGCTCACTCATTCTGTAAAACATTCTCAAGGCTCTTGGCTCCACCATGGATTATAGACACAAAGGGTCAACTACAGGAGATACATTAGAATGGTACTCTGTAAAATCAGGCATTTCTTCTTTGCTCTTGAGGAATCTATTAAAGATTGTGTGAAGACTACTTCTAAATTTTATCCTATCTACTGACTCCCAGGAATGTCTTATTTTAATCGTGATCCCTTAAGTTTTGTAGATGCCTATTAGACATCCATTTGTTTCAGGACCAATTATATTAAGTCTAATTTATTTTTCTTTTTAATTTTTTTTGATGCTTTGCCATTTGTGGCCTCTTTTAATAGGATCAGACGGTCCCTTGCATGGTTAACCAGTTATTAGAACTGTGCCTCTCATGGCTAGCCAGTTATTAGAACAAAGGGCTCAAGAGAAGCTTGTCATTCATATACAAACCAACCAATTCTTGTTCTATACCTTAACTCCTTACACCCAACCAATATTTCCCCTGCTCTAAGCCAACAGATGGTCAGGTACTAGACAACTGGATACCACCTCTATGGGCCAGAGCCTGCTGACGTTATCCAGAAAAGCCAATCCCATATCCTTTACTCTGTCATGTCTTATCACTATAAAAATGCCACTAAAGGCTTTGGTTTGACATCCCCCTTCAGTCTTGCTGCTTCTCTTTCATAAAATTGGATGCTCCTTCTGAAGCCCTGAAGAGCATGCTATTACCTCTCTCCTCTTGGAAACTATAAGAAAAATCTCCTTTGAAGGGCATTCTGGTGACCACTTAGTTACCTATAGGAATTAAGACCTAAGCACTGAACATGTTGGGGGGAAAAGGGAAGGACATTGGGGATAGAGAAAATGTAACTTTGCTACTGGTTATGCTGGATTGCATATACTATTCTTCCAAAAGGCCGTCTTAGGGCATTCCAAGTTCTGGTCTCACAGATTCGAGGAGTGCATTACTTTATAATATTTTCTTTCTGAAATAGATTCCAGAGCAAGGACATTGTGCTCTGTTAGGATTTGAATCTTAAATGTCCTCAAATCTGTTATGATTTGAGTCTTAAATGCCTGCCGTCTATAGGCTCAGGGGTTGAAGGGGTGGCCCCTAGTCTGTGGCACTCTTGTGATGTAGTAAAATTTCTAGGAGACTAATGAAAAGAAGTTGGGTCATTGGGGTATGCCCTCGGGAAGTGTATTTAGATCTTGGTCCTTTCTTCCTCTTTCTGCTTCTGGGCCACTGTGGGGTGAGTAGCTCAGCTCTTCCATATGTTCTCCTTCATGATTTTCTGCCCTGCCACAGGCCCAAAAGCAATGGAGTAAGTGGACTACGGACTGAAACCATGTGCCAAAATAAAGACTTCCTTCTGTCAAGTTATTTCAGGTATTTTGTTACAGCAATGGAAAGCTGAGAAAAACAATATCCAATACCTTGCTGTGGTTTCTATCTCCTCAGTTAGTTGGAGCATTATGTAAAAATCTCGTAAGATATTCTTGATCAGCTATCTTTCTGCAAGCCAGGTACCCTACCTGCTTCCTTCAATTAAGCCTACATGAACATGCTATTCAGAAATCTAAATGCACAAACAACATACATTGTATGAATATAGTCATGCACTATAAAAAGTTTTGATCAACAGCACACTGTGTACACACTGGTGGTCCTAAAAGATTATAATGAACCTGAACATTTCCTATCACCTATTACCTCTTGTGATCATCCTAACATTGGAGCATAATACTTTCCTTATGAGTTTATATTGATGCTGGTATAACACACCTACAGCTGTCTATCATATAAAAAGCATTATAGAAAAGATACAATTAAGTATGGTATATAATACTCAATAATGACATAAATGAGTATGTTACTAGTTTATATATTTACTATATCATACTTTTGTCGTTTTAGAAGGTATTCCTTTTATTTTTAAAAAGATATTTACAGTAAATAGTGTACTATGTTATCCCAGCAGCAGTCTCATACCTCTCATGTTTATGCATTATCAAGTTGAGTGATTGATCTGCATCATCTAGCTTTGTGTAAATATACTCTATCTATGATGTTTGCACAATGGCAAAATTGCATAATGATGTATTTCTCAAAATATATTGCTGTCATTGAGCAAAGCATAATTGTATGTTATAATAATTCTCAAATACAAATACTTTTTACATATATATATATATATATATATATATATATATATATACATATATATATAGAGACATATGTATGTATATATGTGAAAATAGTTCCACCACTCTCTGCCAATACATATACTTGTTCTTGAATATTCTCTTTTGCATACTTATACCAAGCCTGGAACCATTTTGCAAGATGATTTAATGCGTCTAAAACAAACAAAAGCCACTTTTTAGGAGATTTGAATCTAGAAAGACCTTGATTCACCTTTTGATGTGTGGCTAAGCATATCAAAACCAGAGCTCCCCAGATTCCTGAGCATCTGCTTCATGCTAATTGCTGAACCCAGAAGACAAGGCTCAGCACTAAAAAGGCATCCGGGTGGGGGGACTGGGCTGTGGGGAGAGTTGAAACACCACGCTGTGAGGTGTAGACTGCTGTCTTCAAAGGGTAGCTGTTGGAAGGAACAGTGTCCAAAAGCGTTAAGAGACTATGCCAAGGGAATGGGCTCATTTAAGAATTAGTTAACCTGATAAAACATTACTGAGGCAAAGGGAAAGAGCAGATTGCTGACTTGAGGCTTGTTAACAAGAATCTTCTATGGAGACTCAGAAGATCATGGCCCCCAACTAATGAATATTGTAGCAGGGAAGTGGCATGACAGGTTCCTTCTTGTTCCAATTGAGCCTGCTTCTGCAAGAACAAAAGGTCAGTTGTGCTAAAGATATTGAGAGAAGCATAGTTTGGACATGCCTCTTGGTGCACTGGAGTTCGATGGCTGCTGTGGAATTGATTTCTTACACCAAGGCCAGATGGCAACAAGGAAAAAAAAGAAAGACAGAAAGAAAAAAGCAGAATATGCCACTCTCTTCACCAAAACAAGGTTTAGGGGAAAAAAAATCACCCTCAAGAGAAAATATGAATCTTCAGTGGACTGCAGACGTAGGTCTGTTATTTAGGAATAAGTGAAATATTGATAACCTGAAATTATAACTAACTGCACCAGAGCTTTGTAGCAATAAATAAATTATTATTAAAATCAGGAGTACTGGGGAAAAAATAAATCACTCTTAATACACAGCTGCTTTTAGGCATTTTGAATGGAGTTTTTCCTTCACTCTTGACTATTCTGTATATATATGTGTATCAGTTTGCATAGGAGAAAACATCACTGCTTTTCAGGAATACTTTAAAAATAAACAAAGTAAAAGGAAAAAAAATAGTTCTACCACTCTTTGCATCCCCAAACAGCCGCTATCAATACTACATTTCCCACAGAGCTCTTTTTTATGTGAATTTACATATTTTGTTTCATATTGGTGAGGTGAAATAAAGTTTTTATGTTGATGCTATTTGAAGTTACTTGAATTTTCCTCATGTTCATACAACTCTAGGAAACTAATTTTCCCACTTTCACATTCTAAATTTTAAAACCGCCTTCTACAATTTACAGTGTGCCACATCTATGTGTGTTTACATACACAGAAGTTCTGTGTGTGTGTGTGTGTGTATATATATGTGTATATATATATATATATATATATATATATATATATATATATATATGTTT
>NW_026000221.1:15779361-15868432 GCF_001458135.2 Marmota marmota marmota
GAGGGGAGGGGGGATAGTAGAGGATAGGAAAGGCAGCAGAACACAACAGACACTAGTATGGCAATATGTAAATCAATGGATGTGTAACTGATGTGATTCTGCAATCTGTATATGGGGTAAAAATGGGAGTTCATAACCCACTTGAATCAAAGTGTGAAATATGATATATCAAGAAATACGTAATGTTTTGAACAACCAACAATAAAAAATTAAAAAAAAAATCAATCAGAACCATTATAAATGTTCCATGATCTTAAAAAAAAAAGTTGCCCAAACATTACAAACTCTCCTAGTAATGGAAATTATTTTACATATTGTAATTAAAAATCTAGGATATTATAAACTAAATTATTTATGATTAGAAATACTTATCAGGTACAGTTTGAAAATAGCACTTGCTTTCTTCTGTTAAACCTTATCTTACCATGTATCTTTTCCATGCCTTAATAAATCATGATAAACCTAAGTTTGGTGCATCTCCTAAGATTTTATCCTTTGTGCTTTCAATGATATAAGATATCTCAGAGAATACCTTTAATGTGAAGTTTTTGCCAGTGTTAGTTGCTCTGGGTCATCCTCATTCTTTTCTCTGCAAATACTTTATTCACTTATGTCAGTAAGTTCCCCTTCGCTAAGTTTCTCTGGCTTTTCCAGAATCTCTTGAACTGTGGCATATGCCCATTTACTTATTCTGTAACTCCACTTAGGTTCAATTCAAATCCTTCAAGGTATTTGCACAAGGTAGTAAAATTCCTGCTGTTGTATATATGGTGCAGTTGTGACTTCTTTTTACCCTCCTCCCAAGATGCTCTTAAGATTGCTTCTGCCATTATCAAATGTTCTAATTGCACCTGGTTTGGCTTGTAGTGTTATCCCTTGTTTCCTTTTTGCACTTTCTCCACTGTTTTCTAACTCTCTATTTTGATTAGTACATTCTGTCAAAGGTTACATGGGTTCCTCATTGGGAGACAAGATATAAACACAGTAGACACATTGCTTCTCTGCATAATGGTAAATGGATACGCAGTATCCTATCACCTCCAAGTGTTGAAAAAATGATGTGACTGATCACTGATCGTGATGCACATTTGTTGTTCATGTAGTGATTTATGGACTCAACATTTAGCAGTGATGTTTGTGCTTTATGCAATTGCTTGCAGCTAATGGACTGTGGTAACTGGTCACTGACATTTGCACTGTGCTGTTAGGGGACAAGTGTGTTACTGGATAAGGCATTGCACCTGCAGTTTCTCCCACTGAAATCATACAAAGCCAGGACTGCTGATGGTTAGTTCTAAATGGTAAAATGTATCTGATGATCACTTTCACTTTTAAATATGAGTCCATGTACATATTTTTCAAATTGGCACTCAGGACTCAAGAATAAAATCATCACATCATCAAACAAAATCCTTATATAATCTGATCTCTACTGTTTTTATTCTTAATTTGGCTAAATCTCACCACTGGAACATTCAACCATCTCTTCTTAGAAATCTTCCCTATAACTGAGAATCACACACTTTGGAAACTATCATGTTATTCAAGTCACTTATCTGGGTTACTTTAGTTTTCTGTAAAATTATAATAATATTGGCCTTTTAATAGGTGGTGTGAGTATGAAAGGAAATTACAAATTGACAGGTACAGAATGGTACTTAGCTCACAGTAGGTATTTGATACAAACCATTAAACATCTCAACAAAAGAAATGTCAAGAAGTATCCAAAGAACTACCCACAAGAGAAATGTCAATAGATTCTGAATGATGTCAGCAAAATGGGAAGTCTTATGCACCTCTCCACACCACAGACACTTCTACTTGTAACTATTCACACATAAGAATGTCCTTTAAGAGAGCTAAAGAAGGGCTGGGGTTGTGGCTCAGTGGTAAAGCGCTTGCCTAGCATGCTAAGGCACTGGGTTCAATCCCCAGTACCACATAAACAAACTAAATAAATAAAATAAAAGCATTAAAAAAAAAGAGCAAGAAATCCATCAGATCTCATCTTCCCATCTTGTGGTGTAGTGGCTTCTACTAGGCAAAAATGAAAGGTCTTTTCTCCCTTGAGTGAAATCACCACTATAATAAAAAGGCTTGGCTCTTATATAAATATCCCCTTGGCAAGTCCTCTGACGGTCTGAAAAATTCAATAAAAAGGTCTTCCAAGTTTTGTTAGTTTAGTCATCAAAAACAATCTAATGGAGCTCCCAGGCCCTGGACAGAAATTAATCTGCGTGTACGTAATAGCAATGTGAAGAGGAAGCAGTTTGTTGCTGCCACTAAGCAGACAGGCAGTTCTTGAGAGATTTCACATAACAATAATACTAACCAAGATATCTCCTTCTCATCCAGTGCATAAAAAGCTGCCAGCTGGTAAATGTCACAGTGGCCACATTCTGATACCTTCTGACACCTCTATGAACTGGGTTTGTATCCCTTTTATTGAGCCATATGGGTTACCTTTTATGTACAGTGTGTGGTTTAATCTGAGACATAATGCCAACACAACTGTTTCCTCTGCCATTCTCGATTAATAGGGGAACATGGTAGATAAATAATATTCTCACATAAGGCAAATACAAAAGGGATGAATGGAAGCATGAATTTAAGAAGGTTTGCTGGAAGGAGTTCCTTTTTCAGAGTGAGAGGAAAAAACAGAAGGAAGATGAGACTGGAATGAACAAGTGAGTGACAGAGAAGTATAGGAAAGTTTAAGAAAATGTGAGGATTTAGGGGGCCTCATGGTATGGGGATTGCTCTGATGTATTGTGGTGGTGTGGAGTTACAATAATGCAGTGGAGAGAGGATATAAGGATTTGGGGCTTAAAAACAAATGCTACTTTAAACATTTAACCATTAGTCAGATGGACCCAAGTCCCATGGCTAAAATTATCATTAATAACATTATGGTCATTCCAAAATATGTCCCAGTATATATCCTAAATATTGCATCATGTATTATTATGAGAATTTCCTACATAAAGCAGAGTTATTTTGTTTAACAAATACCAAGTAGATATTATCACAATGCAAATTCCTAATATTGTTTGAATGCCTAGCATGTACCCAACATTTTCTAAAACAATGTAAAGGTATATAATTTTATACTTACAAAATCCCTTGGGTTATGTATAGGTATAAACTCCACTTTACAGACTAAGATATTCTGATAAATTAAGGTGTAAGACAATGTAGTTCCTGAAGGAACACACAAGTGATAAACAATGGAAACATGATCTAAAGTCAAGATGTCAATTATAAAACATAAAAGTCAAAGACAGTAAATAAATAAACAGACAAATAACAGAAGAAGAAACAAAATAGTTCTACATTATATAGAAAGGATCCCAATGGCAAATCAAGCATAATTACCTCTACCATTTAGGAGATTGCTGCTTGTCCAGACATACAATCACAAATTCAAGAAAGACTAATAATGACTAATAATCTAAGAAAAATAGTACATGACATGTCGAGTTCAATGAATGAGAGATTGTTACTTCTTATGGTGTAGTGAGAAAGAACTTGAGGAAGAGAGATATAAGTAGGAGACTGAAAGAAAGTAAGTTTATGTTTAGTTTGGAAAAAAAAAAAGATTAATTGTCAGAGCAAAACAATGCTAAGAAGTCCGCTTTTCCTGCTTTAATTTTCCAAAGACAGAGAAAATTTTCTGAATTGAAAGGTAGTAATGATACCTATCATTTTCAGTATTATTTATTTTACCAGAATCAATGAAAGACACTTAGTGGACCTTGAATTTTTTGTTTAAATGATATATTTAGTATGTCTATACTATGCTCTTTCTGCAATGTTATATTTGTAATTTTCTAGACTTTTAAATGTATAAATTCATATTTCTTAATAATATGTGAAACCCTAAAGGCATGCCAAAGAGAGCTCCTGGTGAGACAAATAGAAGGTTCTAATTTTACCTCTGACTTCTACTGTGGTCTTGAAAATTTTACTTATCTATAAACAAGGAAAATTGAATGTATTTGAGCTCCTTGTGTTTTTGTTTTTTCATTTTTTTTTAAAAAGGTCTAGGTACTTAAGAGTGAATATGACCTGCCTGGCTATTTGCTTTAGCAGAACCTTTAGTTGAATTGTTTCTTTAACAGTGAGAATTATTCTATCTAACTTAGCCTCCCTGCTGTGTCCATTACAATTGCTTCCTATTTTCCTTCTGAAAGGAAGATTGAGCAAATTGGACTTCAGTCTTAATACCCTTCAGGAGATATCTCCTCTATATATTTTTTCCTTGATAACTATTTCAGAACTACTTAATACACCATGAACCTACTATCATTAGTATTCGTTTTACTGTTATGCAGTGTCTGGAAATAAAATAGCTGCATGCATTTTTAAGTTGTTTTCCTAGTTGTTTTAAAAGCTTTTGTGTAGTTCACAGTATAATCCTTTTTAAGAGAATGAAAAATAATATGGCACGAGAGACTAGGTAAAGTAGGAGCTCACAGGAATTTAACTTTGTAAGTGATGAATTAACCTGGTGAAAACAAAAGAGTATTTATTCTCAAAATAGGGTGAACCCAATATCTGCAGTGGGTTTTTGTGAGTTTCTTAGTAGTAGCATCTTCAGGAGTATCCGAAGTTCAAAGCCAGCATCAGTAACTTAGGAATGCCCTAAGCAAGTTAGTGAGACCCTGTTTCTAAATAAAATAGAAAATGAGCTGGAGATGTGGCTCAGTACTTAAGTGCCATCCCCCCCCCACCCCACACACACACACCTTCAATTCTTGGTTACAAAAAAAAAAAAATCCTCTTAAAGATAAACCTCCCATTGGAACATCAAAAGGATACTGCCCATTTCATGTCTGTGTAAGAACAAATTCGAACAACAAGCATTGTGCCCTAAGAAGCATCAGTGAGTAACTCACAATGCCACTAGATAGAGTCTCTACAAACCCCTAAAAGCAAACCCTTTACCCTGCACTATCTCTAATTTATGTTTCTCTTGATCCTTCACTTTTTACTTTTGCCTTCTTTTAATATTCTCTTTAGTAGTCATGTAAAAGATACCCAACCTCATTTTCTTCAACGAATGCAAAGAGTGACAATGAAAGCAAACTGTGCCATGAGTATCCTAAAAAAAGCTCTCTGTGTTTGCCCTCAACCTTCAGCACTTACTAATCTGGGACATAAGTTCCTGATTTCTGGCTTTCAGACAGCACGTTCTTGGTGAGAGCCTCTCTTATCACCAGTCTCAACTCCAAGCACTAGGAATGACTGCTGCTAGAAGCCACTAAGTTTTTGTTTTTGTTTTTGTTTTTTTACAGATTAACTGAGGTGTAACATAATTGATGCACAAAGAACTGCACATAGCTATATAGTATATACAATTTGATGAGTTTAAACATATGCAAACATCTGTAGTTTCACAATCAAGAAAACACACATGTACATCACCTCCTAAATTTTCTTCCTGAGTTTTCCAGTCTTTCTCTCTTTTCATAAGCCTCTAATATTTATGGAAGCTTGTTGCTCAGCAACACCTTATTGATGTATCTTCCAATACAGTTATTTCTACATTTCCACCATGGTTCAATTTCTGTACTTGCCTCTTGCAACCATATAGAGTCCTGACTTGAATATCTTCATATATCCAATTACTAGTTTGATTGCCTTGGGCAAATGACTCTCCATTTTTATACCAGGGATAAGGGAAGTGACATTCTTGAATGGTCAAATTATATAAGGATTGAGGTAATGTATTTGGGATCCCCAAACATAAGAAAATGTGTCTGAAGTTATTATATTTGTACTATAAATTAATACTTGTCTTCAGTAGATCTCAGAAGATAATAGTTGATCTTGTGTGGGCTAAATGCCTTGTTGAATAGAAGTTATTGGTTGATACATTGAGAATTATTCATTCAAGTTTGCTTTTGAAGACATGAATCTGATTTAGGGAAAAGCCAAACACATATAGATTTATACAGAGATGACTATATAATCTAGTGCTCTTGAAAACTATGCAAAATTAAACAATTCTTATATTTTTGAAAGTTTAGTAGTTTTGTCTAGTTTTAAATACCTATTAAAATAAATCAATATAATCACTGTAAGACAAAGCATTTATTGTACATAAAATTAATTTGATATATTTTAGTGATTTTAGCTGATTATTTTGTTCTGCCATATTAATTCAAGCAGTTTAAAATGTTATTAAGAAAGAGATGGATGGGTAGTAATGCAAGTGAGCATAGAACTTTTTAAAAAGACTATTTATGCAGCATGTCTTTTTCGTTTTATAGAGATGTATCCCTCTAAGTTTAAGGACCTAAAAATGATGATATTTTGTAATATAAGTACACACAAATTGCTTGAAAGTGAAAATTTTTGTTGATCAACAAAACTTTTGAAGCCTGATTTGTAGAGAGTTTGGGCAAATTCAGAATCATAGAGTTTAGGCAAATACAATTTATTATGAATTGTGTTATTTAGCCTTAGATTTTAAAAATCTAGAAAAACAAGGCTAATGCATTTGACAAAGTATTTTTCTTCAGAAAGCCATTTTAAATAAATGATATATAGAGCAACATTTATGAGAATAATATTAGATCATAACTAATGTTATTGAAGGAAAAGAGCAAATGAAATGTTCAAAATATAAATTACTGGCTAGATAAAATAAGATGCATATATTGAGTGATTATTAGTGCATATTAACAAAGATGATGCTAAAGATGATGTGCATATGTAGGTAATTAAATAACATATATCTTAAAAATTAAAGATAAAATTAATGTAGAATATAATGACAAGCCTAAAATAAAATTGAACAGATATGAAGATACATATTTAAATGAGAAAGATAACTAAAAATCCATATGGTATAGTAAAAATCTTAACTAAGGCAAATTCTGCCCTTAATGGTTCCATAATCTATAAGACTGTTTTCTTCATCTGTAAAATAAGAATAATAGTTTCACCTATTTTGCAAGTTTAGCATAATGATTAGAAATAATGTATTTGAAACATGGGGTCCATAGAAAATGCTAAAATAAATTTCAGTTGCTATGAGTATCTTTTTTTATTGGTAGTAATTAAATGAAGTGATTGAAGTTGATTTCTTCTTTTTCTTTTTACCAATTCTACAACTATCTCCTTTACAGTGGAAATTACGTATGTATAAAGAAAGAAACTAGAGCTGAGGGCTTGATGTTGCCTCTTGTTTTGATATCCATTGAGGTTCCCAAAACAAGGGATCATGCACTAGGTGACCATATCCATCTTTGATAATATACTTGCACTTTTTCTTTACAATGAGTGGAAAGTATGTTACTGCCAAGGACCGAAACCTTATGAAGTCCAGAGAGTAGTTAAGAAAAAAATCTTTAAACATCGTCAACCCATCGAATAGAACTTCTCAAAAGTGTGATGCCAATTACATAGCATTATCATTTAAACATCCAGATCTGTAAATGTAATTATAACAATATGAAATATTAAAATTAACCATATAAACAGATCTCCATGGATAGAAAAAGGACTCAGTGACAGATTCACCTGACAAAGCACATTAGTTTTCACCTTCCTGCTGAATATTTACTTCTGCCATCCTGATAAAATTAATTACAATTTTTATTTGAAATGCATTGGGTAGATGGGTGTTTATTTCTCCTACTATCTGCTGCTGAAAGGTTTGTTTTCTCCCTCAGAGAAAAAATCAGCAGGCATCCTTATTAGGATATATAGAGGAAAAATTACTATTACATTTTTATTTTTATTTCTTTCTCTTCCTAAGCCTCTGTCTTTGATATGGGAATTCCAAAAATAACTAATGTCAGATAAATCCGAAGACTTTTATTTGAAACATTACATTGTTAAGAAATTTGCAAACACCTGCAAATTCATTACATTATTCCTGTGACTTTTTCATTGCACAGTTTCCTTTTACACACAGAGTTGTTGAAATTAGCTTTCAGTTTTGTTCTGATAAATATTTTTTCATCCAAAAATAAAATAGAAGAAAGGTATCATTAAATGTCACGTCTAAATCTAAATGGTATTTCCATAAAGAAGCCTTTTCTGACCTATAAGAGGGGTCCTTTTTCTTCCCAATATACCACGTCATGCTAACCTGTCTTTCCTTGTCCCCTCTCTCTGTCATTTAGGTCACTATGTCCACTGTTCTCAAAGCCACTTCTTCCATTCTCTTCACACTCCTTGACAGTTGGTTTTCCCCCAGCCCTCTTCCATGAACTCACTTTGCTAGTTATTTTTATTATTATTTTTGCAGGTAAATGGATGGAGTTGGAGAATATTGTGCTAAGCAAAGTTAGCCAATCTCACAAAAACTAAAGGCCGAATGTTCTCTATGATTAGTGGATGTTGCTCTATGATGGAGGTTGGGGGGATGGAAAGAATGGAGGAAATTTGGATTAGGCAAAAGGGAGGGTAGGGAAGGAACACCTCCACCAACCTGCATGAGAACCCAGGCACAGAGTAGGCTCAGGTCCCTCTGGTCAACAGCAGACCCCTGCTGGAGTTCAGGCCTCAGCCCAGGATGGCCTTCGCTGACCTACGGGAGCTGAAGCACTGGGTAGGCCTAGGTCTGCCCCCTCCCCAAGCTCAGGTTTAACCCACTTACATATTGGGTCACTGCAGCCATTGCTATAGCCATCCCCACACAGTACCTTCTACCTTGTGACAATAGACAGGGCCTAGAAGCAGCTGCATCTGGGAGCAGATACCCCAAAGCCAGTGGAAGGCCCACCTCTCAGCCCCATCTCTGAAAGACATTGCATCCGTCTTGGGGCACTTCCACTGCTATCTTGATTTACCTCTTTTATTGCTGCCACCAACTTTAGTTGCAGTAGCATACATCGTGGGACACCGGCAGGGTCTGGAAGCACAACACCAAGGTGAGGTACAGACAGTCTGCATGGATTCTACAAGATTATAGGGTAGAAACTGTAATATCTCAGATCCACACTGCAAGAAAGGAAGACCCATAGACAACATGAAAATACAAGGGAGGAAAGTGCCCCAAACAAACCAGGACACTCCAATAACAGAACCCATGGACAGCACATTTGAAGAAATGTCAGAGAAGGAGTTCAGAATGTTCATAATTAAAATGATCTGTGAATTAAAGGAAGACCTAGTTGAGAAAATACAGGAAAAAAAATTATCACTCCAACAAACAGATAAGACAGCAAATACAGGCAACCATTGATGATACCAATAAAGAGATAAGGGAACAAATACAGTTAGTAAAAGATTACATTGAGAAAGAGAGATTATGAAAAAAAATAAAACAAACAACAACAACAACAACAAAGTAGAAACCCTTGAACTGAAGGCAACAATAAACCAAATAAAAAACTCAAGAAAAAGCGTCACCAACAGACTAGATCACTTGGAAGACATAACATCAGGTAAGGAAGAGAAAGTATACAATCTGAAAAGTCAAGATGACCACACAGTGAAGATGATAAGAAACCATGAGCAGAATATCCAAGAATTATGGGACAGCATCAAAAGACCAAATATAAGAGTTACAGGGATAGAGGAAGGCACAGAGTTTCAAACCAAAAGAATGCATTAACTCTTCAATGAGATAATATATCAGAAAAATCCCAAACCTGAAGAATGAATTGGAAAATCAAATATGAGAGGTTTATAGGACACCAAATGTACAAAATTAAAACAGATCTACACCAAGTCACATTACAATTAAAATGTCTAGCATATAGAATAAAGATAGAATCTTAGAGACCTCAAGAGAAAAGAATCAGATCACATACAGGGGGAGACAATTTGTATCTCAGCAGATTTTTCAATCCAGACACTCAAAGCCAGGAGATCCTGGAATAACATATACCAAGATCTGAAAGAAAATGGATGCCAACCAAGAATCTTATATGCCAGCAAAATTAAGCTTTAGATTTGATAATGAAATAAAAACTTTACATGAGTAACAAAAGTTAAAAGAATTTACAAATAGAAAATCTGCACTCTAGAACACCTTCAGCAAAATATTCCATGAAGAAGAAATGAAAAACAACAATGAAAATCAGCAGAGGGTTGTATTACACTAAAGGAAAAACTAACCAAAGGAAAAACCAAGTCAAGTTAAATACCAGAAATAAATAAAAATGGCTGGGAATATAAATCAATTCTCAATAATAACCCTGAATGTTAATAGCCTAAACTCACCAAACAGAAGACATAGGCTGGCAGATTGGATTTAAAAACATAATCCAATAATATGCTGCCTCCAAGAGACTCATCTTATAGGAAAAGACATCCACAGACTGAAGATGAAAAGTTGGGAAAAATCATACCTCTCACATGGAGTGCAGAAGCAAGCAGGAGTTTCTCAACTCACATCAAATAAAATAGACTACATGCTAATGTTAACCAAAAGGGTTCATACTGCTCAAAGGAACCATAAACAAATAAGATAGAACAATTATAAATATATATGCCCCCCAAAATGGAGCATCTACGTTTATCAAACTCTTCTCAACTTCAAGAGTCAAACTGACCACAACACAATATTTCTGGGTGACTTGAACACACCTCTTTCAACACTGATCTTCCAAAAAAAAAAAAAAAAAAAAAAAGCGGACAAAGAAAATATAGAACTCAATAATAAAATCAATAACTTAGACTTTACTGGCATATATAGAATATTTCATCCTTCAACAAGTGAATACACTTTCTTCTCAGCAGTACATGGATCCTTCTCTAAAGTAGAGCATATTTTATGCCACAGAGCAATTCTAAGCAAATAGAAAAAAAGAAGAGATAATAAATACCCTGCCTTCTATCACATCATAATGGAATAAAATTAGAAATCAATGATAAAATAAAAAATAAAAGCTACTCCAACATCTGGAGACTAAATAGTATGCTACTGAATGAACAATGGGTTGCAAAAGACATCATCAAGAAGGAGATTAAAAAGTTCTAAGAAGTAAATGAGAACACTGATACAATGTATCCAAATCTCTGGGACATTATGAAGGCAGTATTAAGAGGAAATTTCATTGCATGGCGTTCATTTCTTAAAAGAAGAAAAAGACAACAAATAAATGACCTAACATTACATCTCAAAGCCCTGTAAAAAAGAATAACAAATCAACACCAAAAGAAGTAGAAGACAGGGAATAATTAAAATCAGAGCTGAAATCAATGAAATTGAAATATAAGAAACAATTGAAAAAATTGACAAAACCAGAGGTTATTCTTTTGAAAAAATAAATAAAATTTGACAAATCCTTAGACATGTTAACAAAGAGAAGAGAGAAAACTCAAATTACTAATATGTGATGAAAAAGGAACTTCTCAACAGACACTGCAGAAATACAGATGATGATGAGAAATAATTTTGAAAATTTGTACTCTAATAAAATATTGAATATCGAAGGCATTGACAAATTTCTAGAGGCATATGAGTTGCCCAAATTGAATCAAGATGATAAACACAATTTAAACAGATCAGTTTCAAGCAAGGAAATAGAAGACACCATCAGAACCCTACCAACCAAGAAAAGCTTGGGACCACATGGATACATAGCCAAGTTCTACAAGACATTTAAGGAAGAACTAATTCCAATATTCTTAAAATTATTTTGTGAAATAAAAAAGAGGGAGCACTGCTGATTTCATTCTATGAGGCCAGTATCACCCTGATTCCAAAACCAGGCAAAGACACATCAAGCAAATAAAACTTCAGACCAATGTATCTAATGAACATAGATAAAATAAAATAAAATTCTGGCAAATTGAATATAAAACATATAGTGCACCACGATCAAGTGGGGTTCATCCTAGGGATACCATGTTGGTTCAACATACAGAAATCAATAAATGTAATTCATCACATCAATGGACTTAAAGATAAGAACCATATGATCATCTCAATAGATGCAGAGAAACTATTTGACAAAACACAGCACCCCTCCATGTTCAAAACACTAGAAAGGACTAGAGATAACAGGAACATATCTCAACATCGTAAAAGCTATCTATGCTAAGCCCCAGGCCAACATCATTCTAAATGGAGAAAAATTGAACGCATTTCCTCTAAAAACTGGACCAGGTTAGAGATGCCCTCTTCCACCATTACCTTAAGTACATGTATGAAGAAACGAATGGAGAGACTACTTTGTGTATAACCAGAGATATTAAAAATTGTGTTGTATATGTGTAATATGAATTATAATGCATCCTGCTATCATATATAACAAATTAAAATTTTTAAAAGGGAGGGTGGGGAGGGGATATAAAGGCAGGAAAGATGATGGAATGAAATAGACATAATTACCCTAGATACCTGGGTGATTGCACGAATGATGCGTCTCTACACCGTGTACAACCAGAGAATCGAAATGTTGTGCTCCATTTGTCTATGGTGAATTGAAATGCATTCTGCTTCCATATACAACTAAGTAGAACAAATAGTAACTAACTAAATAAATAAATTTGCTAATTCTTTACAACTCGGCTCTACTACTGCTTTCTCAGGCAACGTTCCTTGAACTCAATCCTGAGGACAAATCCACTTTTTCAGGGCAGTCACACCACAAGCACATCTCTTCCCTCTACTTTTCCAGTTGAATCTGACTTTCATATGTAAATATTTGATAAACATCTTCAATAGTATTAGACCATTCATGAGAGGAGGTTAAAAACCAAGCCTGTGTTTCTATTGTTTAGAACATTGCTAAGAACATGGAAAATACTCAGTAAGTAGTAACTCATTGGGCAAATGAAGATTTTTTTTTTGCATTAAATAAAACAATATATGTGGAGGGTCTAGTATATATTGAGTAATCTCTTATAATTAGGATAATTTCTCCTTTTGGGGAACATGTGGATTTTGAAAAATATCAAATAATCTCTCACCAAAATTTTCCAAGTTGGGTGTCACTCTTTAATGTATGAATGTATTAAAACATCAGGAGCAGACATCAGTGAGAAAAGTGTTGATACTTAAGATGACGCTGGTTGTTTATTGAGTACATGACCTTCTGAATGGGATATGTTGGAAAACACTAGATTCTTAAACTATTTCTACAAGTTTTCATAAACATAAACACATGCTTATTCTGGTCTAGCTTAAAAAAAAAATGGTTCGATGTTTTTCACAGAGGGTGATATTATGCAGTACAAACGTAATGCTTCACAGCCAGACAGAGATGTTCCTGAATTTGATCTCTGTCACTCTCTGATGTCTGGTGACAATCTCCTTCTTTGTAAAAACGATGCCATGGATTCTTTCAACAGGGAATGGTTACAAAATTAAATAAATTTATTTAACAAATATGAATTGTGTATTAATATATATTAATGATCTTACACCCCAACATAAAAATACAAATGTGGACCTACCAATGTTAGTTAACTATCCTAAAAAGAGAAAGAGAGAGATTAAAAAAAAAGGGTAAAATTATATTCTTAATACAGTGTCATATTCAAAGTTTACTTATGTGAATTATTTAGCATCTCCTCAAACATCCTGAGATGTTGATACAAGAGAAAAAACTGAGCTAAAGCTAATTGAGCACATTGCTCAAAACCCACAAAGCCACAGAACTCTTTCCAAAGGAAATTAAGAGGCCCTGACCTCAGAGTTAGGTTTTAATTCTTTTGACATAAAGCTTTAAGAGGATGCATCTAAACACTAAAATATATACATAAAATGCTGCAGTTTCTTCTTTTTCTTTTTCTTTCCTGGTATTGGGGATTAAACCCAGAGCCTCGTCCACACTAGGCAAGTGTTCTACTACTGAGCTATGTCCCTAGTCCACTCACAACATTCATTTAAATTATTTTTTCTTGCAAATTAGTCTAATAATCTTTTAGCAAGCAAAATGAAATTATATAAAAAAATCAACATCAAAGCTATATATGATAGCCAGCATTTTAGTAAGCATTGCCTATGAAATGTTTGTCAAGAATTCAAGTAAAGACTTTGTCTTGTTGAAGGCACTAAAACATCCAGATGGAAAAAGTGCCAAAGTAAAAAGATCATATAATGTAATACAGTTGCTTTGTTTATGTCAACAAAGTGATAAGTGTTCTAAACTGACCTCAGAAACCTGTAGACATATGATTTTAGAATTATAGGAAGAACTATGATTCTTCTGTTTTCTTATCAACAAAAATTCTAGATGAGAATACAAAATGGGTATGCACACAAAGTAACTTACAAAGAGTCAGTGCTCAATAAAATAGCTATTATGCTTTATGTTAAAATGTGTCCAAGACATTTCCTGGTGTACTTTGAGTGCTCACAATGATAATTCCCTTCATAAGTGACAGAATTGAGAGCTCATTTTGCTTTTACCAAATTACTACCTTCCAGCACCTAAAATGGACTAAGGCACCTAAAATGAATAAAGACTGATAGCATAATTACTAGTTAAGTCACTGTGGCAATTTACTTATTATTTGAGGGAAGGAAAAAAAAAAGCATTTAGATAGCAAAAAGCTTAACCCGGGAATAAAGAACTCCATAACTGGAGTGGGGAGTTGGGGCTAGAATATGAATGCACAGAAAGCAAGATAACAGGGATATCAGCCAAATCAGAAATGCCATACAATGCAGGACATTGTTTTAATTCCGATGAAGGTAGGATTATCTTATAGAAGTTGCTAAGAAAACACTCAGTATCAACATCATTTGCCTAATAACAGAAGGAAAGTAACTTTGTTTCTTCAACAGGGCATTTTTCTGAGTACCTCTATGTGTCTAATGTTTCCAAAGAGCCAGAGATACTTCTATGTAACAAGAGAGTGCTCAGGTTCAAAACAAAGCCCAGGACACTACTGTCTGTTGTCAGAAAGATGTTTTGGGAATCCATGGAAGAGATGGTCTTTAAATAGCATAGAAAAATATGTATATGTGTGTGTGTCTGTGTTATATATAGGTGTGTTTTTGTAAATATACACACACATACACTTATACATATATATACACACACATAGAGAGAGAAGACAGAGATTGATTTATATTGATAGATTTCTATAAGTAATTAGCTCACATGATTATGGAAGCTGAGAAGATAGACATCCATATTGAACAAGCTGATGCACCAGGTAAACCAGTAGTATAATTTTCATTTTACCTTGGATTCTGATGACACAAGACTAATGTCCAAACTGAAAGATAGAAATAATTATGTCCTATTCAGCTCTTCAGTGCATTAGAAGAGGTGTACCCAAAATAAAGTGGACAATCTACTTCATTCAGTCTACTGATTTAAATATTAATGTCATTCAGAAACTTCCTCATAAACACATTCAGAAATAGTGTTTAACTAAATATCAGGGAACCCTGTGGCTCACTCAAGCTCACTTATTAAATTGACCATAGTAAGAACCTAGATCTCTAGGAACTCAGTAGAAATGTTTCAGCAATTGTTGCTACTTTCTGATTATTATGTAAACATTATGTAGTTTTAGATAAAAGGGAGAGCTTGTAGCTGATATTATATTGCAATTAAACTCCTTCAGGAAATGACTTTTTCTGCAACAGGATCCTTTGCCTGATGCATCAGATTCACTGAGCTGCAGAACTGAAGTTGGCACATTTAACCCTGGTAACATGTCTTCCATGCATTTGGTCATATAAGAAAAGAGCAACAGATTAAATCAATGAACCAAAAATTTTTGAAGAATTGCTTTAAAAATAGAATTGATGGGCTGGGGATGTGGCTCAAGTGCTAAAGTGCTCTCCTGGCATGCGCGGGGTGCTGGGTTGGATCCTCAGCACCACATTAAAATAAAGATGTTGTGTCCATCAAAAATTGAAAAATAAATATTAAAAAATTCTCTCTCTCTCTCTCTCAAAAAAAAAAAAAAGAAAATAGAATTGACAACAGATTTGCTGGGTCTTTAAGTAAATCTTTGTAAAAACTCACATTTTTATAATTTGGTCCCAATGTTTGTCCATTGATAATTTATTCAACAATATTTAGTGAATATCTATTTGATGAATTTATAATGGAAAATGATATTTGTGATAGAGAATAGAACCTGATCCATATTCCCTGGGAAAGTTAATATGTCAAGATGTTTCTCTTAATTAAAATAGGATTGCACCAAATAGAGAGATTGTCTGCCTGCTCCCTGGTAAAAATCCCTAAGAAGCACTCAGATTATCCATTTCAGTGTTGTATCTGGTGCCTTGTAAAATCTAAGAGATGGATATTCTCCATCTATTTAAATTTAGACAGACACTTACTGGTAGGTCCTTTTTAACTGGTTGCTCATGTGCTTGAGTTTTGTATTGAAGGGCATCATATTATATTATTGTTAGTGACATATATTCTATGTACCCACATAACCCTAATAGAAATCAATGAATGTCCTCAGGCTTTCTCAGTAGAGTTGGAATGAGAGGTATTTAATGGTCCCATTTTTAATAGATTTTTTTTTTGATGGAAAAGTCATGCTTATTTATTAGAAAACAATACAAAAGCCAGAAAGAAAAATAAAAGAATATATAAAGATGGGAGTACCTAAATGTAACCATTGACAGCCACAGTTATTAAAAATGATTTTAGTCTCTATACTTGATGTATATAATATCTAATATTCACTGAATGTGCTTGTGCTACTGTTTCTCACTGTTCATGACGCTTTACTTGTATGATTATATTTTATCTTCTAGGTGACGTATTGTTTGCATTTTCTCCTTACAAATTATGGAAATAAAAAAGAGAGAGATAAAGGACCTTTCCCTATTTAGTAAGATCAAGTTAATATATAATTTTCTCTGTAAATATCCAATCCCAGCAGGAGGATTTAGAATGCATGGCCTTAACTATTGAACTATTCTGGATATTCATACTCTCAGATATACAACCTCATTTATGATATTAGTTGCATTTTCTTGTTGTTGAGTTTTTTAAAAAAATATCCCATTGTGTATATTCTGTCATATTCTTTTAAATGTAACTTCATATTATAAAAGCATCACTATGTCATTAATATGCTTATGTACCTCATATTTGAAGTTTTCTGGATATTGTATTGTTTTAAAGAATGAACTATGGGACTGGGATTATGGCTCAGCAGTAGAGCACTTGCCTCACATGTGAGTTCAATCCTCAGCACCATGTAAAAATAAATAAATAAAATAAAGGTATTGTGTTCAACTACAACTAAACAATAAATATTTTTTTTAAAAAAATAAACTAAATATTTTGAAACACACATGATATTCTGTTTGAGATTTTAAAGTGAATTTTAGGAAGTATATTGTACTAAAGAATCCTCTTTCCTCCTCCCCCTCCTCCACTGCTTTCTCCTCCTCCTCTTCCTCCTCCTCCTTCTCCTCTTCCTCCTCCACTTCCTCCTCCTCTTACTCCTCCTCTTCTTTTCTTTTTTGTATGGTTTTGGGGATTGAACTCAGAGGTGCTTTACCACTAAGCTGGAGCTCCAGTCTTTTGACTTTTAATTTTTATTTTTATAGTGTCTCACTAAGTTGCTGAGGCTGGCCTCAAACTCATGATCTTCTTGCTTTGGTCTCCTGAGTAGCTGTATTTATAGGTGTGTACCACCACACCTTGTCCTGAAGAATGTCTGTTGTCACTATTTTACTAAGTGGGTAATCCTGGGGAATACTTGCTAGAACCATGGAGGTTTCTAATTACAACAACAACCACAACAATACAAAAAAAAAATAAACAAAACAACAATACAAAAAAAATAACAAAAACAAAACAACTTTTATGGAAGAGGAATATTCATGCTAAGATTTAGGATCAAGTTCAATTTTCAGGGTCATTGTGGCCTCATACTTACTGTATTTGTTCTTGTGTTTAACAATGACGTGTCAATAGAAATGTTGTCCCTGAAACACTAGGGAACAAAAATTAAGAAACGTTCAGATTAACTCTGTTCTCCATGCTATTTAATCAATGTTCAGGATTCTGAATATGAGCAATCCTGGACTCTTACATGTTTTGACAAAGGGCATAAGAGAGCCAACCAAATATCTGACTTCAAAGATAAAACATTCCCATATGTAAAACAGAGGATATATTAGTCAGTTTTCTTGTACTATAACAAATATTTGAAATAAAGAAACTGAAAAAGGGAAAAGGTTTAGTTGGATTCATACTCCCAGCCTATAATTGATTAGTTCCATTGTTTGGACACCTGTGGTGAGGCAGCACATTGTGATGGAGAGTGTGTCATTGAACAAGCTGCTTATCTCGTGGTTACTGGGAAATAAAGAGACAGAAGAGAGCAGAGTCCCACAGTTCCCTTTAAGGGGGCATCCCCAATGACCCAAGACTTTCTACTATGCTCTAACACTTGAAACTTTCAACAACCTTCCAAGTATGCCCAACTGAAGACCCCCAAGGGCTTTATGGGGACACACCAGACCCAAAGTGTAGCAGAGGAAGAAACAAGTGTGAGCATTCAGTAAAGTAAACATGTCCTTCAGCTGAACCGCGTAGAGGGCTCCTCAGGAGGAGGTGGCATGTGAATCTGTAATGAAAGAAGCCTTCATAGCAGAGTGTACTGTGTGATACTAATGACACAAACCCTTTTCATTCTTACAAATGAATGTGGTTATGAGCATAAGAATATCTGCTATCAGTGAAACACAGACAAGCAGAGTATATCTATAGAAACACAATTAGATGAGGTTTAATTCCATTTGTCATTAACAATATTTGGAGATATTCCTATAAAATGCCTGCTTCATTTTGCAGAATGCAAGATTGAACCATTTTCTCCTTAACTAATTTTTTTTTTTTTAATTCAATGTAAACAACTTCTGCCTGCATGGTCTAACAAATTAGCATATTGCTCTTTGCACAGAAATACAATTTAAATAATTATTGAAAAACCCAAATGAAAATCTGACAGCCACATATCCAATTTGATCTTATTTAATCTAAGAAACTGCTTACGTCTGAACAATTGATGAAAACTGACAGTGTTAAATGTTTTCAAAGCACCACAATTTGGCCAGTGGTTCAGGGAGTAATGATAAAACCTAACTTGTGCCTTCCGATTTGGCGAATAATATTGCAATATTTAGACAGGACCATTAGTGCACTCTGCAGATAAAATTGTGGATCAGGCAGTTATATAACAATCTAGAAGAATTTTATTTTCAAGGAGCACTAGTACTTGTCAACTTCAGCTGTAAGATGGATTTAAGTAGATGTTATCAATAGGCTGAAATGGAGTTGGAGTAATTATGTGAACTGTTGAATTTCATTCTTTACCCTTTGGATTTAGCAACCTCTCATCTCTTCCCTCTGTCCAACACACACACACACACACACACACACACACAGAGAGAGAGAGAGAGAGAGAGAGAGAGAGANTACACAGACATGCATGCACACACACACACACACACACACACACACACACACACACAGAGAGAGAGAGAGAGAGAGAGAGAGAGAGACAGACAGACAGAAAGACACACACACAGAGAGAGGAAAATGAATGTAAATTTTTATATTAAAAACTACTTTTGTGACATCAGAATATTTAGTTTCTAAGCCCTAAATCTATTTATTTGTCAGAACATTAAATAAAGGCTGTCAAATATCTCAATTCAGTTAATTCCCTACCTTTCGTTTATCCCTGCAGTAATGAGACGGGCTCAGGTGGGGCTTCCCAGTGAATGAACTTGAACATTTCACAAATATTGCAAATGAGGCATCATAGTAACATCAACATTGGCAAATACCTTTGGCTAGTTCAACAGCAACAACAACAACAAAACAGTTTCAAGTACAAGGTAGTGTTCAAGCCTGACTTTCTTTTATTACTTGTCTAGAACCTATTTTTGGACAGGCAGAAAAAAGAGATTGAAGACTCTTCCTTCCCCAAAGGTGCAACCAGGCAGATATTAATAATGAACCATTTCTCATAAGATACAGGATTAAGTCAACTTGAATGAAATTTGGAAGGACTGGATACAAATATGAGCAGTTGCTCTAGTTCTTTTCTTTTCATAGTAATGATTTATGGTGTCAATATCGTGTGTTAGACATTAGGCTACATTTGGGAGATAGAAAAAATGAGCACATTCAATTAAGGACATGGTCTTCTTGTAGCTTACAGATGAGTGGGGCGACATGCAGATTTTAACCCATATTCATTTTACCAGAGTAATTTTAATAAATACCGGCTGAAAACAGATGACTCTATAAGAGCACTTAATGGATTCTCTGGCTTCGTAAGAAGTGGAGGTGAAAACTTGTTAGATGAGGTGACATTTCAGGTGAGATTGCAGGTTATAAATTGACCAACTGACTTAACAATGGTTGAATAGAGTCATGGAATGCACATTAAGCAAAAGATACACTGTATCCAAAGACTCCACCAAAAGGGAGAGATCAAGGTCAAGTCAAAGAATTTGAATAATGTAGAGTTGCTGGGAATCCTAATAGTTCAGGTTAGCATGGTGGGAGATGAGATTGAAAAGAAGGCTGGTAAAAAAAAAACATAAATAGCAATTACTTCCTATCATATCTGGAAATTGGAGAGCTTCTTCATAATCTCCTGGATTTTTTTTGAGCCCTTACTCATGAGTACTGGAAAATAATAACCAACTTCTTTAACACCACACATTGTTTCTCATTGCAATGTTCATGTCCTTTCCTCCCTGCTTGACATTTCTCAATCTCTGCAGATTTTAATTCTCTTGTCTACCTTCACAATTCCTGGACACACGCAAAGAGAACTATATACATTGCGCATCAATTATGAGCCAGAAATTTTCATATAAATTTTCATATCATCTATATGTCACTGTTCTTTAATGAAGGCATTTTTCCTCCAATTAACAGGAGAAAAAACTAAAAATTTCTTAAGCATATTGGATGGGTGGAGCTATTTGACATTCACACCCATGAACTTTCCATTGCTTTCTATGAAAACTCAAAACAGTCCTATGAATGTTTTTGAGGAGGTACTCCACAAATCACAACAGTGTAACAATGCGCATATGATAATACATACAAAATAAAACATTAAATTGACATATTATATAGCAAATTTTTGGTACATAGGTAGGTTTTACCACATTATGTGTATTTTGAAATCTTTCACATAGCAAAAACTTCATAGGTTTTGAAAAGAATTTTAATCTTTTCTATGATCTAAAGCAACTAAGAGGTATGTGCATGTATGTATTCTCTCTTTCAAGGTGTTTTGAATCAAAATAAGTAAGAGATGCTATGAATTTGTATAAAATGATATACGATATGCAATATAACTGAAGACATTATAAACAAATCTGCTGTGATACACACACACACACACACATACACACAAATACAAATGGAAATTCAGTGGGGCTAAGAATCATATAGATCAATGCTCTATCATTGTCTCACTCACCAGGCATGTGACCCTGGTTGAGTCTGTTTTTCAGACTAACAATTAGTAATTTGTAAAATTTTTATATTAAAAAAATCCCATGTCAGGCTGATATATGATATATGGTGCCACCCGTAAATTGCAGCTTCTCACAGGGGCTTAAAAAATAATTTAGCAAATACTACTATTGTACAATATTGAGTTGGATCTATCATCAAACCATCTCTAGTACAAAATTAAATCTCATCTCTGATTTATCACAAAATTTATCAACTGAGAGAAACTCCCTTGTTAACTTTCAGATTAAACAATCAAACAGAAAAATAGAGCCTACTGCCCTCCAAGCCAATTGTAGCTGAACATTTTTTTTCCCCTACAGTACATACTCTGCCTTTGGTTGAGTTCTTCTTTCCGTCATCAGAACAGATATCACTTCCCATGACAGGTGGGCACAGTGGCTGACTAGAATCTTTCTCTGAAGACTAAAGAAACTAATATTTGAAGGCCAACCTACAGCACTTGGTTCTTAATATTTGTTTGATTTTGTAACTGCTTTAAATCCTTACGACTGGGAATTGAAAATTCTATATTTTAATTCAGCTTCTCCTTTGGTTATTGTTTTGGTATACTGTCTGACACTGGGTAGTTGGCACCCTCTGTATGCATAGGAATTTTCATCAGTACCAGATGCAGGTTGGCTTGGTTTGAGAAAGCAGATGATATTATTTTAAGGCATACTGAAGGAAGGATGAGGATGCCTGAAGCACTGGATGAAGAAGTAAAAACTTAGAAGAAAAGCATCCACAGATGGATTAGTGATATTTTTAATGAGGATCAGGAAAACAAGCAAACAAACAAACAAACAACAACAAACTACTGGGGACCCAGTGTTCATCCCCTGCACTAATTGTCAGTGAGGATTCTTGTAGGCATTTTGTGATTAGATTGTTCTGTGAGGATGATTAGTGGCTTGGCACATCTCCAAGGCCTTTTAGTGGAAATAGTACTAATGTTGAATAATATTTAGAACTCCATGTGTCCTCAAGGCAGGAAAATCACTGTTTGGCTTCATTTCTTCTCCTTTGGTCTGTCTCTTTCTCTTTCTCTCTCACTGTTTTTGTTTTGCTAACTCTAAAATAAAATCAGGATGAAGAACATCTGTGAAATCTGCACTAAGAACATCAAGGGATTTAAAACAGACTAGTGAGAGTCAAGATGAATTAAGAAATTTACCCAAAATCTTGAGATTAATAAAAACATTATTAAACCATACAGGGACACACATCAATAACAGGACTTTTCACTCTTTTATTTATTTTTTGCTACTGCACATTGTTGGTGACAAGTTCATTAGGTTCTATAATTCTTGTTTCAGTGAAACAATTCTTAATTCAGTGAAACAAGAATCATAGAACCTAATGAACTCTGACTCGTTCCTTGAGAAGTCATTTTAATCCTCAATAAATACAGTCTAGGTCCCAGGTAATGGATTCAGTTCAAATAATGCAAATGATAGTTTCTGCTTTTCACATTGAGGTTCTAAAATTTATCAAGTCTCAGTTCAGAATCTATAATGCTGCTGAACCCACCACATACTTTCACATATCTGGTACCTATTTTAGTGCAGCTCTGATTTTCTACTCTTATTCCAAACTCTCTTCTCTGCACAAAAATCTCTTATTGGTTTGCCTATCAGTGTTTACTATAAGGAAAATGCTTATTTCTACTGACACAAACAGCTTAGAGTTAGATTAATATTCTGATTAAAATGACTTCTCAAGGAACGAGTCAGAATTGACATTGAACTAGGCTCTACTTTAACCCTCAGAGCAGATTGTGCTCTCCTCTTGCTCACCTACCTCTCAGCCAAGACAGTATTATCTGATAGACTAAAGTGTCTTACTGAAAAAGCATTGACTATATCTGGGCAGCAATCACTGATGTTATTAAAATCCAAGCAAAAATTTCTAACATAAGAAACACAAATAGATGGCATGCCAACATCTTTGAAAACCCTAATATTGACTCTTGTAATCATAAACCATGTCAAAGAGAATAGTAGGCCTAGACAAGCATACTGAAAATTAGCCAAGACATAGCATATGTTTATGAAGGTAAACAATATAACTCATGATTGGACATTTTCTCATGGAAAATATGTAAATCTATAGGTAAGTGCAGAAACTCACTGTGTGTCTGTGTTTGTGTGTGTTTGAGTATACACATGTGTTTGTGTATGTGCATACATGCACACCTATTACACACACAATCCATTACACACAAACACACCTGAGAGTTTTAGCTTGGGGAAGGTTTTATTGGAATCAGATTATCTTTATATTTAAGTCCCGTATTTCCAATTATAGTCCTTTTGAAAATAGAGCTATTCAGATTTCCATCCAGAGGGATTGTGCAGATCGAAGACAAGGTAATAAATATATAGTAAATATGGCCATGATAGGTTTTATTTTTCTTTACACACTATTTCCATATAGAGGTCAAGCCAATCGCAAGAGCTCTATGGATAACTATTCACCTTTATTCTTTGCTAAGATGAAACTCTTCCTCTCTCTCACCCATGTTGATTTTTGTAGGCAGTCTTTCCCCACCTCTTTTAAAACTAAGTATAGGTCCTGGATCTGGGATGACCCTTGAAGTTAATGTGGTACAAGATATTCCAAATAGATTTCCCCTCAAAAAACTGCTCTCCAGGCATTAGGAAAACCAAACTTTCCACAAGAGTTCCTGAACTGGGAGTTTTTGAATGTAACCTTATTAGGGGAATCTTTTGTTCCTTCTGGGGAGATTCCATCTAAGCAAGGAAGTGGACATTCAAGTTGAGAGGGCAGAACAAATACTGATGATTACCTGTGAGGTTCTCTATATGGCAATCCCTTTCTTCATACCAACTCATCTTCCCATCAGATGAACCAAGAACTCCTGTATGACTTGGGTAGTCGCTACTTGAAACCATAAGCATCCTAAGCAAGAAAGGATAAAATGATTCATGAATTCAGTTTTCTATTTTTGAGCAATCTTTAGCCTAGCAGTAGGATACTTGTTTGCACAAGCAGCATCATCTCAAGGAGATTCTGATTCTGAATACTCAATCACTGGGTTCCAAAGTACAAGAATGAGCTTGTAAGCCGTGTGCATTAAGAGAAACACAACATTATTTCTCAGGCTCCAAAGAACAACAATAGTACACCAATAGTATGTATAGTATCATTTTCATATTTTCAGCAATTATTACTTACTGAATGTTTCATATATGCCAGCTACTTTGTTTTAATGATGAGTAAGATGAGAGTTCTGTGCTGTGGATATGTAGAGCCTGCGGAGGGAGACAGAGACATTGCAAGAACATCACAATGGTCAGTGGATATATAGTCTGGTAGAAATACTCACAGGAATTGTGAGAGCACCAAGGAGAGAAACGTTTTTATACCTGCTAGATTTACCTTAGCCAGGGAAAGGCAAGAAAGTGTTTCAAAAGAGAACAACTAGTAAGAAAGCATGAAAACATGAAGAAAAATGGTAAATTTGATACATATAAACACATTGCATCTTTAATGTGGAAGTTTGGGAATGGTAATAGGAAGGGAGAACAGAGAGGTGGGAAGGTGCGTGAGAAGGAAGGGCCTCAGGAAACATGGATAAAGCCATCAGCAAACTAAAGGACGAACTGCACTGCATAGCACCATGTGGAGAATGGATAGGAAGAGCATGAATGTGATATTGGTTGGATGGATTAGGAATTCTGATGAAAGATGGGAAGGCCTACAGTCATGTAACAATAGGTCTTAGAAAGGTCACTCTTTGGTAGAACTTCTGCTGCTACGACATTTGCCAAGTGTCTGTGGGAAAGATTATTTCCATTTCTGAATCTCAATTTGGCTTCATGAACAATGGGATCATGAAGATTCTTCCTCCTGTAAATCCAGAGGATAGGAAAGGCAGCAGAATACAACAGACACTAGTATGGCAATATGTAAATCAATGGATGTGTAACTAATGTGATTCTGCAATCTGTATACGGGGTAAAAATGGGAGTTCATAACCCACTTGAATCAAAATGTGAAATATGATATATCAAGAACTATGTAATGTTTTGAACAACCAACAATAAAAATTAAAAAAAAATCGTGAACATCAAAATCCATACATCAGGAGGAATTCAATGCCGTCTTCAGGCAGACTTAATCCTAAAGACCTGGGTCCCAGGTAATAGATCCAGTTCAAATAATGCAAATGATAGTTTCTGCTATTCACATTGAGGTTCTAAAGTTTATCACCTCATAGTTCAGAATCTATAATGCTGCTGAACCCATCATGTACTTTCATATATCTGGTACCTATTTTAGTGCAGCTCTGATTTTCTACTCTTATTCCAAAGCTCCCTTCTCTGCACAAAAATCTCTTATTGGTTTGCCTATCAGTATTTACTATAAGGAAAATGCTTATTTCTACTGATACAAACAGCTTAGAGTTAGATTAATATTCTGATTTGAAAAAGACATTGCCTAGCAGAGTATAATTTGAGCGACGCAGTAAAAATTTTAATGCTAAAAAAAGATGGAAAAATTAATATGCACTGTACACATGTAGAATTAACTGCTGTTTTGTTTTTTTGAATTATGTTTTTTTACACTTCCCTTTGAAATTTAAGCAGTCTTTCCTCACTGAAGTGCAATAATAGGAGAGTGGGAGTTAATCAGAAGTTTGGGGTTCACTTGCATGGTATAAACACGACTGCCATTCAGGACTCTAGACTGCATCTGTGATAGACACACAGATGCCTGGAGGATGGTAAGGACATATGGAGAAGAGTATGAGACCAAGAGACAGGTTCCAGATTCAATCCACCAGCATGCTAGTCCTGACCTAAGAAAATCCATCTCTATCACTTTAAGATTCTCGATTCCCTTCTCAGAAATTTGAGTCATATATACTGAGATGTTATCTCACCCAGTCAGAACAGCAGTCATCAATAACATAAACAATAATTAATGCTAGAGAACAATGTAGACAAAAGATCACTTTTTCACTGGTGGTGGGATTGTAAATTAGTACAATTATCATGGAAATCTGTATAGATGTTCCTCAAAAGACTAGGCATGGAACCACCATATGACCTACCTATACCACTCTGCAGTATTTATCCTAAAATATTAAAGCCATCATACCATAGCATTATATCCATTTTTATTAAAGCACAGTTCACCATAGCAAAACTATGGAACTAGCCTAGGCACCCACCAATGGATGAATAGATAAAGAAATTGTGGTATAGATGCATAGTGGAATTTTATTCATCCATAAAGAAAAATAAAATTATGTCATTCGTAAGAAAATAAATGGAACTTGAGAATATTATGTTGTGTTAATAAGCCAAACTCAGAAATTCAAGGGTCATATGCTTTCTCTTATATGTGGAAGCTAGAGAGAAAAGGAATCACATGAAAATCAAAGGAAGAGTGTAAAATCTGATCTGCTCTATCATAAGAGGAAGTGAGTCAAAGGGGAAATACTGGGGAATGATATTGGCCCAATTATACTGTTACATTGTGAACATGTGTGAATATGTAACAACAAATCCCACCATTATGTACATCCATAACACACCCATTAAAATGTGGGAAGGAAAAAATACATAATCATTAGAAAAATTAGGGATTACTGCCTGTCATGAACATTATGAATCACTTTCAAACTATTGATATTAAAAAAATCATATTCACAGATCCTGAAATGTACAGGTTACAGTTCTTTGTGTTGGAAATGACGCTATAAATGACTACAAATGTGAAGCTGGATCTAAAAGCAACAATGTATGAAAAAAATCTTCTGCACACCATAGATTGTTAGTATCTGTTAAATAAAAGTCAAAAACTACCTCTTTCCTTGCCGAGTAATAGACTAGGCTATGGCTGGATCTATCCATTAATTATGAATAATAAAAATGACATGTAAAAATTAAAAAGCAAGAAATTTGAGTTCCAGTATAATAACTGTAGGAAAGTTTATAGGATGGTAATTTCTATACCTCTCAGTCTTTTCAAAATATATAGTTTTGTTTTTATTTCCTAAAAATAAATACAAATATAGTAGAACTTGGTCTCCTCATTAGATCCTAAGAAATCCATTTTCACACCTCTTTGAACCCATCACCTACCTTCTGTTTGTGTGCTTTATCATTAACTGTTTGACCTTGCAAATTCCTAAGGCTGGCAGTTTGTGGCACTGGAGTTCCCATACCCATGGAAAGATTCAGAAGAATCTGACCTGAGCATAGACCACCCGCTTGTCCAAACTCCTGGGTAGCCCACAACCAATGACTGGTGGAGGAGTACAAAAGCCCTACACTTTTGGCTTGAAATGGGACAAATTTGGGTGCATTATTTTTAAAATCAAACTTTACTGGCGATCACCTTGTGTTTGTGACTTTACCTGAAATCACTCCTTTGTTTGACTTCTCCCCTCCCTCATCCAGCCTTCTCCATCCCCTTACTAGTTCCTCCTGGGAGCATCTCTTTAATACATCTCAATACCCAGATCCTTTGCCTAGGCTCTGCTTCCTATAGCGCCCAATTTAAGACACATGGAAATGTTCAGTCTTGGTCTCTTGTGAAGCTTTTGTTAGGCAGTTGACCATGGAGGCATGACTGCAGTACAGTATTGGAAGCAAAGGTGACTAAATTTCAAAGACTGTTATCTGGTGTCTTAGAAGATGATGCTGGACTGGAAAAAAAGATTGGAAGTAGGAAAGCAGAAAAGCAATCGATTCTGTTCAGAAATACTCCATTAACCACAGGAAACTAGCCAAGTGGAAGTCATAGAACAAGAGCACATCAGTGTTCACCTAGGGTCCGGCAGAGAATTCAAGCATTGGTGGAAAGGAATGCTTCAGACACTGTCTTATGTAAAACAGCCTCACCCCTCTCTGGATAAGTCAGGCTGCTTTTGTTCCCATTCCATGATTTTTCAAACATCTGACTGAGTAATGAGGAGAAAGTGGGTGATTTTTAGGAAAAATAAAACGAGGGACCAGCTCTAACTGATGTTAATATACCATTTTTTCTTCCCACTGCTAGCCTTGACACTATATTTGGAAAAGCCCTTCCTTTAGATTATAACTTCCTTGTTTCATCTTCTGAACAGTGGCCTTTCTATCAGTTATCACCTTCCCTCCAAATCTTTCCAATCCAGGAAGCCTCAGGTAAGATGCACTGCCCAATTCTGGGACTTAAGCAGCAAGCCTTTATCACTAGGCTATCCCATCTACCTCTGCCTGACAGAAATCGCATTCAAGGAGGACACTGTCAGCCACCAGGATTTATTACCAGAACTGTTTCATGAAGCTTTTTTAAAAATATGTTCTCTGGAGAAAAGGAGCTGGTCAGCATCTCTCTCTGACCTGATATATCTCCATATGTAAAACAAAGACCCAAAACAACACAAAACATATGGTTTTGTAGCCACTCTGCTAAATGCTTTGGATTGCGTTCTTCATAAGCTAAGACAAGTCTATTTCATTGTAAATTAAAATCTTAGAGCAAAGGGATAGTTTAGTAAGCACATATATTCAGAACTGATGCAACTAATGGTGCACTGATCACAGGTTGTCATCTCAGGGAAATGGTAAATACATGGTCATTGTATATTTTACTTTTAATTTTAAGAAGATTGAACACATTAACTCATTTCTCCATTAGCATGCCAGTGAGTGCACATGCTCTCTATCTTTGACACATTCAATTTGAATATGCATTTTGGAACAAAATGATACATTGGCAAGACTGACATGACACAATTTGGATTGAACCATACTCTTCCAATCCATAGGAACTCATTAAGCATATAGTTATTGTAACCCTCAAAGGAAAGTGACTCATTTTTGCAAATTCCTAAGGATATCAATTTGGATTATCTGAATATTTTAAGCCCATACAATTATAGCTATTCCTTAGGAAGATTTTTAAGATCAAAGCAGCAGTGTTTTGCCTCAGAGTATGGGTATGTTATGGATTACATTCATATTAAGCATGATTTTTTGAAACTGCATGTCCTCATATGAGGATGTTTTAACAATATAAAGAAATAGGGTATTAATATCTATGCAATGTAAATTGTGGCAGGAAAATATGTCCACATAGAAGGTTAGCTATGACCCATTAAATAGCAGATTTGAAAAGAGAAATACTTATTAGATGTCATGAATATACTTTTCATTGACATATGAGCTCACACATAATGGTAATATACATTTCAGAATGCTTTGTTCCTCATATAATATGTATGGTTACAAATAGAGAAAATGGAAAAAACTATATGCTCAAGGAAAAATCAATTTGTAATCATTTAATGCAGTGCACTGCCCCTATCCTAAAGTAATAGGCAGTTGAAAAGAGTGCCTGATATTCCATTTCTCTCACTGCTCAGTTATGAAAAAAAAGTATTTGGTTGCTTCCATTTTTCAGCATTACACTAATGCAATGCAAATAGAAATGGTAGAAAAGAAAACTGGATGGCAAGATGAGACTTTCTGCCGGGTTCAACATTTCAGAAAAAAGTCCATGGTACAAATCTCATTTTCTGTGTGAAGCAAGAAGGTTAAAATTTGTATTTAATCATGGATTGGACTGGCTACAGCTCTGAAAAGTCATCATAAAGCATTGCTAGCGTGGGCACATTTGTTGACCGGATAGTAGCATACGATTCAATTTTCCACCCTTTGCAGTTCAACACAGATAAAAAAAAAAAGGAGTGAAATGTATAAATTCTCTTCCCCCAAATGATATTTCTGGTTGATGATATTCAGCTATATCAGAGTCTGCAAAATTCTTAGCTTTCCAAAGACAGTGACAAAATAAATAAATGAAAGAATAAAGAGAAAAAAAAATCAGAAAGTTGAGAATCTTAAAATAAGCAGAGATAATTTTATAAAAAGATAAATAATAATAAATCAGAAAGGGATATATGTGGGCCATGTAGAAATGGTCTCACTTTTCAGCTGCCCAAATGTATCAGCAAGAAACCAGCCAATGTAAAAGCTAGGTTCTGCTTTGGTCATGAACAATCCTGATTTAGCAGAGGTTCTTCTCTGAGGCAGCAATAAGTAGCAGAGATACAAAGTGATCCCAGGTCTTTGGGGAGAGCCACATACTCAAACCCCAAAGGTCACAAACTGAATCAGAAAGAGGACCCTGAAAGTTTTGAGGTTGGGGAAAAGAAAAATGAATCCAAGGAACTGCCTTTAATAGTAGACAGGCATAAAGAGAAAACACTGGGGCAGATGGCTAGTCCTGTCATAACAAGAGGGTCTAACTGGTGGCAGGCAGGAACAGCAATTTACAATTTCCATGGTTAAGCAGATGGAGAGATACCAGATTTTAAGATGTGCCTGAATTGAACTATAGTTATACTCCTGTGTGAGTGCATTAGCCTTAAATTTATAATCTCCCAACTCCACTTCCATCATCTGGAAAGATGGTTTGCAATGTCTTTTATGTGTGGATTAAATGAATCAACATCAAATATTTGGCTTGATCCTTTTGATATAAGGTAGCATAAATAAATATTTTTTTCTTCTTTTCACTAGAAAGGACAGAAACATTTTTACTCAAAAAAAAAAAAAAACCTTTTCATGGATTTACATTTCTACCTATAAAGTTTGAAAATGATTCAATCACAAAGTA
The DNA here is from genome assembly GCF_001458135.2 of Marmota marmota marmota. NCBI lineage: Eukaryota > Metazoa > Chordata > Mammalia > Rodentia > Sciuridae > Marmota > Marmota marmota. Next base: position 15,810,405 of record NW_026000221.1, read on the forward strand.
TAAGGTCTGTCTTCTCATTACTGAGACAGTGGGCATATTCAAGACCTTCTCTTCTTCTATCCACCATCTTTTGAGAAAAGCAAGCTTTTTTTGAGAAAAATTTAATCAAGATAAATCATTCTAGAGAATTCATTTCAAACTGAATTCCTCAATTCAATATGGAAGTCAAAAACAGAAATAACTTGGGGGCGTCACACAGTAGGGAGTAATGTGCCTGTGTATCGGCCAGGGTAGTGCATGGCAGGAGTGTATCGTGTATTATTTTGGGGCTGTAGTCTAACATCTTCTATGTGGGAAGCAAAGTCTACTTTAACTTGATTGTTACAGGTACCTGCAAACCCATTACTTAAACACTTGCTCTAATCCTTTTTTATTTCTATTTACCATCTAGTTGCGCTTCCAATTGGAAGGCCAGGCCTATGACTTCATAGAAATAGAAAATAGTCAAATTTAAGGACATGGGCATCTGTTCACCTTCATTTGATGGGCACAGGAACTATGAATTAATAAATCTGGAGGCAGCTATGACTTTCTTTGACTAAAAAAAATTAATTTAGAAGACATAAAAATGAATGGGGAGTTACCAACCCCTTGTTTTTGTGTTTCTCATAGCTGATTAGAGTGGCATTCCTTATTTAGTCAGTTATGAATAACCTCAAGCCCCAGGGGCCCAGACCCAAGTCAGTTTTCAACATGAGAAAGCACATTTTGATTCCCCCATTTGACAGAGGTGATGAACCTGTTTTGACCTTGGTAACAATTACAGGCAGGAGCTGGGCACAGAGTGTGAAAACAGCAGGAATCAGTGAGCTGGCTCTCCCAGGTAATGAGCCAGAGATGAGTCTCTCTTTCAATTCCTTTGGGGAATCACTATAAATAGAACCTTTGCTGTCTTTAAGTATAAAACTCAAATAAGGATTTGGAAATATTGAGACCATGAAGCACACATATAAATTTAAGACCTATAAAATGAAACAAAAGTTCCAAAGGTGACGAGATTGATTCTGGAAGAAAATTAAACTTGATTGAAAGTGACAATCAAATCCAGGTGTCCAGGGAGTGTAATATCTAAAAGGGCCCTAAGAAAACTAATTCACCCCTTGATTTTACAGATGTGGAAAAACACCCCCAAGAGCTTATCTGACTGGCCCAAGGGACTGAGTAAGTTAGAGGCAGAGGCAGGTCCAGAGTCTGAAATTTGTAATACTAGTTTACTGTGCACTCCACCATCTCCATTCCATGAAGAAGCTCTAAGCATGTAGTGTTGTTGTTGTTGTTTTTTTTAATATCATAAAGGTTAATAAATATTTCAAATTGAAATAGGTTAATTCAGGTTTATTTTCTCTAAGATTTGGTTTTATCCTTGGAAAAGAATTGTGAAACTTGGAGACTTAAATGCATGTGTGTGTTTAAGTTAGGTCAGTGAGAAAGTGGTCATGTGCCTCTTTGGCTGTAGAATGGTTTGGTAAATGAATGACCAATTAATATTGAATTAAAAATCTTGTTCATCAACTTGTTTTAACTGAATTAGACCTTTTTTAACATTTACTTGATTATCTCAATACTTATATTGCAGGGAGATCCAACATGGCGGCCCAGAGAGAGGCAGCATTCTCTGTCGCTCCATGACCTAGGTCTCAACTAGTGGGAATACTTCTTTGCTGAGAACAATAGAGGACCCCTCCACAGCTGATCCTGTGCAGGAATCATGGCCATCGTGCCCGCCACGCGGTCCCCAGTTCCCAGCATTAGAACAAACTCCCGTCTCCTGACTAGTTGCCCACGCAGGTCTTTCTGGTGCCTTAGCAGGACCACATGCATCAGTACCAGGGCAGAATTCCCAGATGCCACTCCCATGAAGGACACTCAGCCGCTGCCCCCACACAGGAACTCTGGCTGCCACTCCCATGTGGATCACCATCTACCAAAGTGGGGCTCCCCCTGTTGCTTCCATCTAGGGACTGGGCAGTTACTGCCATAGTCTCCTACTCACGGTAGCCTGCCTGCACCTGGGGACATCACAGGCTTTGAAGAAAGTGGACAGTCACAACACTTCAAGCCACAGAACTCATCTCTGAACTCATTGCACACTGCCATGGCCCAGCTTCCCCCACATGACCCAACACCTCATTTCTGATAGGAGCTGCCTCCCTCTTGGGTCACCTCCATCACCATGTTAAGTTGGGGCAACAACCAGTTTGGAACACCAGATAGCCAGGTACCCATAGTTTTCTAATCTCCGCCCCCCACCCCCAATCCCAGCAGCCACTAACTCAGCAGAGTGACTGGCCAATTCAAAACAGCCCTCTGCAACAGATGTGCAGCCACCAGAGTGTAACACACAAGACCCCCAGGAGAGAAAGGTTCCTGATTAGAAGTAGAAAGGGAGAGGGTGAAGGAGATACATTTTAGAGACTATTTAGATAGCAGGAACTATGAGGTCTACAGGCAAGATGAGGAGATAAGCACCAGCAACCACATCACAGAAGCAGAACCCAAAGGAGATTTTTGAGGTACAGTCTTCCAAAGGGACTGGCGGGTGTCATACCCCACTTCCAGGTGCTCTGCTCCCAAGACCAAGCCTCACACCCTGGTAACCCCCACCACCCTGAGGGTGGAGATACCAACTAAGAACAGATAACCACACCTATTAGATGAGAAGGGAAGCAGGAAAGATACTGATCTCCAACCAAAATAATCCTTGTTTCTTCCTTTGAGATTTTTTTTTCTTTTTTCTCTCTTTTTATTCTCCCTCACTTACATTCCCAACATATGTGAAATCAAGTACTTTGCATGAATTAAGATATTGAGGACTTAATACAACTGAATAGTATATTGCAGTTATGCTGTGTATTCTTTTTTCCCCTTCAATTTTGATTTTTATCTCTTTTTTTTCTCTTTCCAATTTTTACAATTTTAACATTTTTATTTTTCTTAATATATATGTTTGTCTTATGTACTCTACTATCTTCCCTCTTACATGCCTACCCAAAATTACTACTTCTATATTCTCCTGCTACTAACCTTCTCCTTTAGATTTCTCTTCCTAAGATATACTAACTCTGTAGCCTCATCTCATAACTCCTCAGAATATCTGCCTACACCTCACCCCTGGTACTTTATCCACCATTAGAAAATGTAAATCCTTTTAAAAACCTACTGATTATATTGTAGATAATAATTGAATTCATAATTTCTGTATATTGTGACCAAACTGTAAAATTCTTAATGAAACTATTTGTTTTTAGGTGGTATTTTATTTATATTGGGATCTGTTAACATTTTCCTTCCCCCCAAAGGAGAGGTATTGGAACCCTACATGGACACTATAAGCTTTTAGGGTAAAAAAAAAGTAACACTTCAGATCCACAGAGCCAGAAAGGAAGACATGAGCAACATGAAAAGACAAAGAAAAAAAGTGCCCCCAAACAAATCAAGATACCACATAATTAGAATCCATGGCCAGCACAGGAGATGAAAAGACAGAGAAGGAGTTCAGGATGTACATAATTAAAATATTCTGTGAATTAAAGGATGATATAAGAAAGCAAATACAGGTAGCAAAAGATCATTTCCACAAAGAGCTACATAAACAAATGCAGGAAGCAAAAGATTACTTCAATAAGGAGATAGAGATTCTAAAGAAAAACCAAACAGAAATCCTTGAAATGAAAGAAGCAATACACCAAATTAAAAGCTCAATTCAAAGCATCAGCAACAGATAAGATCACTTGGAAGACAAGACCTCAGACAATGAAGACAAAATATATAGCCTTGAAAAGAATGTAGGCCACACATGGTAAAGAAACCATGAGAACATTCAAGAAGTATGGGATAGCATAAAAAGGTCAAATTTAAGAATTATTAGGATAGAGGAAGGCACAGAATTCCAAACCAATGGAATGAGCAATCTATTAAATGAAATAATGTCAGAAAATTTCCCAAACATGAAGAATGAATTGAAAAACCAAATTCAAGAGGCTTACAAAAAGTGTACAAAATCACAACAGATCCACAACAAGGCACATTATAATGAAAATGCCTAACAGCCCTAACATACAAAATAAGGACAGAATATTAAAAGCTATGAGAGAAAGGAATCAGATTCCATATAGGGGGAAACCAATTAGGTTATGTGCAGATTTTTCAACCCAGATTATGAAAGCTAGAAGATTCTGGAACAGCATATATCAATCTCTGAAAGAAGATGGATGCCAATCAAGAATTTTGATCCAGAAAAATTAAAATTATATTTGATGATGAATTAAAAATATTCCATGAGAAACAAAAGTTAAAATAATTTACAAATAGAAAGCCTACACTATAGAACATCCTTGGCAAAATATTTTATGAAGAGGAAATGGAAAACAACAATGAAAACCAGCAGAGGGAGGTATTACACTAAAGGAAAAGCTAATCAAAGGAAAAAATCAAATCAAGTTAAATAACAAAAACAAACAAAAATGGCTGGGAATACAAATCATGTTTCAATAATAACTCTGAATGTTAATGGTCTAAACTCACCAATCAAAAGACAGAGACTAGCGGATTGGGTCAAAAAACAAACAAAAAAAGACCCAACAATATCAACAATATGCTGCCTCCAAGAGACTTATCTCATAGGAAAGACATCCACAGACAGGAGCTGAAAGGTTGGGAAAAATCATACCACTATGCAAGCCATAGGGGTTTACATCCTCATATCAAATAAAGTAGACTTCAAGCTAAAGTTAATCAAAAGGCACAAAGAAGGGAACCATACACCAACAAGACATAACAATTATAAATATATATTTCCCCAAACAATGGGACATCTATGTTCATCAAGCAAACTCTTCTCAAGTTCAAGAGCCAAATTGACCACAACACAATAATTCTGGGTGACTTAAACACACCTCTTCACGACTGGATAGATCTTTCAAACAAAAACTGGACAAAGAAACTACAGAACCCAATAATAAAATCAATAACTTAGACTTAACTGACATACATTGCTTGTGGGACTGCAAATTGTTGCAGCCAATATGAAAAGCAGTATGGAGATTCCTTGGAAAACTGGGAATGGAACCACCATTTGACCCAGCTATCCCACTCCTCAGTTTATACCCAAAGGACTTAAAAACAGCATACCACAGGGACACAGCCACATCAATGTTTATTGCAGCACAACTCACAATAGCTAAACTCTGGAACCAATCTAGATGCCCTTCAGTAAATGAATGGATGAAGAAAATGTGGTATATACACACAATGGGATATTACTCATGAATAAAAGAGAATAAAACCATGGCATTTGCAGGTAAATGGATGGAGTTGGCAAATATAATGCTAAGTGAAGTTAGCCATTCCCAAAAAACCAAATGCCAAATGGTTTCTCTGATGCAAGGAGGCTGATTCATAGCGGGGTTTGGAGGGAAAGAATGGAAGGATTAGATGAACTCTAGATAGGGCAAAGGGGTGGAAGGGGAAGGAAGGGGGCATGGGGTAAAAAAGATGGTGTGATGAGATGGATATCATTACCCTAAGTGGATGTATGAAGATAAGAATGGTGTGAATAATCTTTATATACCACCAGAGATATGAAAAATTGTGCTCTATATGTATAATATGAATTATAATGCATTCTGCTATCATATATAACAAATTAGTATAAAAATAAATTCAAAAACTTATGTTAGTTATAGAAAAAAATGCTTATATTGCCCTTCTTCCAGAATAATGAGGCTATTCGTTGGCCATGTGTGAATCTGGACAAAGACTACAGTTCACATCAGTAATTCTCATTAATACAATGGAAGTGCTGTGTGGTTTCTCCCCTTTTTACAAGGAAAGACTCTACCTTCTCATTATTTATTTATTTTTCTTTTTCCATTTGTATATAGAAACAGGTAAGAAGATTGGAACTGTTTTATTCACATTGAATGACGTACTTAAGATACATAGCCCCACCCCTGAGGCCTTCACAAATGACCTCAGATATTCAACTGTCCACTGCTGCTCTTGGTTAAAGTACAGGGTAATATTTGTATACTCAATTCATGGTAACATGTCACATGAAGTTGAAGCTTCTATGTTAAACTACATCAGAGGAGAGGTGACTTCTTCCTGGTGCTTCTCTATAGTAATATGCACAGAAACTAATATCTGCCTAAGGTTAATGAAGATAGAGGGTCCTGTTTCTGACAAATCAACAACTTTCTCTTAGGAATTTAAGAAATTCGAATATAGCTTTGGCTTTGCTTTCTGGATCACTTGAAAAAATTTTTTCACCTTTTGCTCATGACACATATTGTTTAATGTCCTAACCTATATGACAAACTCAGACGAAATATTAAGAAAAAAAAGAAACAAATACCACTGATAAAAATATATATATATTTTTTGCATTTAAAATTTCGATTGGAATGCTATTTCTAAGAAAGGAGGTTATCAAGAACATGACACCCCTGGAACAAAACAAAACAGAGACAAAAAGATCTATTTTCAACACCATCAATGGTATACCATCATTCATTTGCTTCTTTATTGAACAATTATTGAGCACTCTAGCCTATACCAGGCCCCACACTCTGTACCTTTCAATATTTTTTTTCTGCTTCAATAATCCTGCAGCATCTAGGAGATAAACTAAGTTTAGACAGCCTTTGATTTAGTTTATTTTTCAATGAACATCAGTTAAGGCTTGTGTTGATAACATTACCCTCATTTGTTTGCAGGCATTCTGCATGATCCAAACTTGCCTTGCCATCTGACTTGGCTTTCAGGGCACCCCGAGAGAGATGAAGGGAAAGAGAGATAAAAACGAGAGAAGGAAGTAAAAGTTGGCACGTGTTCCTTATGTGATGGTGCAGAGGGATAAATATGTCAGTGTGTATGGCAAACCTTAAACAGTCTTCCCTTGGATTCCAGAAAACTCTCTTTACCGAGATTCTGAGAGGGCTGTAAGTGCTGCCATTCTCTGCCTTGGTTCTGTCAAACCAGTCACAGGCTCCTCTAGGTCCCCTAGAGGTGTTCTTAATTTTCTGGCACCGTGATTCTGCTTCCCAGCTGGGCTCAATACGTCAGTGACTCCTTCAAGTCCCCCAAAGGGCTTTGTAAATTCTAGCACTGCAAATGGATCATAGAATTTTAAGATTTCTGTCTCCTCTCTGTGTCAGCTATGCATTCTTTTGAGTCTTTGCTGCCTCTACAAATCAGTGTTGTGATTTAAGGGGAGAACTAAGATCTGAGCTGCCTGGCATTTCTGTGGCCTGCATTAGCAATGATGGGATTCAGTAGCCTTTCTGCTATTCATACACACTGGTTGTGGATTCTTTTCAACCCAACTTCACTAATTTGGAATAATTGTGTCTGAAGAACTGGCTGTGTTGAAGTAATAAAAGACCTGAATTATTAAATATCTTAAAATATTTAAATATGGATTTTGTCTTGTGAACGTATGTTGCTTTATTCCTTTAAATAAAACAGGAGCTCTTGTGAATGGCTAATAGTATATATTGAACATCAACTTCAATATTGAGATGAGGGTGGCAAGACTGCTTTACAGAGTAGATGAAACCAATCATAGATAGGTAGGTACATGTAGCCATGATGTGTTTCTGCATTTACTTTGCTTTGATCTAGGACCAGCCATGTAGAGGGCTTTGTGATATGTTCTATAGTTAGATATTGAAATTGATTGCACATAGTTCCAGGCTATGGACAACAGCAGCATGCCAAAACTAAAATGAACAGCACTTGAAGTCAGGTCTGAATTCAAATTTCAATCTTTGTGCAAATAACTATATACAGTTGGTCTTATCTACTCCTTTAAATATAGTGTTTTAAATGCTATCTCATCTGAGTATTCGAACATCAGATATTTGTAAAAGGGAGTGTTCATATCCGTTTCAGGTTCAGGGTATTTGTTTAAACTTTATTTATTGATTTTTGGTTCCTGAGACAAAGGGATACACAGTGAGTGAGACATTTGTAGGTTGGCACAATTCCTTTTGTCTTGCATAAGAAAGGAAAGTTATTGGAGGACAAAGTATTGGAGTTATATTGAATAGTTCTTGGAAGAATAAAAATCTACAAGTTCCTGGAAAGGCACATTTCATTCAGCTGTAGGGAATGATTTGAGAAAACTATAGGTGTTGGGAATGCACGAGGCCTGCACAGAAAGTTCAGACTGTGGAATTCTTTTGAAGCTTAATGCGCTTTTCTCAAACAACATTCTTTTGCAACTTCTGCCCTGTTTAGAATCCTGTTGCATTATTAAGCCTGCTTTTTTTTTTTTTTAATTTTCCTCCTGATTTTAGGCTGGGATATTTCGATTTGCCAGAGATTGACTTATAACACATACTGAATTAATGAAATATAAATGAACACTCAATAATGCTAAGCCCCTAACCTACTCTAAGAATAAACTTATCACCTTCAGTTCCCTCACTGAGAACTTGACAGGTACAACTCCTTAGAGATATAACAGTGTCTTTGTCACTCCCTGTTTTTTTTTTTTTTTCTCCTCTCCTTTAAATAGGTCTTCCTTTCTTTCACATGTATATGCAGAGAATCAGTATGAGATGAGATAGCCTGCCTTTCTTTGAAGTGTTTACAGCAAAGATTTCCCAAGCTGCTAAAGAAGAAAGATTACAGACACTTATCAAAGTCTTGTTAATGACTGTCAATAAAACCCTGGCTTAGTCCACCTCTTGTTAATGTAAACAAAGTTTTGTGATACAAGATACAAGGTCAGCCTTTCATCTTCATTTGGGAATCAAATTAGCAACAAAGTGGAAGTTCCTTTCAGCAATTATTGAGTTTGATGGGCACTGGCATCAGAAATATCTTGCTTTGAAACTTAAGTCCACAGCTAACTTGTTGTATCCATATTTCCGGTTCTATTTTCTTATCTATAAAGTGGGAATGAGAAATTTCTGTTAGGATAGTTATTTTGCCATTATTTAATTATTTTTTTAAAAAAATCTGATTTAGTGCCTAGCAACAAGGTGTTAATGATTATTTATTTTTATTATCTTAATCATATGCAGTCCATATAGTAAACCCATCTCTCACCAGATCTAGTCACTATCTTAATGAAAAACAGAGTGGAGGGAGGGACTCATTTACTACTAATAAATTATAATAGGGAAAAATTAATCTTCAGCAAATTCCTAAGTGCGGTTCTGAGAGAATACAAATGAAAGAGTGATTAATCGGGGATTGTGGGATTAAGGCATGCATCCCAGCAGCACTGACATTTGAGTTGAACCATGAAGAATGTATATTCTAATAATCCGAGAATGAAAATAAGAATGTTGTGAATGAAAAACTGTATGGGACCCTGGTGTAGAAACAGCTGTCCAAATGAAATTTGGAAGGGAGGGGAAAGATTAGTGTTTGAGTCCCTGCAAGGCAGGCCTCCTTTATTCTCAGCTTCTTCCTCGGTGTCCACTACAGCAACATTACCATCTTCCCCTTAGTGTTCCTTCTCCCTCTACATGCTCCTGCTTCCCTCTCCTGTCAACTTTGTTTTGGAAATTTCTGCCATAGGCCCAATCATATAATATCTCCGTTGTACTCAGGAGTTACCAGTAGCATAAGGTGATTTTTTTTTTTTTTGAGAAAAAATAAAATGTAGAGGGGTAATCATGGGCACAAGATATCTTCAAACTCAAACCCTAACATCATCAAAGTCATAGATGTTTATTGTCAAAGTTCCAACAGACAGCAACCTGCACCCATGATGACTCATATGTTAGGAAGACAGGAGGAAGGGGTTGTTTATGTGCCTGATGGTGAAAGATCACTGGTTGGGAAACTTAATTTATTGAAACAGGGAGCTTCTGCAGCTGTTGGATTGTCCCTCTGCTTTGCTAACAGAACTGTCAAACTAATCTAGTTTAAAGCAGCCAATGTTTCCAAATTTTCCAGTTCTGGTCTTAAACATTCATTAATTGAGTCTCTGTGAACCCAACGCAGAGTCTCAATGAGAGGCCTTGATTGTCCTGATGTAGGTCCTGTGAATTCCCCACACTGACATGGTAGATCTGGATATGGGGTATAACTTGGCTGACATAAATACTATGGTATGATAAGAAATATGAACCAAGGCAATCTGTCCAGATGCTCCAGAGCAATGGAGAATAATGTTACTAGAGGAGGAGGCAGTAGAGTTTTAGAGGAATTATATCTCAGTAGCAGAAGTCAAGGGCATAATGATGTAGACTGGAAACCAACAGTGAGGATCATGAACTGCCTAGAGAACATATGGCATGTATTTGTAGTTATATATGGAAGTCTACTCCCAGCTGTTCTCTAGCCCTTAGAAGATTGCTCATGCACACCCTAAACACAACTACAACAGACTTTCTGGAGTTGACACAGGAGTAAAACTCATTTGACATTCTGGAGCCCTGGAGGAAGGTGACCTCTGTGGACAACATATAAAAAGTTCTTCAGGGCTGGGGATGTGGCTCAAGCGGTAGCGCGCTCGCCTGGCATGCGTTCGGCCCGGGTTCGATCCTCAGCACCACATACAAAACAAAGATGTTGTATCCGCAGATAACTAAAAAATAAATATTAAAATTCTCTCTCTCTCTCTCTCTCTCTCTCTCTCTCCTCTCTCTCTCTCTCTTTAAAAAAAAAAAAAAAAAAAAAAAGAAGTTCTTCAGGTGCCAGGCCCTTCCCTGGTTTCCACTTCTGTAGTTCCTATGTTGATTAAAGAACTAAAATTGATACTATCATATGCTATGACAAAAGGGGCTTATACACGGTTTCTATTCCTGACCCTATCACCAGATTAACTGCTCTTAATTTGTAACAACAACACAAAGGATTGAAGACAGCATAAGAGCTTATAACAACAACAAAACTAAAAAACAAAACAAACCAACAACAATGAAAAGATTTGAATAAATTAAATGGTGCGGAGAATAAAAATTTAAAAAGGACAGAATAGACAGGAAAATGAATTTCTATACACTACTAGATAGTTAGATAAGATAGTTAGATAGATAATTGAGTACACACACAACCATGGAGATGATTATTTTTAAACATTTTTTATTAATTCAGGGACAGTGGCTCATACTTGTAATTCCAGTAACTCAGGAGGCTGAGGCAGGAGGATTATGAGTTTGAAACCAGCAGAAATTTAGCAAGACCCTGTCTCAAAATAAAAAAAATAAGAATAACTGGGATACAGCTCAGTGGTAAAGCATCCTTGGGTTAAACCCTCAGTAACAAACATATGTTTTTTATTAATATAGTATCAACCCAAAGTTCCATAAATAGAATGAGTAAATAAAATATTATATATATATGAATATTTTTTTCTGCTGTAAAGAATGAAATCCTATAATTTGCAGCAAAATAAATGGGACTGGAAGACATTGTGTTAATCTCAATAAGCCAGACATAGAAAGACAAGTACCTTGTGTTCTTTCTCAAATATGTATGATACAGATGATACTTTAATCAAAAACATCTCAGAACATAATCTGGCTTTATTAATGCATTTTATTTCCTGGTGTCTGAGCCATAGTTACTGTAATTAATAAATAAGCTCGTATGAGCCACCTGGGCTCCCCTTCTCTGGAACAGTTCATCCCATAAGAGCAATGTTCTGCATTTTCTGCAGAACAAAAAGTGTGCATTAATCTCATCTCTTTCCAAACAACACATTGGAAATAAAGAATTCATTTATGGCAAAGTACGATGCATGCATACAATTTATAGATTTGATAGGTTAGTAAATTAGTGGAAGACTCACTAATGTAGTAAGGAATGCATTTACAGTGTACTAAATTTGCTCATAAAAATCAAACAGATGTCTTTTTCAGATGCTTTAGACATTCAATGATGAATTTTAATCAATATTATCTGTTATTCATAATTATCAGTTGCAAATTGATTGACCAGTATTCTATAGTATATTTGACAATAAAGAATTATTAGTAGAGATTTTTTCAATATTCCCATTGAGGACTTGGCTGTACAGATTAAGGTCCTCTACAAATGCAAATATCCAACATTACCAGGACACTGTCTGGATATGTGAATCGAGTCCACACAAATTTTGGTAGATTCATATAGAATTCTACAGAATTACTTAATACATTTGTCAAACCCTTAATCTAATTAAGATTTCTTTCCATCCCCTTTAAAAAAATAAGTAAATGAAAATGCAAAGGATGAAGATTATCTTATCCTAGATATTAACTTAAATTCCTTCAAAATTTAAAGTTGTTTTTCTCTATTTTTCCAATGCATAGAGAAGCCAAGGGAAAATACTCTGTGCACATTCCAATGATGTGTGAAGCTATTTTTGTTTGTGAACAATAAAAGGTTTGAAATTGGACTATACTATTGATTGTTGTTGAATCCATTGGGAAGGCACAGAGTACACTTGCAACTTAAATAGCATCACCTGATAGTGTTGATTTAATCCTTCCCATAAATGAGGTTTACTAGACGTTTAAGAAAAGAGAAAGTGGGCAATGACATATATGGAGTTTAAAATTACGTGCATTACACCCACAGATGAATTAAATCAAGGAAGCTTTAGACTGCCCACTCAGAACTGCTCTCTGAGAATAGAATAAGGAAATCCTAATTGACAAAATAGTTCCATCCAGGGACTCTTCCTGAAAATTCCCAATAAAGTATGATAACTACAAAGGAGAGAGAGATAACTACTTTACTATATCTGTGTGAAGTCACTCAGTTTCTCATAGAGACGAAAAGTGATGAGAGGAAAACTAGAGGCAAGTTTTGTTTTTATATGTTTGGTCACTCCTTGCATTTGACAGAGGTCATCTCCAATCACACTGAATAGTTCAACTGAAAATATTGCATACAAATCTTCATAGACTAGAGAGTGGTGTTTTTCAAAGGAGGAAATAAATCTAAAGAGGCATACTATTTATTTGAAGTGTATTAATTTTTTTGATTGATGTCATAGTTTTTATTTTCATAATACCATAATGAGTATTTCTTTATCTTCATTACTATAATAATATAATAGGAAATATAATACCCCACCTTTTTTGTACAGATGTGCAGAATAAAGCCCTTAGATATCAGGCAGTCTGCCCCAGGGCTAGATGTGAACACAGCTCTTCTGTGCAAATCTGTAGGTCTTCTCATCTCTTCTCCTAAGATGATAACCATTCTGGCATAACTCTTTTCTCATTAAGTACTGGGAATAACTAGTCAGACATATGGGACCGTATTAGGATTCTCCAGAGAAAGATAACTAATAAGATTTAGATAAATGTTGACTTATAAGATATCTATTATGGGAGCTGTTTTTTTGCAGTTATGGAGGACACGATGTCTCATGATATTCTGTCTGCAGGCTGGATTGGCAAGGAAGCATGTAGTGTAATCCATTCTGATTCCAAAGACCTAAGAACCAAGACAGGTGGTGATGTAACTTCCTGCTCAAGGCTGCAGGGACAGAAATGATGGGGACATGGGAAACAGCAAGTCTGAGGGCTCCAGAACGTGAAGTTCTGATATCTAAAACCAGGAAAAGACAAGTAAGTGTCCCAGCTTCCAAGAAAGAATAAATTTCCTTTTTTACCTTTTTATCAGTGATGAAGAAAAAACAAGAACTTTAGTGATTTTTATTTTATACACCTTAATTAAGAAGAACATATTCTCCAGAAAAATATTGACTTTGAAAAATAACTCCCACCACACAGTTTTGGCTTTGGTGAGGGAAAAAAAAAAAAAAGCAATTCTAAGTAGCAGGAGCTTTTTGCATTTTTCTGTAGGGTCAGACTTTTATCCTTGAAATGATTAGCTGTGGAACTATGATTGAATCACATTATCTATTGAATCTTAGTTTTCTTTGCTATACAGGGTTTGAAAATACCTACAAAGAAAAGGCATGCTATTTTGTAGAAAATATGTGAAAACATTATGATTCTCAGTAAATAATTAGTGCATGATTTATGTTATTATGATTGTATTCCTGGAAAACCCCTTTCCAAAACAAGAAACACCTGGTTTTACCTCCATTCCTATGCAATCCAATTTGAATAATAGAAATTATATTCTTTCAAACCATTGGTTCATCTGGGTAAATTTCTGAGTAACTCTACTTATTCAACCACCTAAAGAAAATGAGTAGGCTCATATGCCATTGATAATTTACATTTTACAGGACAGTTGGTTGTTGAGCTAAGCAGACTGGTATGTGACTTTTTGTAACATCAATGAATTATGGATGAGAAGTTTGGCACAAGACTCTCACTTCCAAGTCTTTCAACTGCTTTGAAATTGTGAACTATATTGAAGTGATTTTACTTGCTTTCTGAGAAGTGAAGTAAGTTAAACAAAGTGAATATCACAAAATTCTGCCTATTAAAAATTATTAGTGTGAAAAACCAGATAACAAAGAGGACAAACTTTAATTTTAAGGGCTTCTAACCTTTTGGTTGATGATAACTCCTTCAAGTAGGGCAAATGGAAAGTAACATAATATGCTGGGTGAGTAATTTTGATGAGACCATTTTCCTATTTCTTCTGTAAAGCTAGGATTTGGATTCCAAGAAAAAAATATATAATTGATCACATTTCATGTTCCTAATAGTGTTAACCGTTTTTCATATACTCCTTTATTTTGTTTCCATAGCAATTGTCTGTAGTAAATCTTCTTATGACAGTATTCATCAAAACTTTTTTGACTCAAAAGTGTCAGAAATAACTTTGAAACAGAAATAACTTTGAACTCGATTAGAAAAATGATTTTATGGTTCACATTATTATAGCAAGGGCAATGTTACTTTAACATTTCAGGATCTTACTAAATCCTGAACACCATTACTGTTCCTGTTTCCAAGCTACAAAAAGCCATGTAGATTAAAGAAGAAAAGGGAATGCATTAGAAAGCTATCAGGCACTCTTGTAATCAATATAGATTAGAGACCCAAGTTTGGAAAATGGCTAAAAGAAAGAAAATTCCAAGAGTCTCTAAACCAGTAAATTCTGCTGGTTTTTTTTTTTTTTTGTGAAAATTATTTTTCTGAGAAAATATATGGCACTTCTGCCAATGGTTGGTCACGACCACAAATGAGCAAATGCATTTTTGCAGTTCCTCTGTGTTAACTGCACCCTGTTCAGACACTGGGAGAATGGTGTTCAATTAGAAAAGTCTAGAAATGGGCCACATCCCCTGGAGATGTCTGTCATGGGAAGATTCTGACCCCCTATAGGACTGCCTATAGAGAGGGTCCTCATGCACAAAGGTGACTGGAGGATAGGTAGCTCCTATAAACAAGAACTCTCCACCATGACTTTCTCCCTTTGACAGATTTTTCTCTGTATGTTTTTGGCAGTACCAACTCCCAAGTGTGAAATTTTTCTATTTATCATGAAGGAAGACTGCCAACAAATTCTAAACTTGCACTATCATCAACCAAGGGGAAATATTTAATACATTTTTATAGATGTTTATAAATTATGGGAAACCCTTGATTATAAATATTTCAATTGCATGTCCATCTCTAAGAGAGGTCCCAGTTGACATCTCCTATTGAAAACATGGTTGAGTAGAATCATTTACTCCAAAGATATTAGCTTTGCATAGCCACACTAAATTCTACTTTACTAAAAAGAATACTGAATTTATCAGAATAATTGACTTTTGCAAAATTGTATGGAACTAGGTACTGAAGTAGGTAGGTATTAGAATTCAGTTGTATATGACAATTTTCACCTGAACCATTTTGCCTCCCAACTTCTCCATGAACAAGAAATATGGTGACACTAGATATTTAACTCTGTAACTCTAATCATTTGATGAAACAATGTACAACTTGTTCATTTTCAAAAGTAAAGTGGAAGTAAAGCTTTTAATTAAATGTTCAGAAATCAACCATTCTGGGCACTACCTCAAATATTGGATTGAAAATTTCTCAAGAACTTTTTAAAAGGAAATAGCTTGATTTAGCAAAATATCCCTGAAAAAAAAATTAAGCATTGCTTAGATTTTTCAAATGATATATGAAATAGTCCTGCTATGACCTTTAATTATGTGGGGGTTAATTATCAAAGATAAAATGTCATTCCAGTGATTAGAGAATACTATCTCATTAATGATTATTTAAGCAGAAAATTTCATATCAAATTATTTAATAGTATATTTGCATTAAATCTTCCATAACCTGGCTAATCATCAGAAACAACCTTGGGAAATATTTGATATATTTTTTATTAATTCAAAGCATAAATCTCATCTAACAGCTATAAAATTTGGACTTCTTGTGTTATTTAAAATGAACAAATCTATATTGTAAATGCTCCAGAATAATTTTCATGATTAGCTGGGACTGGATACTGTAGAGCTACATGATATCTTTAACAGAAAAATGAAAATCAAGCATTTGCTTGCTTCTTAAAATATTCCATTGAACAAATTTAAGGTTATAGGTAAAAGGACTTTATGCTCCTTTAATGTTTAACATGGAGATATTTTTGCACTATAATTTAATGTATTTAGACATGTTTTAGTTGATGGTAATATGTTTAGTCTATACCCCAAAACTGTGAATAAACATCAACATGCTTAGAAAATAAGATATAATCCTTATATTGGTTTTCCAAGCTAGTTAGTTATCAATTTTCTTGATATAATTCAATTTATTTTTTTACACATTTTTGAGCAACTTCTACCTAAGAGACATGGGTATATTTAACAAAAATTTAGTGGAGAAATGTTAAGGTAAAATTCTTGAATTGGATGAAATAAATGTGAATTTGAAATAAACATATTTTTAAAAAGAGGAAAGAATGAAGTAATGGTGAATATCAGAAAATAGATTTTTCTGCTTGAGTAGGTGAGCTCTACCTTTTAGGCAGAATGAAATGTATCCCTGAAGAAACATTCTAGAAATCATGAAACAAAAGGGTGGAGTGGGCTAAGTATGGTAGTTCATGTCTGTAATTTCCGTGGCTTGGGAGGGTGAGAAAGGAGGATTGCAAGTTCAAAGCCAAACTCAGCAAAAGTGAGGTGCGAAGAAACTCAGTGAGACGCTGTCTCTAAATAAAATACAAAGTAGGACTGGGGAGGTAGCTCAGTGATCGAGTGCCCTGATACAAATAAATAAATAAATAAATAAATAAATAAAAATAAAAGCACGTCAGAATTGTCAGAATTATGAGCATGATGAATGACTGGACACCATGTGTGAGATGGATCTAAGAAGAAGAAGTAGATGCTTTAAACATAAGATTCATACTTGCCTTCAGGAAGTAAGAACCAGGGTTTGACAAGGGAGGATGAGAAGACACAGCAGGCTCTTCATCTACCAGCTACCTAAGTGTGCTTGTTGGGCTGTCTCAAGACGTATAAGACCCATACATAAATAGTTTGTTCTTGTACAATGACAAAAATAATATTTGGCCTGCAAGTCCTATATTTTAGTGAACAGGATGACCTCTGCATGTGATTTAATGGAATTATGCTGATGTCTAGATATTGAACTTCCCAATACATTGTGAATGATCCTCATTCCTGAAGCCTTGGCTGGAGATTATCCACTTTTCCCAGAGGATGGCAGACTGCCAGAATGAGTCCTACTCCACAACTCAAAGGCCAATCTCTTTGACTATACCCCAGGAAGTGTTGTCCAGTTTACCTACTATGAGGTCTTTGATTATTCATTGCATTGCTGAATACTCTTCCACTGCGTAAATGTGTCATAATAAGTTTACTTCTGAAGATTATCCTGGCTACTATTTCTTTAAAAAAAAAAAAAAAAAAAACAGCAGTTATGAATAAAATTGATGTCAATATTCATAGGTAGGTATCTGTGTACAATATAGTTTTTAAGCCATTTGAATAAATAGCTAGAAAATCAATTGCTGATTCATGTATTAAGAGTATATTTAACTTTGTAAGAAATTAGCAGTCTTCCAAAATGCCTGTACCATTTCTTAGTACCAAAAGGAATGAATGTGTGGTTTTGTTGTTTGATATCCCTAACAGCAACTGATATAGTCAATTATTTTTTAATAGAAACTTTTGTTATTGTTGTTTTATGTTTAAAATGATCCTTTTCTCTATTTCCTTAATTAGAACCTTACCTTTTTAATTTTAGAGTTTCTTTCCAAATATATATGTTTAATGCTATCAACTTCCTTCTAATGTCTACCTTTGCTGTATCACACATTTGGATGTCATATACTCACTTTTATTAGTATAACATATATTAATTCCATATACCTCTAGTAAAATACACTATATTTAAATATTTTATGATTTATAAATATTAAATAATACATATAATATACTATATGAACTTATTTTGTGTCTTATTCTTTAATGCATGTGCTATGATTTCTTTATGTTTCTTAGTATGTGTTTCATTGCCCATAATGTGTTCTGTTGCTTAATGGTTCCTGAGAGCATGGGAGGAATTATTCTGCTGTCACTAGACAAAGTATTCTAATAAATGTTAATTAAATCAAGATGACAGATAGTGCTGAACTATTCAGCTGTTTCCTTACTGATTTTCTGCCTTCCTGATATATCAATTACTGGAAAGAGGTATGGAAATTTTCAATTTTAATGGTGGATTTGTATGTTTACCCCTATGGATTCTTATCTAGCATAATTTAACACTGTATATGTTAGATGCATACACCTTCAGGAGTATGAGGCCTTTTTTGTTGAATTGCCCTTTGGCCTTATGAAAACACCCTACTTATCCGTGGCACTTTTTCATGTCCTGAAGTTTACTTTGTATGCAATTAGTATAGATCACCTTGCTTTCTTTGGACTAGTTTTAACATTGTCTTTCTCCATCTCTTTATTCTTAGCCTGTCTCAATCTTTGTATTGTGGTTGGTTTCTTATTAAAAAAATAAAATAAAAACAAATAGTTGACTTTGGATCATATTCTTTTATTTTTATTCACAAGCTTTGCTTCTTATTGATCATTCACATTTAAAGTAGTTATCAACATATTTTGATTAACATCCATGTTTTAAACTTTTCTATTTTTTTTTGTAGTTTCTCATTTTTTTGCTACCCCATATTTTACGCCTTCTTTGTTTTTAATTTCTTATTTTATATTCTATTTCATCTACTTTCATAGCATATCAATGTATTTCATTTTTATCTGGAGTTGGTAAAATACATTTTAACTAAGGATATCTTCATATAATGCTACACATAAAAATAGATTTTATTTTTTTCTTTATTCTTTTCAGATGAATTTCCTTTATTTATATAGATTCAGGTCTCAGATCTCTTTAATTTAAAACCTCCCAGAAGAACTCTTCAGAAAGATGCTTTCTATGGTAAACCTGCTGGCAATGAATTCCCTCAGTTTCTATTTGTCTCAGAAAGCCTTTATTTTGTCTTCACTTTTGAAGGATAATTTCATTGATATAGAATTCCAGGTTGGAGGTTTTTATTTCTCCTAATATTTCATTCCACTTACTTCTTGCCTGTATGGTTTCTGAAAACACATCCAATGCAATCGTTATCCTTGCCACTTGATGGGTAGGTAAATGGCTTTTCCCCTGGCTGCTTTCAAAATGTCGCCTTTGTCTTTGGTCTTCTCTAGTGTACATATGATAAGACTGAGAGAATTTTTTTCTGTATTCATACTGCTTGGAGTTTTGTGAGTGTTAAAAAAAATTTGTAGTTTGGTGTTTGTCATTCATGTTTTAAAATTCTCATTCTTGCTTCAAATATTTCTTCTGCTACGTCCCTTTTCTCTCCTTCTGTTATTTCAATTGCATGCATGCCACACATTTTTTAAAATAGCCCTCTGTTCTTGGATGTCTATTCTGTTTTCTTTTTCTGTTTGCATTTCATTTAGAAAGATTTCTACTGATGTATCTCAAGTTCTTTGATTCGCTTCTCAGACATATATACTTTCTACTGATGAATTCATAAAAGTTATTCATCCCTTGTATTACTCTGTTCTGAATTCTTGAAATCTTTGGAAATATTCTTAAAGTTTTCATCTCTCAAAATGTGAAAATCTGAATTCCTTTCTCTACTTCTTTTTTTTACAGTGGAGATTCATCTTTGAAACTAGTTCTTTCCCATGTATTTATTGAGTACTTCTTGTGCAGATGTCCAGGTATTAATGTTGGACAAGACAGACACACATCTTACTCTAAAGGAGGTTACTTTAGTGTGGATATGTGTGGATGTGACTATGTATGCTACATGAGTGTGTATGTGAGTATGTATGCTACATGTATGCATATGAGTATTAGAACTGGAAGTTGCAAAGACAGAATTACAACCACAAGAATGCAAACTGATTATATATATATATATATATATATATATATATATATATATATATATGGAAGCAATTAGACTATGTTGGCTTGTTAGTGAGGAAGGGAGTTTTGGGGGAAAAGGGCAATTTTTATGTGAATCATTCATGGCTATCATTGTGAGAAGATGCAATCATTTGAAGAATTGAGGTGAAAGCATTTCAAGTAGAGGATAGGAGTGAAATTGGTGTATTTAAAAAGCAGAAAAAAAAAAGACCCATGTGAATTTCTGGGACATAGCAAATGTGGTGAAGCATGATAGAAGATGAGATTTTTTAGAGCATAAGATAAAGTAGAAACTTGGAAATAAGATGATTGAATTTTTATCATATATTGAAAGGGAATCACGGGGTGAGTTTGAATATGTGTTTGTGGAGCTGTGGAGTTCTTATCTGATTCACATATTTGTCATGGCTTATAAAAGAAATATTCCCCCACCTGCTACTTTGTAGTACAGATGCCCATGTGTATACCATGGTCACTCCATAAAAATATGAACTTGACTCTACAATAAATCCATTATTTCTCTCTCAGTCTCTAGCATGGGCCAGTGCTTACATGCTAAGTAATATTCAATAAATGCTAAGTGCACATCTCTGTGTTTCTCCGCTTTCAGTCCCAAGAAAAGACACCTCAAACCATGAAAAAAGAGAAATGAGTTTTGGTAAACATTTCTGGTTCCAAGATGATGAACAGCTTCCTTTTTCATTCAAATAAAGATATCTTCTCTATTATTTTAAAATATTTCTCACTCTCATATGAGAAGAAAGAGACATGATACCCATTCTTATCTGGAGGTGATGAAAGATACACTCACCTGATTCTTTCCTGACCTTGACCATAAGCCTGTGGGCTGACTCCTAGTTCAGGATACATATTCAAGAATCTCTCTATGGCCACTAGGAAGAGTCTAGTGAATTTGAGATTCCCAGGGAATAGTGTATTATAGAATCTCTTTTTCTCATTGGCAGAAAATAAAATAGAGGTTATTTAATGCAATTTTCAGTGACATTATGAAGTTGCTCAATACCAGATCAATTTTGTGATCTTACATTTCCATAGTAAGGGAGTTTCCTGACTCAGAAAACGATACTTTTATTGAATATTCTTAGCAACCAAAAGGAGTGTTATCTTGATCTCCTACACCAGAGTAACCAATGATAATAATGAATGATTTCAAATTTCAGAATAGCTTTGTTATGGTGAGCTTAATTTTTACTGAATTATATACTTGATTCTTTTGTGGACAAGAAGTTGACGTGCAATCTCTAGCTATCCTGCAGATGCCACTTTATGGGCCCCTCTATTCCATTTTATAGAATTTTGGTAAACAATTCACAGATATCCTTCCATATGGAACACCATTGATAGAGCATAGTTATCCTGGTATAGGACTGTACACTCTCCAGATGTTCTGGGAATTGCAGTGACATTCGGAAGAATGAAGTTAATGCTTGACTTTTGGGAAGATGAATAAAATTTAGATTAAAAGCACGGTTGTACAGCCATCACAGTGATAGTAAAAGGAGCAATGGCCTTGGAGCTGGCACACCTGGTTCACTTCTGAAAGCCCACCTGAACAACCATGTGTGCCAAATCAGGGGACTTCCTTACAGAGCTTCACAGACAAAAGGAAAATTAAGCCTTGCTTATTGCCCATTAGGAGCAATAGAAACTCATATTTTAAAATGGTACATTCACATAAAAAGTCGTCTATAATCACCAGTGTTTTCACCAGCATTACCATTTTTGTAGTCATTGATTCCTGCCCAGTCCTTCCCAGAATTAACTGAGTAAATAAGACTTTTGAAAATAGTGAAAAGTGACTGTGAAGTAATAAAAAGAGCATTGAGAAACCCATACAAGTTATAGGATATAGTGTATAAATTAAAGACATAAATTACCTCCTTTTTTATTTGCAAACATCCAGAACAACCTCCATATGTTCCTTTTATGGTTATAAAGCACCTTTTTATCTGCTATCTTCATACCCTGTGTGTGGTATGGGGAAAAAAAAAACAAAACATGTGCTTTCCTTAATATAAAGAAGAATATTTTCTTTGTTTTAAGCATAAACAAACTGAGGTTTGGAAATGAAAAAAAAATCTAATTACACAGTTTATTTTTGATAGTAGCTGAAATTTAATACAAGAATTGGGAAAATTTATTCTTACTCTTGGACCAAAGCTCTTCTCCCTCTACACAATGTGGCCTCTTGCCAAATGTAGGTCATTTAATGCTCCATTTAATCCCAAAGGCTTTCTGAATATGTCAGTTTCTCATACTCAAAACAGATAGGAAATCATGTGTGAGACTGTGTACGTGTTACTGACACATTAAATGTCCCCTAGGTTTTAGTAACCTTTTGTCATCCTAAGAGGAAGATAATGCACACATCACAGTGAAACAGGGAACTTATTGGCCCTAACCTGAGCAAAACAATAAATTCCAGTTTAATTGTTTATTACAGAATCTAAACCTTTGGAAAGCTAATCAGTTGGGGAATGTGGCAGTGTTGGAATTGGCCATCAGTTCCACTCTGGTTTCAGAGATCAGTTAAAAAAAAAAAAAAAAAGAAAGAAAGAAAAAAGAAAGAAAGTGGGATGAGCCTCCTACCCAAAGGTGTCTGTGTTCGATGACCATTTCGTATTAGTGGTGATGATCTAGGAGACTAACTGAGGGATGTAGGGATTGGGAGTCCCAGTAGCTCATCAGCAATGCTAAAGGATTCAGTTTTCCAAAGTAGACATCTCTTCTACTTTCTGTAAGCACAGAGGTCTACATGTTAATAGCACACAACTATTCCATAATTTGATAGGACACATTTTACTTTTAGAGAACACTGAATTTTACCAGTCCCTTAAAGGCCTCCACCAATCTGGAAGGGGGAAATGTAATGCTTTTGCTTTCCCTGGATCTTCCTGCCTGGCAGTGTGTCTTTGCTTTCACCAGTAGAAGGCAGGCTCCTGACTTTACATTGTGGTAGAGTAAGAGACTGTTTGGAGTTTGCCTACCAGTGATATGAGTGTTAGGGCCCACAACACCAGCCCAGCCCACACAGCATGTCACATCCCGCTGTTCTTAAGCTCTTTGGAGTCCTCTAGGCCACCCCAAGGTTCCTGGAACAACTGGTTTCCAGTAGGCGGAGCCTGGCTTCCTGAAGGAGCAATGCAAACAGCACATTGTCTTGACCAGTGTCATAAAGTTTTTTGTTTCATGCCTTAGGGCTTCTTTAATGTGCACAGATGGGACTACAGGAGATAAATACTCCGCACTTTTTCATGTTCCACCTGGAAATTCAGGCTTATGCCATTGCTGATGGCAAATGGGATCCAGATGATGAATAAATATGCTCCTCTGTTTTCCTCCAGGAAGTGACTGTAGATGTGTATCTCATAGAGCTCTTCACAGTTTCCCTCTGAGGTTGATCACTTGTTGCTCATACTGATGGCCAATGTGATTGTCTCTTCTTTTATTGGCTTTTATTCCTCTGTGTCACTTCTCTTCCCTATATTTCTATTCCCTATTATCATATTACCAAATACACAGCCTTCACGTCATCCCTTTTCTCAGATCCCTGAGCACATTTACTTTCAACTCTGTCCTTGAAGTACCACCTGTGTACTATCAGCATTGGCATTACCTGGGAGTTTTTAACAACTGCTCTACCTTGGGATCAACAAACAGAATCTCCACTCACATAAATCAAAGATCCTTTGTGGGTGGTAAAGCTTGGAAAACACTGTCTTAAATTTTGAAAGCCATTGAATTTATATTAGATGACAAACTCAATACTTCAAAGTCTAGACAAATTATGGAAAGAAGTGGACTTATTCAAATACTGGAAATGGAATTGGGAAGCATACCTACTGTGCTGTTTAAAGGATGAAGAACATGAGCATTAGACATTAGTGATAGAGGTCCCTCTCTGGCAAAATTTTCTAGATACATATGACATGGAGACTATAAAAGACTTTCATAATCTTTAAACTATCTTGCTGTCCCATAGAAGAACAGTAGATATGTTTATAGGCACCTACTTGGCCTCCTCCTCCTACAACGTTTAAGCTGTCATTCTAAAGAAGAATCAAGCAGGGAAAGAACCTTAATAATGGGGAATCTGGTGATCCTTCCCCAGGTCTGCTAAATCCTAACCTTCTTCTGTTCTAAACTCGCCCACCCTTTCAGGCTTTATATACCCTTTCTTATTGATTTCCATGTATTTTGTATTTCTCTCTATGGACACGAATTTGATCTTCCAGAATCCAAGAAATCTGCTATCATAGAACCATTGGAACCAATCAGATCAAATGCTCCCTCAGATCTTGTAAGTTCTCATAAAAGTCAGGGGTAATTTGGACATCAGAGAGTTATGTGTGTTGTTATTTGTTGTTCTTGTTGCTGTTGTTATCATTAATTCTCATAATCTCTGCTTACTTTCTCACTTTTTAAGTTCATTGAACTCAGGATAGACTTGACTTCTCAATAAGTACAATGTTATTATATTACAAAATATTCTAAAATATGGTAACCACATAAAAATAGCAATAAAAATGTTCCACTTCAAAAAATCAATTGTTCCTCCTTGGGAGGGGAAAAAAATCACAGGACCTGGTTATCACTTAGAGTGCTTTAATTTTTGACTTCTTATGATTTTTCTCAGTCACTGCAATTTATTCTTATCAGCAATTTATGAGGTTCCCTTGGTTAGAAAAATAACATGCACCATAGTGAGATTATTTCCCTGTTTCATTTTGATTATGAATTTTGTTACCAGAATGTAAGCAAATTCTACGCTGAGCCCTGCGATTTGAAGATGGATAATAAGAATCCAGAAATCAATACTTAGTAAAATAATTTAGAAAAAAAAAACAATAAATTTTTGCATTTGAAGATTAACTTAGTTGTTTGTCTCTCCTTATAAAATTACTTTTGCTCAAGGCCTATGGTGCAGAGGAGGCCTTAGGGAAATAAAGTGGTGCATTTTTCATTGTCTTCCAATCTATTTTCTGCTTGAATGGAGTCGGCATTAAATTTAAAGCAAGAAAATCACTTGCTGATAGAAGTCTCAGCATAAGAAGCATGGTAGAAAGGACCAGCCTCTTCTGGGTGCAAAATTTTAAGTCACTCGGGAGCACAGATTCCTGACCACATAAACATTAGGAGCTTGATTTAACACACCTAGATTATACAATCCCTACTAAAATAATAGGAGGTTCTTTTAACAACATTAATATTGCTATTTGAAGTAATTCAGTAGAATAAAAAGCTTTCGTCCTTATATTTTAGATCAGCGGGACCTGGCTTTGAAGTTTGCTCTTCCATCTATTAGTATGCGACCTTAGGAAAGACACTTAAGCTCAGTTAACAGTTTCTGAAGCTGTGTATGATTATGCACATCCTATAGTCTCAGCTACACAAGAGGCTGAGGATCACTTGAGCCCAGGAAACTAGGCAAGACCCTCATCCTATATATATATATATATATATATATATATATATATATATATNATATATTTATATATATAAAAATTAAGAACAAATATATATATATATATTTATTTATATATATAAAAATTAAGAACAAATGGCATATAATCAAAGCTCTTTCTATATGAGAACATTTTTCTAATGTGTTAATAGTGATGCAATAACTGTTGCAAAATATATAAATATTTTCTTCAGTTCCCAGTGTTGAATAACACAGGCTCAGAGTCCATGACATGTCTGTCTATTCTCACCTCATCATAATTTGTTCATCAAATTCTGGAGCTGCACTGAGCACAGTGTCATGCACTTATAATCCTAGATGCTCTGGAAGCTGAGGAAAGAGGATCTCAAGTTCAAAGCCAGCTTCAGCAACCGGGAGGTGCTAAGCAACTCAGTAAGGCCCTATCTCTAAACAAAATATAAAAAAGGGCTGAAGATGTTGTTTAGCGGTTAAGTCCTAGATTTAGTGCTGGATAGAATCTTATTGGCAAGTGACCTTTGTCAATGCAAAGTCCGATTTTCATGTTTTATTCCTCCAATCAAAGGATCCTATAATAATTTCTGGAAATCGGTACTTGACTAATAACTATTAATTATTAAATGATTTAAATCGAGTATACACTCAATAAATTTAGGAAGCTTGAAAGAAGGATTATCTCCAAGTAAATCCTGGCCTTGGAGCTCTCTGGTTAAAAGAAAAGTGAGAGGGCTAGGGATGTGGCTCAAGAGGTAACGTGCTGGCCTGGCATGCGGGGGCGCTGGGTTCAATCCTCAGCACCACATAAAAATAAAATAAAGATGTTGTGTTCACTGAAAACTGAAAAATAAATATTAAAAAATTCTCTCTCCCTCTCTCTTCTCTCTCTATCTTAAAAAAAAAAGAAAAGTGAGAGACATAATTCAAAAGTCCAACATCATTCCATGTTACAGAAGGAGCTGTAAACAAACTGGCTGTTAGTAAACAGTGTCCAGGTTGATGGCTCCTTCTTTTTTTTTCCCCCTTTTGCTGTGTTCATTTTTCAGAGTAATATGTGTTACTGGAGTGAGAGAAAAGTCACATGTAGTAGGTGACTTATGTCACCCCCCAAGTCATCACTAGGAGAGTTTATTTTGGCTTGTTCACCTCTTGACAATCTCCTGTTTATTTTCCAGTTCCCAGTAAAACAAACTGAATTCAAGTATATAATTCAGAGAGTAGTGCCACAGGAAAGAAGAAGGCAGCTTGGAGGGTACCCAGACAATTGTGCATCTGACATATTTTCCAAGCAAAAGTATTGACTTTGCAACCCGCTTTTTGTAGACAATGAATGCTGAATTTATAGCTTTTAAAAAATTCATTGGTGCATTCATGTAATAGTAGAATTTGCTAAATTTCAAATAAGAGGAGGAGAAAATACAAGAAGGAAAGTTAAAAATAAGATCAAGATTTATTTGTTTATTTAACCAATATTTAATGAGTTTCATGTGCCATGCACATAATTGCTAGGATTGTAGACACCCATGCTGTGAGAAATGAAATTGTCTTGTCAAGGGACGAACAAGCTAACTTTCAAATTATTAAAAAGTGATTATTGATTGGGAGAAATGGCACAGAAGTCATATTTAAGGGATGCAAAACCCGGTGATAAAGGAAAGACAACTGAAGGAAAGTTTTCAGCAGGCACATTTCAGGAACTGAAATTTGAGCTTGAAAAGAAGGATGAGATTTCTACTCTGAAAGAGATGGAATAACACGAACTAGATTTGCCTTTGACCTTAAATAACCCCCCAAACAAATGAGAGAAATAAAGCAAGTTTTTCAAAACCTTGTACATCAGAAAACAAAAGCATCAAAGGCATCAGGCCTGAGAGAAGTCAAGGAAACAAGAAACATTGGCAGAGCCTATTGCCTTGAGAAAGCAGCCAGGCAGCAGTACAGGGAGGAAATCGAACTGAGAAAGTGAAATATATTAATGAATGTCCCCCAGAGGGTGGAAGACAAAGGAAAGAGGAAAGGGCTGTCACAGAGAAACTACACATGGCTGCAAAGGCTCCCCATTGGCTGTGTTTTCATGAGAGGAAACAATAAGACCAGAGAAAAAATTACCTAGAAAGAAAAATGTGAATAGTGTTGGCATTTGTAGAGAGTGAGAAGTCCACTTTTCCCCAACAACAGCTGGACCCAAAACCTTCATAATTCACAAGTCCATGGGTACAGCATACAAGAAATTAGACATAGGTAAAGCATTGATCTATTTTCACATATGAAATTATGAAAGACTTGCAAGTTCTAAACTGTTTCCAAATTGTGCGATTCTGTTGTAAAACCAGACAGTAATATTTATAATAAAATAGAAATACTCAGCACTAACTTAAAAAAGTCACTGTAGGAGATATATGACAAAAGGTATAAAAGATTATCAGGCATACAAAAACAAAAGCCAGGAATATATTACCTAGAATGAAAAGATGAATAAATTAACAAACTAAACCAGAAGTGGCATCTGTATTCAGATTAATAGAAAAGAACTTTGATATGATTATTATAACTATATTTTATATGTGTCAAAAAATAAGTAGAGACACAGAAAATCAAAAAAAAAGTTCTGTATTACACTTCCAATGCATGTGTTAAAATATACATTGGATAAGCTTTATGGAAATATGATGCTACAGAAAACATTAATAGCCAATTTGAAGATACAGCAATTACAATTATCACAAAGAAAACATGGATACAGAATTTTAAAAAAAGCCATTAATGAGTTGTGAGATAAGTTCAAATAATTCCAGCAGTTGGAACAGGATACTAAATATGTATTTAAAAAACTACTGAAGAATTCTAAAATTATATTAAAAAGAAAAACAAATTTAAGAAGTACAATAAATCTCAAGCACACATCAAGGCACATTGTAATCAAACTGCTCAAAACAAATCATAAAGCGAGAAGCTTAAAAGTCCACATTGTGCAAGAAAGGAGGTGGTAAAAGAGAGACACAAAAGACAACAGAAACCTGGCTGACAGTAATCAAAACAAGAAGACAGTGAAGCAATACACTGAAGGATGTAAAAGAATAAAACTGTCAACCTAGATTACTTTAGCCAGCAAAAATACCCATCCACTTGAGGCAAAATAAAGAGGTTTGTGGTATAATGAATTTAGAAAAAATTAGTCCCTTTCAGACCCATATTATAAGAGATATTAAAAGGATATCTTTCAGACAAAAGGAAAATCATTCCATCTAGATATCTACATCAGCCCAGAGAAAGGGTAAACATATGGAAAAATATATGATCCTTTCCTATTATGTAAGTCTCATTAAAATACAGTTGTCTATTTAAAAATAAAAATTTACAAGAAGTCTTATTAGCATCAGTAGAAGTTATTGTATGACAAAACACAAATTTCAGTAGGAGAGAGACATAAACGCACTATTGTAACTTATTGTGAACGAAGTGATATTCTATCATTCCAAGATAGATTTGGAAAGATTATGATGAATTCCATAATCCCTGAAGCAACCACCAAAATAACAAAAATTTATAGCTAATAGGCATAAAAAGTTTATAAAATGAATTCATAAAAATGAATTAAAAGAACACAAAGAGGAGAAAAAAGCTTATCCTCAACTTTTGACAAATAAATAAAATTTTAGATACAGAACTAATCATAAATATTCAATTAAAATGCAAGCAATAAATACCCCATTGGATAAAAAAGTAACAATCATAGGCTGGGTGAAAAAAATATTATTTATAAAGACAAATAGGTTATAGTATTTTTTAAATAAAGGAAAAAAGTTAACTTTGCTAACACTTATTGAAAAAATGTTGGATATTAGTATTAATTAGTATTGTATAATGTCTGTATTTGAAAATATGTTTCAGAGCAAATATGGTATCATTAACTAAGAATATATCATAATTATAAAGGAGCCAATTCTTCAATGAAACATAAACATTATAACATTGATGTATCAATAACAGAACTTTGAAATGTAGATGCTCTGTCACCTATAATGGAGTCACATCCAATAAATCCATCATAAGTTGAAAATATGATCACCAGTCACAAATGTGTTCAATACATTTAACCCATGGAACACCCTACCGTACAACACAGTGCACTATAGATTTTTGGTTGCTTACCTTACGAAGGTCTAGCTAACTATGCTGCCCAGTATAGGAAGTATGTGGAACACATTGCTAGTCTAGGAAAAGATTAACATTCAGGTTTCAAGGTATGGTTTCTCCTGGATGCATCTCTTTCACATCATTGCAAAATCAAAAAAAAAAAAAAAAAAATCTTAAGTCAAACCATCTGTACGTGAATGGAAACTGATAAAAGTGTGAAGGGAAATAGACAAATGTACAGTTATAGTCAGATTTCCATAACCCTCTCTCAATAACTGATGGGACAAAACAGAAAAATCAGTAAAGATCTGGAAGATTTGGCAAGTATTATCTACCATGTGGAACTAATGGATCTAAGGGGAATTTATAGAGCATTTTCCCTAAAACCTTGAAGGGATCAAACATCAAGATGAAATTCTGAACAGTATTTGACAAATTAGACACAGAAATGACATTTGGTGATTCTAGTTTCTCCCTGAACTAATAGTCATATGATCATATTCTTACTATAGTCTCTCCTTGGCCTCCTTAGACTTTTCCCATTGGAACCCTTTTTCGGTTTCTATCTTCATGTGTGATATTGCCTAAGCTCTTTTGGTTTCTTGCCAAATAGATTTGTTGTAGAACCAAATCCTGGAAATATCATCCATCTATCTCACTGAAGAAGCTGACTACATTTCCTGTCACAGGTTTTAATTACTAATCCTAAGGACTCACAGAATTTACACTACTGTCTGTAGTGTAAATTACCTCCTTCCTTGACAGCAAGACCTTTCTCCCAACTATTCTTCACAGTCTTCATCATCCCCAGGAAATCTTCAAGTCTGGAGTAGACTTTGTCTGCAATTATTCAGAATTAATATGCTGAAAACACAGTTGTTATTATATTCTGATGGATGTTTGTGTGTGTGTTTGTGTTTGTGATCCTCCCAAAATGACATCTCCATCAATGTCAATCCAAATGTACGGTACACTGGTGGTCCCCAAAGACTGTAATGGAGGTGAAAAATTGTTATCACTCAGCGATGTTCTTCTCATCACAACATCATAAGAAAACCACATTATTCTCATGTTTGTGGTAATGCTAGTGTAAGCAAGCCTACTGTGTTATAAGTTGTGTCAACATAGAGCACAGGGACTTTTAGACAGTACAAAATTCTTGGTGATGAATGACAGGCTGACTTATGTATTTACTATACTGCACTAATTGTTATTTTAGAGTGCAATTCTTTTATTTATTAAAACAATTAATGTACATCAGTATGCTGTGTTAGGCAAGAAACAGACTTACAAATCTTGTATTTCCCTTATCTATCTCTTGAGTGTATCTCTTTTCTCCTGGTTTGATTTAATCCTATGTGGTTTTTTTCTGAAGAAGCAATAGGTTATTATGCATGTATAAATACATAAGAGAGTACATACCTATGAACACATATATGTATGAATGCATATATGTACATACACACAGCACATAAGTCTATAGTGAGTTATACTTTTTAGATTTATCTAAATAAACACTATGATGATCATGTTACAATGTATCCATGTGTTAAGTGATACATGACACACATACATAGATGCATAGATAGATTAATAGATGATAAATAAATGTGTATTTGGGTGTATTGTGGGTGTGCTTGTGTTTATTAAATGAATCCAAGTTTGTTTATGTGTAGACTGCAAGTCCTTTTCTGAGTCATTTAACTTCGTTACCTTCAATTACCACACCTATCAAACAACTGTAAAATCTCTTGCTCTGCTGCCCTAAGGGGATTGATTTAAGAATTAAAAGGGAAATAGATCATGGAAGTGCATTGAAAATATATCTTTTGTTTATGAGTGACTTCTATTACATATTTGAATGAAAATGAAAAGAGTAAATTAATGACTTTCAAATTTTGGTTGTAAAACATATATTACAGATTATCACAACACTCATAGATTGTCATAGGTTTATTTGGGAGTATTTGGGCTCTTAGCCCAGTCCTCCCACTTCTTATTTATAAATTTGACTACTCCTTATTATTTATGGATATTAAGCAAGCATCTTAACTTCTATGAACATCATCTTTAACTTCAGTGGAAATAGGAAATTATAGCTCTTCCAAAGATTTTATGAAAATAAAATGAGATAATATTAAAAAAACACATCTGAAAGAATATACAAATATGAAATTTCATGTGCTTCATATATAGATATAGATAGCTCTAAAGAATAGAAAAAGGTGAATTACCCAGTAATTTTACTATTCACGTTACCCTCTTAGTTCATTTTGAAGTATAATGATTCTTATTGTCAGCAGAGGTCCTTTTAAAATATGTTGCAAACACTTTTATGTCGCAATCAGGCTGTTGAACATGCTACTGGTATCTGGTTGCCATCATGATTTGGAGATACTACTGCAAAAGCTAAAATTTATAGGACAGTCCCCCACAGAAAATTATTTGGCATGAAATATCAATGATGCAGAGGTTGAGAAACCCTGTTGCAATGAATAAATAAAGCAGAGACATGTGGAATTCTATCCCTCATGTGTACACATCTTCTAATAAATGAAAAAAAAATGCCCCATGCAGAGAGAGAGAGAAAGAGAGAGGGAGAGAGAGATAAAATACAAGCATATTTTCTGTGACTTTTTTTTTCTCTTTTTGGCTTCTTCCTTTTTTTCTCCCTCATATATTTCTGTGGACATTTCTCTCATTTTTGTCGAGGTTTAGTGGTCAGTAGGGTCCAATAAAGCAGCCATATCTTATACAGAAGCTCTGCCTATTGTCATAATAAAACCAGAACATTGTGGCCAGTGTGGGGACATTATTCCTGATTCATTTTATCCTGCCTTTTTTTTTTTTTTCTTGGAAGATACTTAAATTATTTTTTAGACGATTTCTACTTGTCTGCCTCCATTAACTAATTCAAGATGTGGGCTGATTTGGCACAGAGATCATCTTTTCAATTGTTGTTCTGAAAGACACTAACAGGATCATAAGTTTTAATTCTGATGGGCAGGATCATTCATTTCCTGTATAAGCAAATTTTACCCAAATTAAAAAAAAAAATGAAGGATAACCTTGAAAATGTAACACAGAGCTTTACATCCTACTTTGAGGCTATCTACAATTTCTGGTTGGGCAATACAGATATCAGATTGTTATTGGTGACCACCAATAGTAAATCCTGTACACGTGACCCTGAAGGAGTCTGCTCTCTTGTTGTAAGTCAAGGTACTGTTCCATCACAATTCATTCATGTGTGGCAGCAGAAATGCACAGAGGTTCAAGGCATACAGACAAGGCTTAGCACTGTGTTTCCAGAGCAATAAATACCACATGGATGACATAAGTACAGGTAGGTGGATGAGGATACTGGGAGAGTTTACTGGTAAAAATACTGTAGTTAGAAAAATCACTGCAGTTATTTTTAAATATTTTACTGAAGTAATAGGATCTAGGGTTAGTACTGGAGAGCCATAGGAGGGCACTCAAAATGTCTCCTGAGCTGAGTTAATTAACACTTGAGTGGTTACTTCAGATGAAACAATTGACTTCCCATTGTTCTTAGGGTAAAAGCCAAAATCCTTTACATAGTTTGCAAACTTAGCTTCCAATCCATCAAATTCTATCCTCTACAATGAGGTCTTTACTTACCTTTTTTCAGCCACATTTTTTATATAAGTTCCTCCTGTCTTTCTCTATTTTTTTTTTTTACTTGATAAGTTGCTCCTGTCTGTTCTTCAGATTGTAGTTACTTGATCCTTGAAAACATACCTCTTTCTGCTGTACATTACTCATTGCACTTTTAAATATATTTCAATTGCTGTAATTATTTGGTGACTCTCTTAGAAAATTGTAAATTCGATAATGGAAGCAAGGACTGCAACATTTTTTTTTTCACCAGTTATCCCCAGAATCTGTACATAGTACTTGTTCTATATTGGAGTCTCAGTAAGCAATTTTTGAAAAAAAAAAAAAAAAAAAAAGAGGTAAATTAGTGATACCATCGGTTAGTTCTGCTCCTTCACATGTTGAAGTCTGAACATTAGAGAAGCATGCAGAAGCAAGCATATAAAGCATGATTTATCTAAAAAAGGGTAACAGACTTCTCTTAGGAGGGAGAAGTGGGCCATAGTTGGTATCCTGGTATCCCAAGAAGCTTGGTGTTCTGCCTTTTTATATGTCCTGGGCTTCCTTTGTTCTCTGTCCTCTTCCCCTGATCTTTCTCCTTCTGGCATAGGTGACTAGGTCCAGGAATGCTCGGTGGGATGGCCAAAAGGTGGGAACAGGTGGGCTGAAGGGGGAAGGGCAGGATGGTGCAGCCTGGGACACATTAATAAACAACCTTATAGCTCCCTATAGAGAGGGGCAATTCTTGGGACAGGTTACCTTAGCAACAAGTTGGAGCAAGGGCAGGTTCTTGATAAGGGTGGTGGAAGGGCTCTGAAGATATCAACATTTCAATCCCTCAGGGGACAGTCCCCAACTTGCATGACTCACTCAAAATCCTTGATCCCACCTACCTATACTGACTGCCTGTCTAATTCTGGCTTCATTAAGATATCAGTCTATACTTTTTTATATGTTTCCTTGGGCCATTCTAGGCCTGGGGTCATGTGACAATATCCATAAACTGTACTTTTGTGGAAGTATCTCATAGTCTACAGGGGCTTAGACATTTGAGCGTGAAATGAAAAATAAAGAAGAAAAAATGGTTTAATACTGTTATATAAATGATTACAAGAACACTGAAGGAGAAGTATGTGTGGATGGATATTTGTCCCCAACCGCCCCACCCCATGGTGGTAAGATTTTCAATATCTTTTGCCAACTTCCATTTGCTTCCCACATTCTAGTTAAATGATTATTCTCCCGTCATCATTTATTTGCTTGTCTTCCAAACAGAGTGAAAAAAAAATGGTTCTCCTTAGGTCTTTTGTATTTCTATTTTGTACATTTTAAATATTTTGTTGTTTTTGCTACTGGTGGTCATTCAGTTACCTAAAAGACACCTTTCAAACCACAAAGTGTATGGCAATCCTTATGCTTCCCTGACATTATAATGCTATAGTATCCAGTTTTTGTTAACATTACTACTATTTAAAATTTTATTGTGTATGTGCTTGTTTTCCACTTTTAAATTCAGCTTCTAGACCCTAAGTGCCATGAGGGAAGAAAATATTTTTTTTTCTTTTTCAGTATATTTTCCCTAATATCCTATGTATATACTTAAAGGGAACAAAGAACCTAGAAAACATACACTAACATTGTTTTAATGAGAATATGAATTGAGAAAGGATCAATGCATAAGCAGAGAATTTTGTGTTCTATATTGGAATTTGATCTCACAGTGTAAAGGTGTTTTTAATTCCAAAACATTCAGAAGAAATGGTGTGTATGTGGTGAGTCACTGAGAAATAAAATAATTATGCTATTTGGGGATTTTTCTTTCTCTTTACCTGAAGGATCTCCTCATACCATGAAGATAGACCCAGGCTGCAGAAGTAGAGGGTGAGTGTAGGATAGTTTGTGGAGGGACCTCAGAGTTTATGAATTTCTATTCTCTTCTCTGAGCACCAGGAAGCCACAGACAGCAGTTAAACTGGTGAATAAAAGAATGCATTTTGCATTTTAGCAAGATCAATTCAGCAGTTGGATGGAAATGAAATGGAAGAGAAGTGGCTGCCAGCCAGGAAACCAGCTAGAAGATTGTCGTCAAAGTCTGGGGAGTACTTCTAAAACCTCTCCAGAAGGATTTCAGTTTTGTTTACTTTAAAATGTGGACCTAACAACATTCAGCATTAAAATTAGCAGCAAGTGAATCTCTCTCTCATCTATTATTTCATTACTTTTTAAAATTATTCATGTATCTCATAGTTGTTGCCTTGTTCAGTTTTTTTTAACTTGTAAGTTGACAATATTATATTAAATTAAATTTATGGGTTATAAAGTGATGCTGTTTTATTCCAAGTTTACAAAATGTGGACAAACATAAAGAGAAAGAGGAATAAGAAAGATCAGAAGCTTTTTCTTAAGGCTGTTCTATTTAATATGCACATTATCAAAGGTTAAGCAATATAAATGCTTTTGTAAATAGAGAATAAGGAGAGACCAAGGCAATACACAGAGAAAAGCTAAGGCCAGAGGGTAAGGAGGCCAAGATAAGGTCAGTATTACCATAGGAAACTTAAATAGAGATTATGGCCTATATGGAAGAAAAGCAGCGATATTAAAATTAGGAGTTCCGGCAGGTATCAGAGTGACAAAGACAACCACGGGAGCAAAGATGATGCATACACACCAGCAGTTGAGCCTGGAGGACATTATGCCAGGTGAAATTTGCTATGCACAGAAAGACAAATACTGCATGATCCCACTTGTAGGAAAACCCTAAAAAAAAATGTCAAATGCATAATAATAGAGGGAAGGATGTTTGCTCCTAGGGGATGGGGAGTAGAAAAAAAAAGAAGAAATATTGATGCAAGAGTATCAATTTGCAATTGTTAGAATGTATAAGTTCTAGAGCTATAATGTATAGCATTGTGAGTGGGTTTATTTATAATGTGTATCTGAAATTTGGTAAGAGTCGATTTCAAGTATTCATATTGCACACACATATACAGGTGTAGATAAGTGAGGTGATCAACACACGGTTAACTTGATGTGGTAACCATTTCATAATAAATACACATATCAAAACCATACAATGTATACCATAAGTGTAATTTTTTTTAATTTGTTAGACATTTTCTGATAAAACCTGGAGAAAAATATTGCACTGATCCAGAACTGAGTCTAGTTCTATCCAGACTCTAGTTCTAACTTTGATCTTCACTAGAGGAATGATACTAAGATTGTTTTGCTCCTCTCCCTACAGTTTAATTCTTTTACCTCTGAGGGGAAAAAAAAAAGCACTTTCCATATGTTATTAAAATCAGTAGTATCCTGTTTCTTAAGTACTTCAAATTAGTCACAGAGGTATGAAAACCATCTTCAAGAGTTCAAAATTCATAAAGGAACCCTGTATTTTTCTGAGGAATATGTTACAGCTGGTGTCCATTATGTTGAGTTCCTTATGGTTTTAGTTACTTTGCATTGCTGATACCTCTGATTAGTGATTATATATTTTGTGTTCATTGCAATGGAAACATTGCTATCTTGAGATATTTATTTTGTAGACAAAATTTTGTCTAATGTGGACCAAAGAGGAAATTTTTAAAACTGAAGTGATGCTGAGAGACAGGCTCAGACTGTGGGATCCACATCATAAATGGAGATGATTCAGTTCTTTGAGTGGTTTCATTCTTAGAAATAATTAGGGAAGGAAAGCAATACATATTTTTCATTTGATAATTTCAAGTAACATCTGCAGGAAGATTTCCTCAGCAGATGTGTAAAGAGTTAATATTATAAAGTATTAATTTGTGAGGAGGAAAAGAATGCAACTAGAGATCTCTGGGCTGTTTTATCACCCTTTCCACAAAAGTTTTCTATGGATGGTAAATATCTGGGATGATGGGATTGCTGTATGGATTTCCTCAAGCCTTTGGAACTAACTTGTTGACTTTACACAGGAGATTAAATAATGTGTTTCTGAAACTTCTTATTTCCCCTCAGTGGTGGAAGACCAAGGGGAAAAAAAAAAAAAGAAAGAAAGAAAAGAAAAGAAAAAAGTGGTGCTTTCTCATCCTACTTACTTGGCAAGAAAACCCACTTCCCTATTCATAGAAAATAATTTAGAACATGTAGAAATTTTGGTCTTCAGGAAAGAAAGCTTTGGAAGTGAAAGAAAGCTTTGGAAGTTTATCTAGGACATTATAGAATATTATTTTGAGAGCAGATATAATGTGAGAACCTGGCAAAATGTAGAGAGGCGTGAATTGGCACCTGGACATGCCTTGCTGCCCACTGAAGGCTGGCCTGATGGCACATATACAAAATCCACACACATCGAACTTTGCTAGAAAAGTTGTGGGCTATGCCTTTTCGCTACTTCTAACTATCTAATTAGTTCCCCTTTTCATGCTACAGGGTCCCAGGGAGAGTGATGCACTGCATATTTCCCATTTAAATTGTCAGAGGTCCCTGGAACCCAGTTTTGTCAAAAGTTTTCTACAGTTTCTGCTCCCTACCTTGGGTTCATTCAACTGGTGACCTTTTCTTGATTTGGACCTGAACACTACTTCTCTTTCAACTGATTCTGATTTCTCACACCTGAGGGTTGAATTGAATTTGCCCTTTGCCCTATCTGGAATTGCAAATGGATCTTTTCTTCTTTAAAAAAGGGGGAAAACTAAAAAAGTCCAGGAGAAGAATGATTACCTTCCCTAGGGGGGGAAAAAAAATCAGGTTCTGCCTTCAGTTCTCGACATTTCTCCACTTGAATCAGCTCTGATCAATTAGTGTGGGACTTGGCCGGGTTTTGGACAATAATTTGTGTCTATTTTTTTTTCTTTCTTTTTTTTTTATTTTTTATTGGTTGTTCAAAACATTATAAAGCTCTTGACATATCATATTTCATACATTAGATTCAAGTTGGTTATGAACTCCCAATTTTACCCCAAATACAGATTGCAGAATCACATCAGTTACACATCCACATTTTTACATAATGCCCTATTAGTAACTGTTGTATTCTGCTACCTTTCCTATCCTCTACCATCCCCCCTCCCTCCCCTCCCATCTTCTCTCTCTACCCCATCCACTGTAATTCATATCTCTCCTTGTTTATTTTCCCATTCCCCTCACAAAATCATAGAATTTGCAGGGAAATGGATGGCACTAGAGCAGATTATGCTTAGTGAAGCTAGCCAATCCCTAAAAAACAAATACCAAATGTCTTCTTTGATATAATGAGAGCAACTAAGAACAGAGCGGGGAGGAAGAGCAGGAAGAAAAGATTAACATTAAACAGATACATGAGGTGGGATGGAAAGGGAGAGAATAGGGAAATTGCATGGTAATGGAGGGAGACCCTCATTGTGTCTATTTTTTGATCATGAGTTTCTTCTTAACACTTATGAGTAGGGAGGGTAGACTTTGGATATTGACTCTGAAACTGATTTATTCTATCAATTCCATACCTATTCATCAGCTGTATGATAAGAACACATTATCAACTTTAAGTAACTTAACTATTCTCTCAACTTTTATAAGTGATATATGATTGTGGTGAGAAAAGCAATAAAAAAATGTGGGCCAGTTGCAGATGATAGTACATGATATATAGTAGATATTGATTAAATGTTAGTTTTCACTTTTCCTAATCTGGAATGCCAAATAAAGGAAAACATACGAAAGAATTGACATGTGATTGCTGGAGCTTTTCACTTTTCTTGAAAATCTTCAAAGATCAGTAGAATAAAAATACCTAAGGTATCAAGGGATTTGACTGGAATCTAACTTTTTGTTTCTTATGGTGGCAGGACCAAAATGTTGTATATTTGGGACCCTTAGATTATATATAAAATGAAAATACTTGAATGATTTGGTAAGGGAGATTTTCATGTATTATTAGGAATATGGCATTTAAATAAAATATCATTTTTCTGCTGCTTTCCTTCATTTCGGAAGGTATTTATGATTAGGAGTAACAGTGAGATGTCCTGTAATGCCAGAAACCCAGGATATTGAATGTTCCCATATTTCATGCTATCCTCTTAATAAAGGGTTCTTAACAGCTGAAGAAAAAAAATTCATTATCTTCAAAAATGGACTGTTGATTGTAATAGAGGAATGCTTGCATAAGGCAGTTGTTTTTCAACAGTAAGTACAAAAACTTTCAAAGTTAAATGAATGAAGAAAACTCAGGGAGAATACAAAATCCTATCACATGAACTTCATCATTTACAAACAGCAAGTCTCAAGTAAATAAATACAATAAAATAAATAAACAAAGTATAAAAGGAAGACATGAGGAGAAAAAGTCATAGGTCCTTTATCTGGAAATGGAATCTCAATATCCCCTACCTAAAATACTATATGTGCTGTTTCCCTACTCACTCCAAATAGAAATCAGGTGTGCCCACTCTGTCTACTCCCACAATTCAATTTGTCTGAAATCACATACTGAGAGCTGGAAAACTCAAAATCTGAGAGACCATTTATATTTCCATTTACTGTCCTGGACACCAGTGATATAAATTTATTGGAGGCATTTGTTAACAGGCTGACACAAAATTTACAAACTGACACACTCAATCAAGGAGTTTTCTATTGATTTGGACAATAGAAACACATTTTGTTTTTAAAGAAATATATTTGGTGGCAGTTCTCATTCTTGATGCTCCATAGGTCATATGTTAACATACAGTTTTCTGTCATGTATCCTATACTGGTTGGAACAATGGGTAGGAACAGGGCTGAGGCTTCTCACCCAAAACCCAGGCTTCAGTGGTCCCTTACTGATTATTTGGTATTCATTCTCTTTCTATCCTCCTTCTGAGATGTTCTCTCATATGGTGTTGAAATAATTCGGAGCAAGAGAGGCAACCTGGTATTGTGAACACAGAAGCAACATGGTAGTATGAGCATGCTCTTTATTCAATGTTAATGACTATATCAGTGGAGCAATTATAAGCTAGTGATCTTTCCCAGGTAGTCTATAGCATGTAGAATAAACATCCTCTTTGTAGATATGTTTTTAGGAAAAGGCTGAAATAATAACACTAAGGGACCAGTTTTATTGTTTGATCCTCCAAGCCCACATACACACACACACAAACACACACACTCCTCTCCCCTCTCAATTTCTCATGCATTTTGGTCCATCTTTTACTGAGGTTTTAACCCTTGCTGGCTCCGTGTCCTTGCCTGGTTCAACATTTTGTCCATTTCTTCCTGGGGTTGTATAAACATGAGATCATGGGACTGTAACTGAGGGCCATTCCCAGGATAGCTACAATATCAATGTCCTTATACCTTCCTGGTTTTCAGCTTCTACTGAAGATTTGACCTTCCAGATCTTCCTTCATTTCTTGTAAGATCATCTTGGCAATATAGTGCATTTCTGTAAGATCATCCAATATTTTAAGGGTTCTACCCTGGTGACTTTTTTCCAGAATAGAAACTGCTAGTGCTGAAAGTGAAGTGAAATTATTCTACTTTGGCTAACAAACACAATCCTATTTTTTTTTTAATCCTAAAAAGACATTGCTACATACATAATTTCTTATGAAGTGAATTTCATGGAAAGTATTACTCTGTAAGATTGATAAGACATTTCCTTTGGGGTATATTGTCCATTCAGGACATTCAATATTTAAATTTTTATGACAAACAACAAGTTCTTCCTAGTGTACTGAAAGCTCCTGAATGCTGCTCTGTTTCAGGCTGCCATCTTGCTCTTACCAGGACTTCCTGTCCTCTGGGAACAGGGCACAACACACATTTGCCACCTCTGACAGCTCTGCCATATTGTTTCCCTTATCTTGCAAAACTTGCTGCTCATCTTCATACATGGCAACTCAAGTACAGGGATATATTTTCCAAAAAGGCTTCTTAGAGTCCTAAAATTAGCCAGATGTCCATCTTTTATCTATGGCAGATAGTGAGTTTTAACATTTAGTATAAAATTATATACAATAAAAAGCAAACCACTCATCACTGACTCCTCAATCCATATTCCATATATAATCTCTCAGTAGATCTCTGTGTATTCCCAAGAGAAATGATTTGAGCAAATACATATTAGTAACTACCCTTCAATTTTTAAATAAATTATACTGTGTAAATTATTCCTTATGGGGACTTTGTATTTCTCCATTGTACATATTGGAGATTATTTCATATTGCATAATACTTCATTAACCAGTTGTAATTCTCACAAAACATTTGTGTTATTGGCTTTTACATTTGCTTTATTGTTGGTCAGTTTCATTCTTTGAAGATAGGATAACTTATTTGTGTAGTTGAGATGTCAAAGAGGGTAGCAGACAGAGGACATTCAAATTATAGTTGTTGAACAAATGAAAGTAGTTTCAGTTTCTACCTATTGATGTGTTTTTATCTTGATGGGTAATCTTCATACTATATCAACATTGCTCAGGAAATTCCCATTGCATTTTTGTTAATGTTTCAGCTTTATAGGGACAATGGTATTCACCTTCAATTGTAAAGCAAGTTTATTATATTCAATGTGGT
This sequence comes from Marmota marmota marmota, assembly GCF_001458135.2. NCBI lineage: Eukaryota > Metazoa > Chordata > Mammalia > Rodentia > Sciuridae > Marmota > Marmota marmota. The sequence continues at coordinate 15,852,435 of NW_026000221.1, forward strand.
TTAAAAAATGGATTAGGAATTTGAAGTACCTTGAAGATTGCTTCATGTAAGAAGAAAGAAAAATTCAGAAAGCCATCCCTAAGATTCTCCTGAACAGATCTTGCATGGAATCAGCTTTGCCCTTTTGAAAATTTCTAGTTGACCTTTAGAGAAAGCTGAGCTTTTGGGGGCTCAGCAGTAATGAAACAGAGTGTTGCTACTACTGTTCCCAATTCTGAACAAAGGAAAACTCATGAAACACTTATAAAGATGGCCTTGGTTATTTAAGAAGGATTAATTTTAACCTCAGAACAGAAATGGCCTTCTAAAAGCCATAATTATTCAAATGCAGACCTCACCAAAGCATGTGAATTTTCCTATATAAACTTGTGAGAGTGTATTTTTAGAGACCTCAGTCTGCTTCATACTAGCAATATGATTTGATTTGATTCATTTCTGCAACTCTTTTTCCCATTTCCTCCCCTGTAAATTGACCATAATCTTAAGGAGACATATAGTATACTATCACAGCCAGGTTTGAGTATTGAATGAACCACCACAGTCCCCAAGCAAACACCCTACCACATGATGCAGACCAAGGGATGGAGCAGACTAGAGGAGGGAGGCTGGCTTGTCACCAGGCGATAACACTAGTTCCACCATTTCTGCTAGTTTTCTTTTCCTATATTCTGCATTGTGATCACATGAGCACTATGGAATAGATGTGTGCAGAAGCCTTGTTCTTTCTTCTAGTTCAGGAAACACTCATCCATGGAGCACTATGCTTTTCACCTCTGTGCAGGTTGACTTCTCACAGAACTTCATTACAACTCTCCACAGCACCTTCCTTTTCTGTGGTCTTTACTGTTTTGGGGAACTTACTAAAAAAAAAAATCATTTTCTCTTAAGCTAGCAAACTTCCAGACAGAAACAAGATAGTATGGGGATGTCTAGTGAAGAAACCATTAAGAATGAAAAGAAATAAGGTGAAGTATAGGGTACCATGAACCTGGGAAATAACCAGTGTAGGCTGGAACTGGGGACTGCAGAAATTGAGCTGGAAGTCTTTGGGAAAAAAAAAAAATCACTCACAAAATATCTAACTTTTGACTTTGTCATGAATCATATTAAGAACTACTTTTAAGGAGGTCTTGCATCAGTCTACTTTCTTTTTGTCTCAGAGTATCTGCAGCAGGAAAAATAATTGTTTTCAGTTTATTTTGGCTTATGGACCTAGAGGCTATAAAGTACAAGAGGAAGGTGCAGGTCTACTCTGCCTCCAGTGAGGACTTAATGCTGCTTTAGCAGTGAATGCAAAGGCAAGCAGGGTTGTGCAGAAGACAGAACATATGGGTAGATGGCTTTACAATGGCCTGTTCTCCCTGTGGAACTCACCATATTAGAAAGGTGCATCCATTCATACTCCCTTGACCCAAATACTTCCAACCAGCCTCCATCTCCCAATATCACCTTATTGTGGGGGAAAAGAAAAAAAAAAAAAACAAAAAAAAAAACCTTAACATGGTGTGGATCATATTCAAATCACAAAAATCTGTTAAATCTTTAAACTGTTTTTTAAAGAAAATTAAGAAAAATGAGACAGTCCCACCATTTAAAGGTCCCACCACCTCCCCATGACACAAAGCTGGAGACCACGCCTTTATCATGAAGATTTTAAAGGACATTGATGATCCAAATTATAGCAATGCAAAACAGAAAGCATAGCTGTTCAAAAGAAGGAATTAAACTACAGTACATTTCTTGGCTCTGTAATGAACAGTACTTACACAGACATAACAATGACAATAAAAATATTGATTAATCTAAAATTGAGGCATAGCTTATTTGGTTGAAGGGAGAAAGGATAGAAGTGTGAGTGAGGTCAATCCATTTGTATTAGTAAAGGGAAATGATACACAAAGTCTGAATCTGATTAATCAGGAGATAAGTAGGTTAAACACGTTATTTAGATAAAGGAAGGAAAATGCCAAAATAAAGACCTAAATTAAATCAAAATCTTGAAACTTGGGGATGAAGATAGTGCCATGCTTGTAGGATAAGGAAGAAAAAAGTAAAACACTGGACTGTGGTTTAACATTGTAAACATTATTTCTATTTTGATCAGATATATAATCTTTTCATTTTCTTTAGGTATTCTCAGTAAGGATATAAATAACAGAGACAAAGAAAATTATTAACAAATGGCATACACAGAGTGAGATTTCAATCTCAGCCATCATTGATGGTACTTAATGTATATTTTCACCTGTTTCTTATAGACACACTGCATGCAAATTTATTATGCTCAAAATTATAAGGGAAGAAAATAAGGTTTAAAGAAACAATAAGATCAACAGATGGTGGTGAAAAGAATCACATTTGAACCTACTGATTTTAAATAAAACAGAAACAACGTTTCAGAGCACAGTGTTAACATTGACTAAATCTCCCTACGAGTTAGTTGAGATACAGGACTTTGGAGTTGCTATTGACCCCTTCTATACCCATTTCCAGATAAGCAGGCCCTGTTTAGATATAACACTATTCAACAGTCCCCAGAGCAGTCTGAGTTCATAGATACAAGCTCTAAGAGCCTCTCGCTACCTTGAATATTATGACAATAGTCTTTCTGTTCAATAGGAAAAAAAAATAAAGAAAGCTATAAGGAAAACACAAGAATAGCATTGCCATATAACAGTGATTTCCATTGTAGCAGAATTTTTATTTGCTGTCCTTGGGAAAAAATACAAATAATTAAAAATAATGTGCACAAAACTGACCTGAACAGTAATGAGATAATAATTTTTCCAGCTGTGTGTTTGCACATCGAGTTTGCAATTTTATCCTCCAATGCTTCTGAGTATTCTTCCACATTTATGGATTGCTGACAACAGTTGCCATCAACAAAAACATATTTTAGAGGCCAAAAACCTTAGTGCTTTTGGCAAAGGAGAGAATTTAGTTTCATCATAAGGAAACATCTAGATTTCTGCATTTTTTAGCAATATGTCTTATATTTGCAATAAGATGAAGTCATGGGACACTTTTTTCTTGAGTATAAAGTGTTTAGTACCTGATAGGTTTAGGTTCTCAGGACAATTATTATCATTATTATTATCATTGCCAAGGATAAAATTGTAGAATGGTAGGAAACTATTGCTTTGTATGATGGTTTCATTCCTGTACATCATACAAAGAAGAACACCCTTTGACCATGACTAATGCTTAATGCCTTCATTTTAATCTTCTAAATGACACTATCAATGATGAATAAAAAAATGCATCTATCTATTCAGATGTTTGACAATCACTTTCCATGTATACCCACATACCTGATATGGTTCTACACCCAAAGGATCTATATGACAAGCACATATAAGGAGACAGAAAGTTAAAAACAAATCAATTTGAAATGACATATGGGGTTATTGAAGTGGTGGGACGTCCCAGCTTGAGTCAAAAGTAAATTCAATCAGGCTACTACAATAGGCTCCGCTGCACATTTGGTCCTTCTAGTCCTTTCTTTTCATGGGAAAGGAAAGAGGGAAGACCAGGGAAAATGGAATTGGGTGCAAGGAAAGGACTGATTCTAACCTTGTCTGTATCTTGCTGTTCTGATTGTGCTCCAACCTATCTCACTTCCCAGCTTCCTGAATGCTTACCTGACTAGGGCCACTAGAGGAACGAACAAGAATGATCATCTCTCTACTCTCTGACATTCCATCTGTATGCACAAGGTGTTGAGACAACAGGAGGTCAAAGACAGGAAATATATAGATCAAAGCCCAATTTCATTCTAACCATTCCCTGTACAGAGAAGTACCTCTTAAGAGTTTTTACCAAAACACATTATCTTCATGATATACCAAAATATCACAGTCTGCAACAGTCCTTAAATACATATTGCATACTCTCTGTGCTGTAGGGAGAGGGATACTAATCCAATGGAGAGTTCATTTATCTCTTTGGCTCTGGGAAATGTTAAACAAAAATAGGAGAATAAATTAAAATATCAAATAAGGAGACCACCTAGCTAAAGCAGATTTTGGTTCAGCTTGTCTACAATTTAGCATATTATGTTTTGTTTTTTTTTAATTTAACATTATCTTACAGAATCCTATGTGGTTTTTTCAATGGGGGAGGGGGATTAGTGATTTATTATGTAAATATACTGTAGTCAAAGCAAACCCTCTGTTGTATGCTTCAACAGCTATTGGAGAGAATAATTTTAAAGAAAGAGAATTACAAGCACTAATTTGATAAAACATGCTATTTCAAATGCCCCTTGTATCTCTAATAATTTAACCATATTTTAAATCATCTTCAAATATTGATGATGTGAAGCTACTATTTGTAGTCTTACAGGACAAAGAGAGAAAAAAATGTTTACCTTGTACAGATTTTTGTCTTATTGAACACTTTTTTTCTCAGCAAAGCCTTCTTTTCATTGGTTTAATAGCTGAACAAATGACACTCTCAATCTTGTGCAATTTGGTCTAAGTATCTGTCATTTCTTAGGATTAATGCCAGATGGACCCTGAACATTTCTAAGAGCTCACTTCTATAATATAGAGAAGGTGCAAATACACACCTAGTCACAGAGGATGGAAGTATGATGGATAAAAGAGAATCTATATGCTCAACAGGGACCTGTCACAGCAATGTAGATGCATAATCAAGGCTGACTTTAGGGGCTGGGGATGTGGCTCAAGTGGTAGCACGCTCGCCTAGCATGCGTGGGACACTGGGTTCGATTCTCAGCACCAAATACAAATAGAATAAAGATACTGTGTCCACCTAAAGCTAAAAAAAATAAATAAATAAATATTTTTTAAAAAGGCTGACTTTAGAGCAAAATGTGTCAACATGAGAGACAAAGCCTGGTTTATGTCTCCTCTTGAGTGACCACAGAATCATTTCACTGATCATTTACTCTGAGGTCCTTGGGCTCAACTTAGCCATTAAAAAAAAAAAAAAAAAGTCAATGCTTGTCCCATTTATCAGATAAGGAAACAGATTCCAGAGACTAAAGGTCTTAATAGATTACATAAAAAATAGTAGCAGAATTGGGATTTTAACCCAAGATCTCCTGACTTCAAACCTCACACACTCCACTGGTTCATTTTGGACTCTTACAAAATGTTACAATTTTAGGGCTGAGAAGGATGCTCCTATCCACAAATCAATCAGCCTTAACATTCACCAGAATTCCTTCTCCAACATCAGTAAATGGTCATCTAACCTATTTGATCCCCTCTAACTGCTCCTGACTCCAAACAGTCCTCAGGCCCATTTTTCCTTTCTGACTTTTGAATATTACCATCCTCTCCCTCTATCCTTTGTCTTCAATGCAACCAGGCTGACTTCACAAACAATGACCACAGAGAAGGGCCTTGATGACCCTCCATCACCTGTAGGATAAACTTAAAGCATACTTCATAATTTGACAACAACAACAACAACAAAACTCTAGACCCTTTTTTTGTTTTATAATTATTTGGAAACATATTAACACCAGAATACACTTTCTAAATTCTGTGTGACTGTGTGTGTCCCTACATCATTGGCCATACTATTTTTTTCTGCTTGAAATTGGGTGCATGGACTTTCCCATCTGCAGAAAGCCGGCTCATAGGTCAAGACTGCTTCCAATGATCAACTTATTATCATAAAATTACTCCCCTAAATAACTCGTATACATACAATATTAATGTGAAAATCAAACATTAATTTATGAAAATTTTTGGGCAAGATAAGCACTAGGTAGGCAATGATATTTACTGGGGATTTTTACAATGCTGAGATAATTTTTATAAAATCCCCAAATTCACATTATGTATAACTTTATAAAATTACAGAGTATGTAAATGTTATTTGTAAGGATTTTATGTGTTACTGAGTTTTTTAATTCATCAAATAATTTTAAATGCTTTAAGAATTTAATAAAAGATTTAAGTAGTTGAATTCCAGACCATCCTATATTTGAAGAGGGATCACATAGAGTAAACATATAAATAAAAATCGACAACAACTAAGATTAACAGGCAATATGATGAAAAGGAAGAGTTATTATAAAAAAGAAGAGTAAAATGTCAGTAATAATCAGCCAACAGTATGGATTTGAACAGCCAACAAACAGTGCTCAATATGAGGAGGGTCTCAAGAAAGTATGGGTACCAAAAGTAGAGATTACAATGAAATCTGCTAGGGAAGAAACTTAAATATGTGAAATGAATACTCCAGGTTTTGTACATTTGGACTATGAAATACACAAATAATCAAAACATAATTCCTGCTTAAATAAGAGCATCCAGAAATGGTTTAGTTATGCCAGGGTCTGACAATATACAAAATCGATATTCCACCTTTGTTTTCTTTTTATTTCCTCTATTTTTCGACTTTATCTTTTCTTTGTCTAAAGAAAAATTGACTCTTGCCTGCTTTTTGTGATTTTGCATAGTATGTCTTGAGTTATCCAAACTATGTGTTGTTGTTTGTTTAAGACATTTTTAGTAAACTCTGTGAGACTTTTCAATGCACTTAACTGAGTGAGACCAGTAGTGTGCTGGGTCTCTGCTATGAGGACCAACTAGCTGCAGGCAGGTGGATGGTGGTGTAAACAGCAACTGGCCCAGCAGCATGCATTGTGAGTCCAGGACTGGGATTGGTTGGTCATGTGCAAATGCTGTGCTGCACAGGCAGCTGTAAGCTCATGCATGACAGTAGGGAGCTAATGACAGGGGTGGGGGTGGCCACATGCATAAATGTTGCTGTGGGGATGGGAACTGGCAGCATGCAGGTGCTTGATTTCAGGGGCCAGTTGCAACTGCCTGCTCACTTTACATGTAGGAACCTGCTGCACAGTCTGCTCTCTTGCTGCTGTAGGCACAAGGGCTGTGGGTGGTGGCAAGCACACATGTGGCTGCCAGGCAGTCTGTGGGAGCAAGGGCCAATAGTGGAGGCCCAGGCTGCTAGCAGGCTGGTAGCTCTGGAGGGAAAGGGAGTGTCTCAGATACTTGGAGTCTGTGAAAGCAACAAGAAACCAACAAACATCCAGCTGCAAAAACAGTAGGCAGCCTGTGGTGGTTTTGTGGACTGTTGGATTTCTCTGTGGTGACACTCCCTGGGTTCTTTGCAAAGCCAGTTGCAGGGTCCCTGGTGGTGAGCAGAAAGGGTCCTCAGCGTTGAAAGCAGTGGTTGGAGCCCATCAACTGATGGGCTGTGAAGTGCTCAGAGGTGAAGGCTGCAGTGGGTGCAGGGAGGGCACAGTGGGTGCAGGGCACAGTGGGTGCCTAGGGTTAATAGCAACAGCCTCTCTTTTGTCTGGATTGTCAGATGTCTCAGAGATGCCAGCCTCCCTGGTGCTCTGTGTGGGGCAAAAGCAAAGCCAGTACTTCGGGTACTCGGGGTGGTGCTTTAGAAGGCTGGCTGGGAAGACTTGGAGCTCAGGTCTCTCCCACCCTTTTTGCCTAGGAGGACTCTGGTCAAGGAGTTGCCAGCAGCACCAGGCAGTGCCATCCTTGAAGAAAGAGGAAGGTGCAGAGAAAAGAAGTCACCCTTCCTATCCTTACTGCCAGGTGATTCTTATATATTTTTTTCCTCTACTGTATTGCTGCTGATTCTGAGTGAACTTCTGAGTTTTCCAGAATTGATTTCCTTCCTGAGTTTCAGGCTTTGTTGTTTTTTGTCAACAAAACCCCCAACCCTCGAGGGAAGTCCTTTGCCTTTAGGTTCACAAAGGCTGAAATCTTCTCTTTTCTTCTTTCTCTTTTCTCCTGCTTATTTAATTATTATTCTTTTTTTTTATTTTAGAAAGATAATAAACATCACAGTAACAGGTTTGGATGGTTGGTTGGCTTTGTTATATGATTTTTTTTTTCTTGGTGAACACAAACTATTGGGTAACAATTATGAAATGGAGACCATAGATTGATAGGCCCATACTCCTTTTCAGGGTTATTTGTTAATTAACTTCCCAGTTAACTGAAAATGCTTTCATTTCTATTATTGCAAATATCATCAAGAATCATACATTTAGTTTTAGAGAAATTTCAAGAGATGTATTAGTGGATCTAAGGACACAGTCTCACAATCTAAAAAATATCTACAAGAAAAATGTAAGAAATAATATGTTAAAAAATAACAAAGTATCCAAACCAGCAAAAAAAAGTAATATATAGTAATATATCCATGTGATTATTAATAACACATGTCGACCTGTGTGGGCTGTGGGCTCAAATGCTCAGATGTTTGGTGAAACACCAGTACACCCATCTGGTTGTGGCCATGAACATATTTTTAGATGTGATTAATATTCAAATCAGTAGACTTTGAAAAAAACAAAATTCATTGTGTGGGTCCATCTTCTTTCAGACAGTGAAAGGTCTTCAAATGTAAGACTGAGGCATTGTAGAGCAAGATCATTCCACTTGCAGACTTCTTCAGATTTAGGATGCACATCAGCATTTGCTACTTCTATCCCTGCCAGGCAGATTGTACTCAGATCTTACAGCCTCTCCATTTTTCCTTCTGTGCCTCTGTGTCTCTGTACCTCTTGTTTCTCCGTCCCTATTTTCCTTCTCTCTCTCTCTCTCTCTCTCTCTCTCTCCATCTATCTATCCATGTAAATAGATAGGTAGACACATACCCTTTTGATATAGTTTCACTAGATTACTCTGACCCCTGACAAATACAGTTACATAAAAGAGATCAACTCTTGGAAGAATTCTAGAACAGAGGTTACAAACTTTTAAAATGTGATTCTACAAGAAAACATGTAGTTTATCAGTTTAATTGTTTATTATTATTATAACTTTAGCAAAAACTGATGGTGTGTGCGTGTGTATGTGTGTGTGCATTTTAGTTTTAGGATTTTGTTTATTTATTTATTTATTTTTGAAGTCTAGTAATTCTTTGTTTTAAAACAAAAGCTCCAAAACCTTCATGATGCACCATCTGTGGTCATCAGAAACCAATCTATTTTTAGATAATCTGCTTAAGGATTAGAAGGATTAGTCAAAACTTCTTATTAATCAATCCTTCAGCTTTAAATTCATTTAAAACCAGCTCTATTGAAATATAAGTGGGTTATTTTTTTCTTCAAAAAATAAGCAAGAAAAGCAGTTGTGAAAATGAAACAGGATTTTGATTCGTGTTCATAGTTGTTACTATTTATGATTATGTTTTTAAATTTGAAATTGCTATTTTCCACAAATGTTAATATAAGTTTGATCTGATTTTTAAAGGTTGATCATATTTTACTGTTCTGTGACTTTTTTTAGTTTGTGACTTCTATTACTTCAATAAATTATTTCTAAGGAAAGGTTAGTGTACTTTTATACTTACACTATTTTCCTACAATAAAATGTAAATTTATTACTCATTTTGCAAAGAACATACCGAGAGGTGGTTCTTGTTTCATGGAGGATGAATCACTGTTGATGTATGCCACTGACAGTCTGTGGCAAGTGGCCAGCTTTCTAATTCTTGATTCTAACTTGATGTTTACTAAAAGAAACAGCAGTTTGTTTTGAGTACCTCTCTGACAGTTTAAGATATATAATCATATGTTAAATCACTCAGACCATGGGCCAAATGTCTATCATATGTCCTTCCCACTGGTCAAATTGCAAGCAAGAATATCTGTGTCACTCTGAAGCAATATCATTCACCAACACCACTTCTTTGGCCTTGAGAAGACATCTGCCATTTTATCAGCAGTCACTCATAAGAGAGTGGCGTAGAACAAATTGCCCAGAAACCTGGAGGAGTTTAGGGAAGCAATGTAATTATTTTCTCTAAAAAATGAAGATTTCCTTTCACAACAGAAATGTAGATGTCCTCTGATGGTGTTAGTCCCTCAAGAAGACAGAAAATAACTGTGTAGGTAACGTTTTGTTTTTTGACAATTTTGGTGGCTGACCTACCATTTTGATTAAATCATTGACTTTGATGTATAGGTTCTGGGAAAACTTTTCAATTAAGTGAAAGCTACACAGAAACCATAATTAAAAAAAAAATATTCTCAAGCATCCCTGTTGCCTTCCTTTGCTAGCACAAGTAAATACTGCAGGGTGGTAGAGACCAGGGACTTCTGAGAGCTGAGATATTATGGCTTGGGTGCTTCACAGCTTGATTCTCCCCAATTCCAGAGAAGACAACAGAGAAGAAACTGAGAGAAGCATGTGTAAGGCCTTCAGAATAAAAAAAAAAAACTCTGGATCCCCAAAGTGGCAACATCCATCTTGCCTATGAAGTATATCCATGGGAGCTAGATTCATGGGGGATGATTAGGGCTATTTCACCTAACATTCAAAATATATTCATCCAACAGCATTTTCAATCAATTGTTCAAGCAATGTGTAATGAATTCATTCTGTAAGTAGAGGCTAAAGATGAAAGAAGGTACTCAATCATCTCTAAATACCATGGATCTGACTAGATTAAAAATGGCAAGGAAAAAATTAAAAGAAGAAATGCTTTGGCAATCTTGTGAAGGGATTTTGTTTAGTAATTTTGTTTACTTCATTTTAGAAAAATATCTGAAGGCTATATGTTACTATACGTTATCTTTATTATGTAAATAAAAATGTCAAAACTTGGAGAGTTTAATATTTTGCCTATAGTTATAGCATGTATCCAGAGTTCAAATCTATGTCTACTTTACCCAATATTTATGATTTCTTCCACTGCACAATAATGTCTTTCTATGCAATCAATAAACTAATTATTATTATATAACTAGAAAAATTATGTTTTCCTGAAAATGTATACACATTGTTAAATACTATATATAGGTAACAAAGATGAGTCAAAGAAAGTCATGTGTTCAATGTGGTCAGAAGCATATCTTTTCTTGAATTCCATCATGATACCATTATAGAGCATTATAATGGGATTTCTAAGCATCCCTATTATTTCTGGTTCTCCTATTCTTGAATGCGCAATGGAAAATTTGACTTCCCAAACCTTCTCAAATTGAATATGGTTAAGTATCTAATTATGTCAAGGAAAGATTTCAGGAGCAAAGGCCTGTCACTTCAGGACAAGCCTTTAATTACCAATTCTTGGTATTTTAGCTCCCTCTTTCCATGTCACAGTGAATCAAATTATATACTCAGGGGATTGCATCATAAAGTGGCACAGAGTGAATGTGTGGGTGGGAATCCATCACCACCTTGTGCTGGATATGTAACATGGATATGAGAAATAAAATTTAATTGTGTCAAGTCATGAAGATGTTGATATGTAGTTACCACAGCATAAACTAGCCTTTCCTGTCTGATAAAGTTAAAATGAATAATTACATTTCTTCAGATTATTCTTTCCTCACAAGAGTGTAGCACATCACAGAGCTTATATGGGGATGGGGGTAATCAGAAGTAGGAAAATGGTTCCTTGGTCATTTCTGCATTTCACCCTGTGGAAATCTACTTTATACCATCTTGTTTTGCAGAAGGGGCTGTGTGGGCTCATAGAAGTAAAGGAATTCATCCTTTGCAGCACAGTGATGACCTGGAGTCTTGATCTGAATGCAGATTCTCTCTTAGCCCTGTCTCTTTCCCTGACTGGTCCCAGTTCTGAGTGCCAAATCCAATAAATGTGTTTCAGATCTTAATAGACTCTTTTACTAGGCTTTTCAGCTGCATTGGACATTATTGATGTTGCCCTCCCCACAATTCTCTATTCTCTTGACTCCTGTGACACCACTTTCCTTTATTCACTCTGATCTTTCTTTGCTCTCTTCATGGACTCAACTTCCTCTTTCTGTGTCTTAAATATTCATATTTTTATGTGTTCTCAGATAATTTCTTTCCATTTTCTAACCTCTCCAACTGGTGATCTCATCCATTCTCATGGTTATGATTCTCATTTTACGGCTAAAGACTCTTTAATTTATAGGCAGGTGTGAATGAACTCATTCTGAAATTCAGAGCTTTATAATCTCTGCCTCAGGGGCATCTCCTTTGGGACATCCTCAAGGTAACTCAAAATCATCATTCATGTATCTTCATAATAAAAAGATATCTTTCTTCACATTTTTAGGTTAAATGGTCCTCCGTATTTAAAATAATTGTCATTATCATTTCCCTAGTCACTTCATCCAGAAATTTAGGCATCTCTCCCCACCCCTGACCAAACCAAATCATCCATTTTTCTTCTTCACAACACAAACCAGAAACTAGAAATATGTTGATTATAAATTCTGGATAGCATGGATGGTTTGTGCACATTTCCTTTCTTCTACCAAAAAACCCAGAGCAGTGTTTTCAATTTTCCTTTTTATTTGGTACTTTCCATTGAATTTATGTACAGACTATAAACAAGCATTTTGCCTGCCTTATTGATTCCCTTTCTAAATAAATCAGAATTATAGCAGTGGACTGTCCCTTCAATATATGTAATCAACTTTGTTGAAGCATAACATCTATAATGAAATTGACACTCTGATGTCTCTTATTATGTTAAATCTAATCCTATATGGTCAGGGCTCCATTTTTATGATATCAGTTAATTGGTTACTACTTTACAGATCCTATTTCCAAATGCAGTCACATCTGGGGTTAGAACTTAAAATATGAATTTGAGAAGACACGATTTAGTTCATAGTATCATGTTTTCAATATGCTAATCAAGATATATGACGTTTTCTCAGTCATGAAAAATGAATTGTGTGTCCCTTTGCTTTTGACAAATTCATCTACTCTCTCTCTCTCTCTCTCTCTCTCTCTCTATATATATATATATATATATATATATATATATATATATATGATGTAAACAAAATAAAGACAATATTCTGATCTGCTGTCTGTCCTGATACTACCACTACTATGTATTCTCCATGGTTCTATGTGAGAGGGTTATAGAGTATTTATTCTTTTGAGTTTTAATTTATTTGCTCTGCATGTTTCTAACATTGATCCATTTCATCTTGTGGTTCAGTATTTCCTTGTTTTTCCTTGCTCAATAGTATTTCATTGTATGGATATACCATGATTTGTTTATCCATTTACCCACTGATAGGGATTTGTGTTGTTTCTAATTTGTGGCCATAATACATACAATTGCTACAAATATTTATGTACAAGTTTTTGAGTATACATATATTTTGATTTCTTTTAGGTGCATAACTAGGAGTAGAATTATGTGTTTAACTATGGTCTGATCACCATGAACTTGCGTAGTTTTGTTTCAATATAATATTAGCAAGAATCTATAGAAAGCCCAAGTTATTTTCACAACTTCTCTTTTGAAAATTTGACTTCCACTGTGTCTCCACTGAAAATCTCATAAAGTATTAAACGTAAACTATTTTTATAGGGAGAACATGTCTTACTTTTTTACATGGTCTTTGCTATGAGGGTATAATCTTTACTATGTCCTGAGTGGTGCAGTGTTGGGAAGTGTTGGGAAGAAGGTAATAAGGAAAGCTCTCTGCTCTGTGAGGAATAGAGCTCCAAGTCTTCTCCTACTGCCCTTCTCCAGGTCTGCCTGATGCCTTCTGCATCCTTCTTTTAACTCTAGAAAAGCTGCACCCTGCACCTGGGCAGCCCAATCATCAGCCACAGACTTTGGGGACACTTCATATGGACTTGTGGGCTCTTCTATGATGTTCTATTGTCTTTGTCAATTCAAGCTCCTATAAAAAATTTCCACAGACTGAGTGCCTCGTAAGTAACAGAAATTTATTTTTCCATGGCTCTCTAGGCTAGGAAGTCCAAGATCAAGGCCTGAGCAGAACAAATGTCTAACAAGGTTTATATGAAAATTTCAGGTTGTAGTTGATCAAATTCTCCTTGTTTTGTTTTGCTTGTTTAGCATTATTTTTGTTTGTTTGTTTTTGGGGGGAAGGTTTTTGTTTTTGTTTTTAAACATTGTCTCACTATGTTGCCAAGGCTATCCTCAAACTTGTAATCCTCCTGCCTCAGCCTTTCTTGTTGTGGGATTATAGGTGTGCACCACCCTGTCCATTTTACAAGTTATTTTAATCCTTATAAGGCAGAAAAGCAGTGGCATAAAAAAAAATACAAGCTCTTGCATATCTTGCCTAAGCTTAGCAAAGATACATAGGATGAGAAATGCTAGATTTTTGTCATCATGGAGGAGAACTCCTAAAGGTGACTGAATAAGATTTTGCTGTAATCATGGCATAGGTGATTTCATACAAAATAATAATTGAAGAACATTCATGGAAATATTTCCTTCAGATCATTTTAAAACTAACTCCCATCAGTTATGCCTTGATAATATCTAATTGGACAGAACATGGGTTCACATCCCTATTTACGGATAGAAAACCTCAGATGTGAGTACAGCTGAGGCTGTCAGTGCTCCATCTATCCATCCCCAGCACTCATCATATTTTATTTTTGTTTTGTTTTGTTTTGGGTGCATATTATTCATACAGAATGGTGGGTTTCATTGTGGCGTGCAATCATGGATTTCTGCTTCCAGAAGTTGTGACATTTGAGAGTTTTCTCTTGCAGTTGGAGCAGGCTTAACTCCAGGGAGCAGTTCAGACTGGCTTGTAGAGCATTCCATGCCTTGTCAGGGGCAGTAGTTGGTGGACAAGTGGCCTAGTTTCCTCACTGGGCAGATGGATATGATATCTATTTTTTACCATTTCCCACTGGTCTCAAGTTGGATCAATCCCCATTTACCCACACTGTAACTTTTTGTTAACGTACCCAGTATTAACTCTCTTGCCTTTCACATTTCCCTACTGTGTCTCCTAGGATTGCATCTTAATTTTTTTTAATTAAAATCTCTTTTAAAATTTCCCTAAAAGTCTGTGCCACAAGTTCAGCTTCTAAGAGAAACAATGCATGAAGGTCCATGACTAACTTAAATTCACACAGCTCTATCACACAGACATCAATGGATACATGGCAAGTGTACAAATATGCTAAACAGAAACATACTGTTAGGTATTGGACCTAGCAATTGCACTGAAATAGTTGCTAGATGCAGTGGCACAGGCCTGTAATCCCAGCAGGTAGGGAGGCTGAGGCAGGAGGATCGCAAGTTCAAAGCCAGTCTCAGCAACTTAGGAAGGCACTTAGCAACTCAGCGAGAAAAAATTGCACTGAAATAAAGGTCCTTCTATGAAATTTTCTTTTCTGCCATTTTCTTATGGCTCTTCACTTTACAAATAACATACTTTTAGCCCACATGGCTTAATTTTCTAGTTCAGCTGTATTTCACACAAATATGTCTTAGTAAAATAATATTTCAGAGAGAGACTGATTCCTTGGAAATAGCAGGGCTTTGGGAATAAGCGAGATCTGAGTTTAACTCTTGTTTTCTCATTTGCTGGAAATATTAATTTAATAACCCAAGTTTTAGGAGACTTTATAAAATGGTGTTACTATTAACAGCATCTAAGTTAAGGGTCTTCACATGGAATACTCAACAAAGACCTGACATATCTTTGTTAGCACTAAATATGTGACACCTTCTGTTATAATAATAATTTCTTCTTTTGGAATAACAATTTGTTTTCATTTGATTTTATATTGGTGGCAAATGAATAGTCAGAATAAAATCAGGAACTGGATTTATTAATTTATTTGAGTAAAGGGACAAACTTAATGACTTCTAGGAAGGAAACTACTCAGGATACTTTAATGCACAGGTAAGGAGTTCCCTCAGGGAAGTAATCCTCTCACAGCCTTTGGGAAATCTGGCTGTAATACTGTCATTTCACAGGTCCAAAGACACTTAGAGAGCAAATAACCCTATCTATTTCGACCAGTTGGTTTCCCACTGATATTTTCCCTGGCCCCAGGTGACAACATATGAAAGTTGAGCTTATCTAGAAGACACTAAATTACTTTTGTTTAAAAAACCAGAATAACAATATCATCCTGTCTAGGCAGGATTGTTTATTTCTAAGGATTCATAATGTTCTTTCATGAATAGCCAAACCTTATAACCTTTGGCAATGCCAACACAATAACTATCAGGCAATTTCAAGGTGTAACTTTCATATATATATATATATATATATATATATA
>NW_026000221.1:15868457-15988838 GCF_001458135.2 Marmota marmota marmota
AAAAAAAAAAAAAAAAAAAACAAAAAACAAATTAGAGGTGAAGAGAAATTAAATGGCTTCATGTTAGTATACCCAGTTAGTGGCTGTGCACTTGTGCCTAAACAGTCTTGCCAGGAGCCAGCGCTGCCCTAAACTACAGCTTCACAATGGAATAGGAGTTTATTTGAAAGAAGGAAAAGCAAAGAGAATGAAAGGATTCTAAGGCCATACAGCAGCGTGTGCTACAATCAAAACAGTCTTGAATATAATTGGGGTGTTTCCAAACCCTGCTCTCTATAGCACTATGAGTTCACTTAGCATTGGAGAAGTCTGATGGGCACTTTCAAGAAAGAGCTAAATACACCGAAGTTGTCATTTACTTGAAAGTATCCTGTGGTTCTCAAGAGGTACCACAATTTCTAAAAATCTTCTATTATACCCTGTGTGTCTTGATGGTTTAAAAAGTGTGAAAATGTTTTTAAAAAGAGAAAAAGAAAATCAATGTGACATCATGGCTGTTAGAGAGAGGACAGATTCTAAGAACTCTTCCTTTACACCAGTAGGAAACTGATTACTTAAACCCTGGCTCATTTGACTTACATATTGATTAGCATTTCAACTTAAACCTCTGTCTGGATTTCTTAATATCTCTCTGTGTCTCTTATTTTTCTTCTTTTCCTCCCTGAACTTTCCCTTTCTTCCTTCCTTTTCACATTCTTCTATTTTGGATTATTTCCCCCTACCTTCTTTTCTTCTTACCTTCCCTCTTACTAGAATCTACTTATACACAAACATAGTAGACTCAGCCAACATATTATTTCTAACATGCGTATATGCATGCTACTTTGAAGTTTCAAACAGTCAGCTCCTCTATGAAATTTGATTTAAAATGTAGATTTTAAAATGTAGAATTTAAAATGTAGATTTCTATTCTTTTGATGTTTTGACCTCATGATACTTTATTCCCATTCTCTGTCTGCCTTCAAATACAGCCTGCAGTATTATCTTCTATCCCATCAATGTCTGTGGATTACTTAGGAGTTTGAGACCACCTTGAGCTTTAAATTTAAATTCTTACCAATTTTGATAAAGTAAATTTAAAATATTAAAATCGAACAATTTGAACAAAATTAATAGCTTCAAATCACAATTGTTGTACTGTATTTTTATGATGGGGCGTTAGGAAAAATTTCATGACCCTTACACAGTGTCAGAGATGAAAATCAAAGTGTATCAATTAATATGTGTATATATGTACTTATGTATATGTAAGCATAAAGATATACAGCTAAATATTGAGCATTTATTATATGCAAATGCTCTAATATATTGGATTATCTTGTAAAAAATGGATAAATCAAACATACACACAAATAAATGTGTATATGCATGTGTTACAATGAAGAACTTTGTTTATTGTATGTTTATATATTATATAAAATATTTATTTTTTTCTTTTATTTTTGTCTTAATCAACTTGTTTTTGAAGAGTGGGAATATACCCTTAAAAGTCTATTAGACTGATTTTCATTTGCTGATGGGGGCAGTTTCTATTATGATTTTTTATTTGCTCTAATTAGTTATACATGACAGCAGAATGCATTTCGTTTCATTGTACACAAATGCAGCACAACTTTTCGTTTCCCTGGTTGTATAAGATGTAGAGTCGCACCATTTGTGCAATGATACATGTACCTAGAGTAAGGATGTCCTCATTCCACCATCTTTCCTATCCCTTTGACCCCTTCCCACCTCTCCCTCCTCTTTCCCCAATCCAGAGTTCCTCCATTCTCCCCATCCCTCCTCCCCCCATTATGGATCAGCACCAATTATCAGAGAGAATATTAGTTTTTTTGGGATTGGCTTACTTCACTTAGCATGACATTCCCCAACACCATCCATTTACCTCCAAATTCCATGAATTTATTAACTTTTAATGCTCAGTAATATTCCATTGTGTATATATGCCACATTTTCTTTATCCATTCATCTATTGAAAGGAATCTAGGTTGGTTCCACAGTTTAGCTATTGTGAATTGAACTGCTATAAACATTGAAGTAGATGTATTGCTATAGTATACTGATTTTAAGTACTTTGGGTATAGATAGAGAAGTGGCATAGCTGGGTCAAATGGTGGATCCATTATCAGTGTTCTAAGGAACTTCCATACTGCTTTTCAGAGTGGTTTCACCAATTTGTATCAATTAGCATATATTTATACATTATATAAAATATTTCATGAATGTTATGAATTCTCTCAATACATCTCTGTAATAATTATGGTAAAATGTTACTCAAATGTGTATGTTTACATAAAAGATTTGCTACAGAATTTCATTTATGTTGTAATAAATTAAAAAAAATATATACCCTCCATGGTTGTCATTACTAGTAGGAAATCTGATTAATAAACAATGAAATCACATACATTGTTGTGATAAAAATCACTGATATTCTGAATATCTTTTTCTTTCTTAGTGGATTCATAATCTCTTCCAAGAATGTTTTTCTACTTAACTAAACAGAAATATTTTCTGTCAAATAAATCTATATCTGTCTGCTCTTGGTTTAGCACCATCACCCAAGTTCATGGTGGCACTTGGTTATCAAAAATCACGATTGTTCTTACAAGTCTGACTAAAAACACTGCATGGAGATTAAATATATGAAAGGGAATGGGAAATATGAAATATATACATATATACATATACATATATATACATATCACCCATTATGGGCTAGCCTGGTGGGGACTTTGCACATGCCATTTTGTTAAATGTGGATACAAGAATGTGGATACTAACACACAATAATGGGGGGGTGAGTAGAAGTTAATTGGATTAGACAAAGGGAAATAAAGGAAAGGAGGGGGATGGAAATAGGAAAGAGAGTAAAATAAATGAGATATAACTGTCCTATGTTCACCTATAAATACATGACTGGTAAAACTCCACATCATGTACAACCACAAGAATGGATCCTAATTAGAATAAGTTATACTTTGTGTACGAATAATATGTCAAAATGCATTCTGTGGTCATGAATGTATATCTAAAAAGAACTAATAATTTTTTAAAAGAATGCAATTCTATGAAGCAGACTGCAATGGTTTTGATACAAGGGGTCCCCCCAAAACTTCTGTGTTAATGTAAGTATTTACAGAGTTGAAATGATTAGATATGAGGGTTGTCACCTGATTGGTCCATCCTAGTTTGAATGGCATAATGGTGTCTACTGTAGGCAGGTGAGATAAGGCTGGAGGAGGTGGGTCACTCTTGTGTGCCTTGGAAGGGTTCATCTTGCTAGCTGACGCTACCCCTCTCTCTCTGCTGCTGGCTGACATGAAAGGAGAAGTGCTCTTCCCTGATGTCCTTCTGCTGCAATGATATATCTCACCTTTGGCCCCAAGCAATGGAGTGCATAGACTGAACCTCTGAAATATGAGCCAAAATGAACTTTTGGTTCTCTACATTGCTCTTGTCAGTTATTTGTGCAACTGTGATAGAAAACTGAATAGTATACAGATATTTAAATCTTTTTAGAATCATGTCCATACCCCCAAACACATCTGCATTCCAATGTACAGAATCTGTTATCTCTTATGGCAAAAGTGACTATTCAGATCACATTAAGATTACAGGCCATGAGAGAGGAAGGTTATTCTGAGTACAGTCTCTAATTACATGGGTGAGTGGATCCAGTCAAATTACACAGACCCTTAAATGTGGAGATCCTTTCCCAGTCAGGGTCAGAGGAAGATGTAAGTATAAAACAATTGTCAGAGAAATGTCCTTTTATTGACATTGAAGATAGAAAAAAGAGAAAAGTGATGGTTTAATTGTATGCCCCCAAACTCAAGTTTCTAAATTTAATCCTCAGTGCAGCTGTGTTGGGAGGTGGGGCTAATGAGAGGTCATTAGGCAAGAGGTCTCTGTTCATATGAATAAATCAGTGCCTTTATGAGTTTCATTCCCTCTCTCTCTGTCTCTGTATCTATCTCTCTTCCTCCCTCCCTTCCCCTTTAGTCCTTTTGCAATGCATAATTCAGCAAGAAGAACCTCACCATGTTTGGACTCTCAATTTTAGACATTTTAGCTTAGAGAACTAAGCCTTTTTTTTGTGTGTGTCTTTACAAATAACTTTGTCTCAGTTATTCTGTTAAAGCAGCACAAAATTTACTAAAACCAAAGACGGGGATCAAGGAATGTGGATGGCCAGAAGGTAAAACAGGCAAAGAAATAGATTCTTTCTGAGAGAACCTAAACAAAACAAAACAAACAACAAAAATAAAAATGGAGTGCAGCTGAAACTTTGATTTTAGCTTAATTAGAAATGTGTCTAACTTCTGAATGAATTATAATAACAATAAATTGTTTTGTTTTAAGCCATCATAAGTTTGTGTTCATTTTGTAAAAAAGAAACTCACCTACCTGAAATGAGACACAGAAGTACATAGACCATGCACCCATCCCAGACTTAGATATTTGAGAGTCTAACTCTAGGTACTATAACCCTCTATCACACTAACCTGTGTTGGGAGACTGTATTTTCTCCTCTCTTTTGTGGATCAAGGACAAATATTATGGTACTAGACATCATAATTTCTGATGCTGACATAAAAATGCCTTCACAGGGTAAAGATATAATATTATGATATCAGATTTTATGGAAGGCGAGAATAAGAAACAATATTTTGAAGAGCATATCTGATTTTTCTGTAAATGGGGCAGAATCTACCCTCTCTTATACCTGGAGATGCCAGTTAAATTAGGACCTGATTGATAAATACCACCTTGCTCTCCATTGATAGGAGACATTGCACCAGTGGAACGAACATTGATATCACTGCAAAATAGCACTTTTATAATATAGTGTATTTCACATACCCTTGCTTCTGTGTCCAATAAAATGAAGAATAACAAATAATTTTAAAATATGAAAACTTGGAAACAAAGGTTAAACAGAATGAATTCTAATAGACAAATCTAATCTCACAGTCTTGCTCAAAAGCATATCATCATTTTATATTAGTGCTTTTGTTTTGTTTTGAATTTCCATGTTTTTCGGCTTCTCTGATATTATAAGCCATTTCAACCATTTTTTTTGATACAGCCAGTTTTTATATAATTATATTACATATATTGCAACAAAACATTAGGTGATATTAAATTGTAGCATTCTTAATGTATTCAATAATAAATATGCTATTGAAAACACATTTCATGTAAGGCCCTAGTCTTTGTGCAAGCCTGAAAACACTTCCCCTCCTCCACCCCCTGACCATACACATTACTTTTCAGCTGCACAGCTGTAATGAATGCTGGGTATTCAGGTAGTTTTGATTTCTCTTATTGACTCTCGGCATTCAGTAGTAATTTTATAATATACTAACTTGGATGTTATATGATTCAGTAGGATTACATAATGTTAGAGGGAATGTAGTTGAGGGATTGTTGGTAACCAAGTACACACACTACACAGTATGTATACATACACTGTTCTTTATTCAGTAGTTTGACTGGTAAATGTAGTTAATTTCCAGAAGTGACCCTAGTAATGGATTAGGAGTGAAGAATTAGGGGAATACAGGGAAGAAAAAAAAGCCAATCTAAGGGTAATCTACCAAAAAAGTCATCATTACAGACACCTAGGCTTTGATGTCTTTGGGAATGCTTAAGTATCCAGAGTTGTATATGTGTGAACAAAGGAAAGGAGAATTTATCTACTCAACCCTTCTACCTTATTGGTCAACATTAACAGTTGGGTGTTTATTACCTTGCTTTTCTATTTATATCCTACATAAGAATAGGATATTCTGATGCCAGATATTCCATATTATGACATCAAGGTAACCCAGGACAGTAAGACACAGAAAATTGGTTTAGCTGAGAAGAGCTGTCCTAAATGAAAGCTGGTTGTTGCAGCAAAGGCTGACGTAAAGGGTGGGACGTGAGGGAAGGCAGAACCAGGTGTACGAAGATAGAACATTCCTATAGAACCATTCATGTGAACGCCCAGTCTTTTTCCAAAAATAGATTTGTCTCAAATTTGAGATCCTTGTGTCTGAGCCTCCCAAGCAGCTGGATTACATGCATGCACCAACATACCTGGCTTTTATAATAAGTTAATTTGTGTATTTGTATCAGCATTAACTAAGACATGGTGATACAATAAAGCACAGGTGAATTAACAGCATTAAAAGAGTCGTGATCAGAGTTTGAATTCCCAGTTTCATGGCAGGAGTGTGAACCATACTTTTTTGGCTTCACAGGCTATAAGTTTTTGTTCAACAACTCAGCTCTGCCATTGTAGGACAAAGCAAGCACAGAGAGCTATAAACAATTGGATTTGTCTATGTTTCAATAAAGGTATATTTACAAAAGTATGAAGTAATTTGTTGACTTTTAGTTTATATAATAGAAGAAACTATTTTATGTAAGAAAACATACATATTTAAGGTATTTATAAAATTAAACAATAAGAAATTTGGAAACCAGAGATTATCAACAGATCATCAGATGTATTCTGAGACAGATGCATTAAATTATATTGCATAAAATAAACACAGAATGAAAGAGAGACCATTCACTGAGACTACAAGAAACAGAACTCAGATTGAAATTAAGAAAACTGTTTTCCAATCCTTTTCTTTCCTCCTTCACTCTTGATTTTAGGAGAAACAGGTAAATTATGTGTGTTCATCACAATTTCAATTTATAAATGGGGAGAACACCAGAAATTTCACAAAATGATTGTGAAAGTTAAACATACCCATTTGGAAATGCATCAGCTCTGTGTCTGTTATATAATATACATTCAGTGAAGAACAGTTAAATCTCCACCAGATAGTTTACAGAGGAGGTGTGAGCATTTCAGTAACCCTTGACCACGGAACTGATCAATGTACCCACACATGTCAAGAGCCATCCATGAGCTATGTGTGGACTATGGAAGCATAGCAGCCTAGTGAATAGGAGAGTCTGGTGTCTGGGAACTTCCAGTGAACATTTCCTCTTGCTGAATGCCCAATATATTGTGAGCCCTATTCAAGCTATGCCCCAGGTCCCACACAGCACCAGAGATGGAGTGACCTGCTGCAGCCACACAGCCTCTTAAAGATGGGCGTGACCTGCCAAGATGCCAATCAACCTACTGACTGCAAGACACCATGAAGCAAGACTGCACTCCTGAAACCTTATCCCTGCCTTTGATGTACCCCCTTAAATAAACCACGGGAGCCATTTCCTAATTGTCTAGCTCCAGCTCCTGTGTGGACTGGACCCATCAGGTGCTCCATCTTTTGGAACTATCTTTCCTACTTTTTCTTTTGCTCTTCACTAATTATTCTAGACGTTAATTTCTTAAGTGGCTTACATCCTGAGAAGGAAGAAGAATCCCTGAACGAGGTGCTGGATGCCTCTCCATACACACAATTTGTGTAGGTCTACAGTTATTAAGACATTTTGACTAAAATCCCACATCGGTTGTGTGGGAGCAAGTCACAATGGCTTGTGTCAGAAGTAGGTCCTTAACACAGTCTTCATAGAAGAAAACCTGGGCAGGAATCTAAATAGTAGTCTAATACGACCAGGTAATTTCTCAAGGTTTCATGAATCATGGAGTGCTAAGAATCTGAATCACATCCATGTATGCTTTTAAAATTTTATTTTTTTTCATATTTTTATTGGTCATTATTGTTGTATACAATGGTGAAATCTGCACATGCACAAAATATAACTGTCTAATTTAACCTACACCATTCCCCAACTTGTACAAAATTTAACTAACAATATTAAACACTAACCTTTAATAGCAGCTGATTTTATGATACAGAAGTGACCTTAGGAGTTTTCCCAACTGAAATCTTAGCAAGCAATTCATTTGGCCATTAAGAGCTCAGCATTTCCCCTCCTCTAAGATTAGGGCCAAATGGGTGTGCTTCTGCAAGAGGTAGCTACATGCTTGACTCAGAATGTACTCACATCCTGAAAGAAGGCTTCCCATGAATACCTCACTAAAGGATGGGAGGTCCAATGGATTGGTTCAATGGAATCATCTGAGTGGATTAGGCACAACTTCTAGAATGGGAGTAACCATACCATAGAGTGAGAATTCGCAATTGCAACCTTCACTTACTGAGGATCAATAAGCTTCATTCTAAAAGCTCCTCTCTCATCAGCAGAAAGAAGAATCTTCCTGTAGTTCCATTCTTTCTTGGCTGCTGTTCTGGAGTACTGACTCTTTCAGGGAATAGTGTAAGACCTTTGGAAGTGAAAGGAATTCAGCATGGGATCATTCTTCTCACAATACCATGTCTTAGAGAGCAGATTTCCAAAACCATTGAAAATTTACTGAGTGTCACTTAGCATACTGATGGTAGGATATCCAGCAAAGAGGTACAGAGTCTTGGGTTGGAAAGGAGGGAGAAAATGGTATTATCTTAATTTACTAGGTTAGCAAAATATTTCAATAGAACCTCCTGGACAGTTTTATCATAATTACATTGTTATTTGGTTATTCAAGTGATTTTCTTGTTACTGCCTCCTGAGAATTTTTACTTTCTTTTTGGGCCTGGGGATCAAACTCAGGGGCATTTGACCACTGAGCCACATTCCTAGCCATATTTTGTATTTTATTTAGAGACAGGAGCATTCTCACTGAATGCTTAGTACCTCAATTTTGCTGAGGCTGGCTTTGAACTCATGATCCTCCTGCCTTAGTCTCTCAAGCCGTTGGAATTACAGGTGTGGCACATGGGCCCAGCCTGATAAATTTTTATTCACTAATCCAACCAATATTCACTGCCACTTATTCTGGCTCAGGTCTTAGACTAAGCATTAGAATTAATGTGATACATAAAATGCCACTCTGTTTGCAAGGAGCTCATGTTCTACACAAAGGAAATACGTAAAATGGAAATATAAAAGATACTCTGAAGATGGTTTTTGAATTGAAATGTTTTCTTGCTGTGTACCTAACCTTCTACATAGATATTTCTCACCAAAAGACACAAGTAATAGGGAGGATAATATTTACAACAGCGTTTTACAATTTAAGGTCAAATTATCTACACCATCTGCTGATTACCTATTCTGTAAATTTGCTTAGGTGCTTTCCTTGGATTTTTCTATTTAGCCAATTCTTTTTTTATTAATATTTTTATTAGTTGTTGATGATTTTTTTAAATTTATTTGTTTGTGGTGCTGAGAATCGAACCTAGGGTGTCACATATGCTAAGCAAATGCTCTACCACTAAGCCACAACCCCAGCCCCTTAGCCAATTCTTTTAGCATTGTAACTCAACAATTAGGATACTCTCAACATCATTGCTTGGAATTTAGATTTAAGTTATATTTTTTTTCTGATTTTATTCTTGGTATTGTTACAGGCATTAAACAAATATATGAACGTAAAACCTGGTGTGCAAACTTCTCTTGGGGGAAAAAAAGAAAAACCAGTACACATCACCCTCTTCCAGGACACTCATTCTGGGAAATTTCTGAGTGCATCTCTCTCCAGTAAAACCACTAATATATGTCGGGAGATCAGTCTAAAAAAAAAAAAAGAATTAAAAACAAGAGACCAAGAGCAAAAGATGCCCAATGTCAAGGATCTGAATACAGTACAGTATTGAAGATGGACAATACGAAAAAGATAGTTGCAAAATAATGCAGCCTAAATTCAGTGGGTCACATTGGTAGATAACAATTTGGCAGAGCTACACACAGATTCAGAGGTCAGAGAGATTGTGATTTGAAGATGTTAACTCGAATGATATTTGCATAGGTAAAATAGTCAAAACCCTTGGCATGAACTGAGACGAAGCAGGGAGACTTCTGAGAAAAGAACGTGAGAAGAACATTTGGGATAGAATATGCAGAACATGCTCACGGAACAACACTTATTTATTCACTGCTTCAGTCAGCTTTGTGTCACTGCAACTAAAGGATTTGACAAGAACAACCTGCAGGTGGCAAAGTTTATTTTGGTTCGTGGTTTCAGAGGTTCAGTTGGTGGTCAGACAACTCCAAACTCTGGGCCCAAGATGAGACAGACCATCATGACAGAAAGGCATGGCTGCAGGAAACAGGGCACCAGGAAGCTGAGAGAGATCTCCACCCACCAGAGACCCCAAGGGCATGCCCCCAGTGACTTATGTCCTACAGCCACATCCTGTCTGCCAGTTAATCCATATCACTGGACCAATCCACTGATTAGTCTACAATTCTCATAGTCTAATTATTATATTCACCTCTGAATATTCTTGCATTGTCTTACACATGAGCTTTTAGAGGACACCTCATATCTAAACCATAACACACAACCGACATGTATTGATGAGCCTATTTTAGGCCTGACATTGGTTAGCTTCAATTTTCCAGTGGCAAAGAGAGATAGAGAAAGTGCAAGAGAGAAGGAGAGAAAGAGTGAGGGAGGGACAAAATGAAAGAGAATCTACCACTTAATATATATTTTGAAAATAGGAACAAAACATAAGATGCTGACACTCATTCACTCTATAATACAGCAATTTACTAAAAAAAAAAAAAATAGGAAGTATCACATATTTTATTTGGCACTGTGCCAGTCTGCTCAGATGTAGCAGTGAAGGCTAGAATCAAACTTATTTGCTTCCCTAGCTGTTGGTGCCTCCCACCTTGTTCTCTGTGTTATCACATAATGTGGCCAAACTGGAATCTCAGGAACATGGTATTTACATAGATTGAGGCTTGTGAACTAATGAATATCTTTTTTTAAAACCCAGTGCCTCACGCATCCCAGGCAAGCACGCTACCACTTGAGCCACATCCTCAGCCCCCTAATGAATATCTTAATGAACAACTAGAATAATAAACAAGATTATATAATAACTAACACAAAGCACACAATACTGAATTGCATTCCTCAGTGGTGAGGTTGCATAGGTAAATTCATATATTCAAATAAGAACTTATTTTATCCTGCCAGCTACTGTTACCCCTGGAGACATAAACTAATCAATTGGGAACAAATTGAACATAATTTCAATTTTGTCATCCTTGAGACTTTTAGTAGTGAAGATAGGGGTGCCTTGAAAAATTATAATGTATTCGGATGTGCACGCTCACTGAAACAAACCCCCATTTTGTTCTAAAGCTAAATAACACTCTTTTACAGGACAGATTACTAGTGCCAAACATAAATTTCTATGGGCTGCTTTTAATTCATCTCTCTTATAACAAAGGTGCCAATTTCATTATTCAGTGCACCAATTTCCAGCCATGAAAATGTTGTCTTGTTCAATGGAAGAAGAAAAAGAGAAAAATGCTGGTTGACCATTTTATCTACCTATGAGGGGTCAGCAACTTGGTTATCCAGGCTTTTTCTGACACCACACAGGGGACAAGTTTTATTAAAATCCTTCTGGAATGTACCTGGGGCAGAGAAACAAACTCAAGTTGCTAAGTTGCAAAAGAGTCATCTGGTCTCCTGGGCAAATCCGAAATGGCAGTGAGTTCAAGTGTTTAACTGTCACTGATAAATCAGGTAGCACTTTCTGAGGGAGGGCACTGAAGGAAGAGGAAATATAAATGGATGGGACGTCTAAAAGTCAAAGGAGAGAGGAAAGTCATGAGTCACTGAAGGTGGAAGACACTCCAATGTGAGAAGATGACCAGCTGAGTTAGAATACATATATTTTGCACCTATACTCTTTTCTATGTGTCATTCTATATGAGTACATAGGAGGGGAAGCAAAAAGTGGCATGATTATTTTATTACTCTAGTTTTCATTACTATAACATGATACCTAATGCAGGCCACAGCATAAAGAAAATTGTTTGATTTTTGTCTTAGAATTTTGGAGACTCAAGGTTCAGAGACCACATCTGGTGATAGTTTTCTTATTGGCAGAGTCCCACAGCAGGACAAGAAATCAAATGGCAAGACACAGGGAGTGTATGTCTGTGTGTCTGTCTAGTTTTTCTCCCTCTTCTTATAAAGCTACCATGATTCAATTGTGGGTTCTACTCTAACATTATGTAGCCCTAATTACTTTCCAAAGACCCCACCTCTAAAATTCATAGATGGATTGATTTACCACCCTCTTAATTCTTCATAATGGGCATGAAATGTCAATACATGAAGCCTCAGGGGATGCTCAAACCATAGCATCTTAATTCAAAATTCTCTGCTGAATGACAACTATGTGTGACATGAGGACATGCATGCTAATTTTACAAACAGTATGATTGCGAAA
The DNA here is from genome assembly GCF_001458135.2 of Marmota marmota marmota. Classification (NCBI taxonomy): domain Eukaryota; kingdom Metazoa; phylum Chordata; class Mammalia; order Rodentia; family Sciuridae; genus Marmota; species Marmota marmota. The sequence continues at coordinate 15,880,676 of NW_026000221.1, forward strand.
ATGGAAAATGGAATTTATTATTGATCACTCACATTTTAGATTCAGTCTTTATTCTCTAACCTTTCATAAGTAAATTCCAGTTTCATTTATATGTATATATAGTCCTAGTCCGAGAAGACCCTATCAACTAGGAATCTCGGTAGGAATATTCACTCTTCCTGCAGACAGGCAATTTAGTCCAGGGCTGAATCTTACGTATATTTCATTCCCTTCTTTCTTTCATTCCATCCTTCCTTTCTTCCTCTCCTCCTTACTCTTTCTTTTCCCCTTTTCCCTCTCTCTCTTTCATTATTTATTTTCCTTCACTTTTTCCCTCTCTCTCTGGCTCTCTTTCTCCCCTGCCCCACACCCCACATTTTTGCTCTCAGTTTCTCAATTTTTCTGTGTGGGTATATGTGCTTATTGCCAAAGATCATTGCTATAAATCCAAATCAGGGACATGGCATAACTTATAAAAAGATAGATATCCTTATAAAAGGATAGATTTCAATAACAGAAATATATCGTATTTGGAGATATAAAATATGCAATATTTCAGGGTTAAATAGCAAACTTCATCTGAAACAATTTGATCATAAAAGTTAAAAATACAGTATCTCCAAATATTTCTTAGTGTCATTTATGGAAACAAAGCATTTGCATGACTGTGTTAAATATCTGTCCCTTTTTCAGTTTATTCATCCCCTCATCAATCATCCATCCATCCATCCATCCATCCATCTATCCATTCACCCATTTATCTTCATAATCACTATTACCATCTATTTAATCTTTCATATAGTATATTCTAAAGGAAAAAAAAGAATTCTTGATAATTTTAGAATAACCTAAAATCAACATCTTTCTAGCTGCTGTGTGGCACTTGAGAAGTTGTGTTTTTCTGAACCTCAGTTTCCAGTGTCAATATTATCTGAGGATACATGGACTATACATTAACTATTTGTCACATTCTATGTAGTAGATGTCTTTTGTAAGATTTTTTTGTTGATTTTTACTTTTTGAGGCACACCAATAAGTCTTTCTTCTTATCACCAAGGAAATATCATGGTCCAGGGAAACAGGAGGAAAAATGAAATTATACCACATTGAAAACCCAACATTTAGTTACTAATTACCCTGAACTCAATATGGCAAGATTTTAGGAACAAGGAATGGTGGGAACATTCACTGGCTTCTTACTTCATGTGAAGCATCTCATATTACAGCACAGTGCTTGGAAAGACTATATGCATTTTCTGTGAAAGAATTGTATCAATATTTTCTCCTGAGGGGCCTCTACTTGTGTGCTCTATGATTATTAAGTGAGAAAGACTGCACGACACATAGTATGTGTGTTTGCACACGTGCCTGATGTGCATATATGTGTGTATGTGCAAATATACCTTTCAAACTTCACCCTGGAGTCTTAATAGCTATTTATTTCCTGTGACATTCTTTATCTCTCTCAAGAAATGGTTGAAACAAACGCATATTATATACCATGAATATTGTTGTGAGATGAACAAAAATGATCTCATTAGCTCTTGTTTATTTCTGCTCACTATATCTCTCTATAAAAATATAAAACCTTAAGGCTTCAAGAAAACCTATGGATCATTTACTACATTGACTACACACATCTCACATCATTTAGTTGAGATAATTGATGTTCTATGAAAGTAAGGGGACTTGTGTTAAGTCCTGGGGCAAAAGAGCAGGTCCAAGACTTGAGTGCAGTTTTCACATTCTCCATGTCAACATCCCCTGAAGTGATTTTTCTCAGAGACTTTATTTATGATCTACAATTATATTCTATCCCCAAATTTCCAAAACGACTACTCAAATCTTTGAGCCTCTTCCTCAACCTGAATAAGTGTAAGGAAATGAAGTAACAATGACAACTTTTCTTCATGTATAGACTGGATCAGGCAGCATTTGATATGTTCAGAATAAATCCTGATAGTGGTTGTGGAAGAGCCAGACAGAGTACTAGCTTATTGCGTTTCTTTCTCTCGTGTTTTACTGCCAAGAACCATGCCTCTCAAACACTCTGCAAACATCAGCACTGGAGTCAGCTGCTGCTAAATATGGGTAGATTAATAAAGAAGCAACAATGATAACAACAATAAAATAAAATCACATGTGTATGAGTTTGGTAGGGCTGTCACAAGAAAGGAGCACAAACTGCACGGTTCAAACAACCAAAATTTGTCATTTCATGGTTCTGAAGACTAGAGGTCAGAGATCATGGTGTCTGCAAAGTTGCTTTCTTTGGAAGGCTTTGAAATTTCACATGCCTCTTAGCCTAGTTTCCAGAGGGTGTCCTGACATCCTCAACATTTTGGCTTTGCACAGTTGTCTCTCTAATGCATGCTTTCATCTTCACAGGGTGTTTTCCCTGTTCTGTGTATGGCTCCAAATGCCCCTCTAATGACCTAATTTTAACATAATTACCTCCATAAAATTGTCATCACAAATAAGCTCTGAGTAACATTCTAAGTTACTAGGAGATAGAATTGCAACACAGAAATTTTGAAGGGACAAATCAACCCATAACAACAATACAATTCCAGTCAAAATAACAATAATTATTGCTTTTGTCATAAGGGGCTGAGGTTACTCTCTCATTTACAAAAGTATGCACCAGATAATGGGCCAAGATAAATCAAACACATTTAATAATCACAAGTCTATGAGCATGTATATAGACTAAAAGGAGATCCAAAATTTAATAACTTGCTTAAAGTCATACAACTAACAAGGTTATTGTTTGCTAATGAAGGCAAATTTGCCACCCTGGGGACATTTGGCACTACTTAGAGACATTTATTGTTTGTCATAAATCAGAAAAGGATACTGGTGGCATCTAGTGGGTAAAGGCCAGGGATGCTACTAAACTTCCTGTAACAAACAGGACTGGACCCCTCCTCTCACAATCAGGAATTATTTAACCTAATATGTCAATAGTGTTAAGGAAAGAGGACTCGTAGAGTACAATCAGACATTATGACCAGGCATATCCCATGCTTTAAAAATATTTTACATTTTGATATAGAAATAGTATAATTGTACAGGTAATATTTGAAAAAAAAATTAAATAACTCAGTTAGTTAACTACTCAAAGCCTGATATTCAATATCATTTATTGTATTTATTTCTAGGCTTTTTGAGTGTTGGCATGGCGTTGGTCCCACTGCATGCATACATTAGTGTCCAATTTAAAAAAAAAATTTCTTAGATGTGAAGTCATTATTTTGAGCAACTTTATAAAACATACCATGAACATGCAATATATTATTTCTGTGTAGTAAAATACCTTGGTTATTAGGTTGTATCATTTTTTCCTATCTCTTTCACTTTTTTTATGTCAGCATCTTCTTTCCTTTCTTGTTATATAAAATCTATTTTTTACTACAATATTTTCTCTCTACCACTCTTTAAGTTTGATTACCAGATTTATCAGAATTAATAAAATAATACAAATTATACTTGGTTAATTTTGTCTTAGTAGTTTTCCTAAGTGGTGCTCCATCCAACAAAAGGATATATATGTGTGTGTACACACACACACACACACACATTATATTTATTTTTTATAGAGAATTTAATTTCTTTCTGATTTCTCTTTCATCCCATATACCTGGATTATCACATCTTCCTTCTACACTTAGTCCTCCTTGTCACTGGGAATCAAGAATCTTTTTATTTGAAATACTTAATCAGAACATCTACATTCTCAACCATCCACGTTAGAATGTGGAGCTGAAGTGAGCAAAGTGTGAGATCATTAAAAATTAAAATTAAACATATATCAGTTTATAAGCTATTTCATGGGACACTGCCTGATTATCCATCTTATTTATAAAATTTAGGACATGTGGCTTGCTTACCTCATAAGACATTAAAGCAATTCTTTCATAGGAAAACTGAATGACCTAAATGAATACCTCTACACGCATATCCCAAAGAAAATATCTCTACTATGCAGAGACTCTAAACTAAAGATCTCTGATGGTCAATATTTACTGATGTTCATCATTTTAGTGCTTTATTGAAAGGAGAGTCCAGAATCACTAGATATTTGAGAAATCATTCAACATGAGACAGACCTCTCAAAAAGAAAAAAAAAGGATTAATAAAATTCCAAGAACAAATTCAGAACTTTAAAAAAAATGTTGATTACATAAATTATAAATATGCATATATATCCCTACATACTTATATACCCCTTGATCATTAGAAAGTTACAAGAGAATATTGAGAGAATGTACAAAAAGTTAATAAAAATCAGAAAACTATGGAAATTAGAAACAAATTTAAAAAGAATAATTGGAAAGTCCAACATTTATTTCACATTTTAGAGAAAACAGTAAAACTAAGGAGGAGGAAAGTTAAAGGTGTACAGAAAGTCCAAAAGAAAATGAACTAATGCGTACTTGCATGTACATACACACACACTTACACACCCTGAGGTATTTTTAGAATATCAGAGATAATTAGATAATCTTTATTGCCTTCTAAATAGACTCAAAGGTCAAATGCAAAATAATGTGATGGCACATAGTATTGGACTTGTCAGCAGTAATATTGCCTAATAAAATGCACTGCAGCAAAGCCTTCAGAGTTCTCATTTAAAAATACTTGCACCCTAGATTTCTATACCAAACCCAATTATCAATCAAGTGACAGAGAAGATCACAGAAGAGCTAGTATTTTATAAACATCTCTTAGTGGGAAATATTAGAAAATTTGCATTAATAAAAACAGAATAAACCATAATTAATACTTGACTATATAAGAAATAAGACTCTACATTAAAAAATGACAGATTTCTGAGGAATTTTATAATCTCAAATTTTAATTGTAGACCTTGGAGAGAATGGCCAATAAATTTCAGCACTAACAGAAAAGGCTCCAAAAAGAATTGTGTTATGAGTTAGAACATGGAAAGAAAATATTGCTCAGCGTCAAGCAAACGAGGACAAATGATGAAGAAATCCATGTACATAGGCTTCTTAGAGCAAACTGTGTGGAGGAAATCTCATGAGAGCAATGCCAGGAATGTGGCCTTCATTTGCTTAATGCTACCAAAATCAACACATTAGAGAAAGAATTGGATACCAGACTTGGGAATAAAGACCAAGAATTTTGCTCTGTGAGAATTTCAATATAGAGTCACCAGCCCTTAACCTGCCATGATCAGGGGCTGAACACAATACAACATGGTAGTACCTCAGCTCAGCCTTATCAGCTCAGCACTCTATGAAATGATTGAACATTTAGCATCAAAGATTTGAATATACCATTCTATGACCCAATGAGATATGATATTATCTCACTATGTTTGCTTAGAGAACATCTGTCTTTCCCTTGGGGTATGGAGTATTGGGCTCCAGCCTTGCCATCACCATTGCCATAACCATTGGCTATATCTCAGGTCTGGAGTTTGGCAGGTGGCAAAGTCCCATCCTGGGAAGCCAAATACAGAATGTCATCTTGGATAATTTAATAGTTACCTAAATAGTTGGCACATATTCTGAAAGTTCCTTTAAAAAAATAAGTACTCAGATAACCATTTGTATATATCAAATGAGTTAAGATATCAATCCCAGGGAAAAATAATGTTTGAGAATGTTTGTGTAATATTTGGCTTAGATATGATTGGAATTTACATTAACATGCCCAATATTGATTTTAAACAATAATTGAGATATAAAAATATTAGCAGAAGGATGGCACAAGAGAAATGAGATACATAAAGGAGCTAATTACCCAGTTACTGTAACAGATGATCAATAAATAATATATGAGTTTTGCAAATCACTAAGGATTAGTTTATCACATTTAATTTAGATATACAAAAACATATATAATAATACCTAAATGAGTGAAAATTTACCACCTTAAATGGAAGCAAGGCTAGAGTCAGGTATTCGTGTTTTCCATTGTAAATGCCTTGGTACTATTTGAGTTTTGGCTATATTAATGTATTATTTTAGATATGTAAAAATAATGGAATATGGAAATTGAGCTAGATGTAGAAATATTTTTTAAATGTTAAAAAGTAGAAATACAAGTATCTACCCATGGACAAAACAAATGTTATAATTTAGATTTTACTTAGAGTCATTGTTTAAGTCGTTATTTCTCTGTTGCTTGCTGTTCTCACACAGTTCATGATTTTCTAACTGGCTCTATATTTTATATCTAAGGTGAATTTTTTCTCACCTTACTAAATGCACACATTAGTGGACATATGTAATTGTGGGCACGTTCCATGGAACTTCTACTTCCCTACCTCCCTGTAATACAGGTGCTAGGGATGCTGCCATACAGCCTGTATCAATGGATTCCAGTTGAGATTGACCAATATGGAGCCAAGAGAGGAAGTAGTAAGGAAAGTGAGGTGAGGTAATTTATTTCCACTGTTTGCTGAATGAGAAAAAAAGGAAGTTGCCTCAGCTAATAGAATCTTTGGATAAAATTCTCAGCTTTTCTTAATGCACAAGCCTTTGGACTCTTGATTCTATGAGCTTCCACTTACTCTATTTAGGATGAGTTGCAGTAATATATTAATATTATTAACTAGTCTTACGATTTTTCCATACCATATCCACAACAGGTAAGTGATATATATTCAATGAACCCGCCTCACATTCCCATTTGAGGGCTCTGTGACCTCCTGAATAACGACAAAAATAATAATAATAAAATATGTAAAGCCTTTTAGGAAAAAAATGTACTGAAAATCGACTTAGGCAATTTCAGATTGTGTTGCTTCAATTCTCTGACAATTTCCCCGATTTTTGCATTTTTTTCTTCATTGCATTTTGTGTTTGTGTGTGTGTGTGTGTGTGTGTGTGTGTGTGTGAAGAACAAATGGGCTAATTAATACAAAGGAGCTTAATACAGTACCTGGCACCTAGCAGACTCTCAACACCAACAAAAATGGGTTGTATTTTATTCCACAAAATTTACTCTTCTCAAACTTTAACACACATACAAAATAACCAGTGATTATATTTCAAAAAAAAAACCCAAAAATCAAAAAGTTGCTGTCTCAATAAATGTCAGTGGGCTTCTATGATTCTGCATTTCTCATGAGCCTCCAAATATTGTCTATGTGGTTATTTCACAGATGACTCAGTGAATGTTCATTTTCTGTGTTATTCTATGTATGTATCTACATATTTTAGGAGAGAATTCAGAGTGTGTGAGTTCAGTGATTTTCAAACATCTTTCATGATAGACTACTAGCATCAGTTGTTCAACCCATAGTTTAAGCCAGCTTTATATCTATTATCTTATTTTATTATTATAATAGCATTATAAGCTTTTTTTCCTTTATTTATGGTACTAGTAATTGAATCCAGGGGTGCTTAACCAGTGAGACACATCCCCAGCCCTTTTTATATTCTTATTTTGAGATAGGGTCTCACTGAATTGCTTAGGGTCTTGCTAAGCTGCGAAGGCTGACTTTGAATTTGTGATTCTCTTGCCTCAGCCTCCTGAGCAACTGGGATTCCAGGCATGCACCACCACACTCAGCCAGAAGGGGTATTGATACCCCTGCTTCATATGAGGAAGGAGAAGCTCTGGGTAGTTAAGTAACTTGTTCACGTAACACTTCAAGTTGTACCAGGAGGTAGAAAAGCAAGGCTCTGACACCAGATCTATGCAAATTCATATTTGAGAAGGGCAGAATTCACAGAAGCACAGCTTTATACGAAGCATGGAACAACCTTTCCAAAAAGGACCTTGTGGGTGACACTCATAGAAAACTTTTTTTTGTCCCCAGGGCTAATGGGCATCACTTGATCAGGTGACTTACTTCTCTAGGGACACACTGTTTGGATGATAATATCTGTTCGGAGGTTTTTTTTGGTTTTTTGTTTGTTTGTTTGTGTGTGTGTGTGTGTGTGTGTGTGTGTGTTGACGGAGGAGGTTGGGCATCTGGAAATCATTTTTGTCTGCTTTAATTTTACCCGTCTTATAAAGAAACCCTCCTCCATAACTATGGTTGGCACCAATACTCCACTCTCTGTAATTATATAGGAATAAGGGTAGTCAGCTTGCTGAGCATTATCAGCTTATCTTCTTTCCAGGGCTCAAGCAGGGGTTTGGTAGGCTGTGCCAGCTGGAGCTTAGCACACAAAATTCATCCACTATTAATAAATCACTTTTCAGGCACTCACTTCCAATGGAAAACCCAGGCTGTAACAACTAAAGTAAAGTATAATATCCCACTCTATTCTCTTCACTTACAACAAAATAAAACTACAAATATTCACTCATTATGGCATTTGATACCACAACATGCAATTGAAATCATGTTTCTTCCAAATACCTAGTCTGTCACTGAATTTATATTTATTTATTTTTCAGTATGCAAATCTCTATTTATAGAAGGAAGCAAAGACTTGGCTTTCAGAGGTAAGTTAATATCAGGAAAAGGAAAAAAGTGTGAGCCAAACCATAGGACTAAGTAGAAGGTAATGAGATAAAATTCACATTTTACTAATGCTTTGTCCACTTGGTGAAGTCACTCACTCTTATCAGACCTGTTTCTACATCTAAAAGATGAAGGAATTGAGTGACATCAGTAGTTTCTAAGGTGGAATATTGCACTAATATAGTGTGACCATTTGTCAAGAGTGCAAAGAAATAGAATAAGCATAAAACAATGATTAAACCCTAAGGTTGCAAATAATTCTTTTTAAACTTAATATAATTGGATTCAATTTCTACAGGTTTTTTTTAATTTATTCTTTTTTGAGGTAAAACAGGTCATAGATAATCTCAAGCTTGTTCCCAAAACAAAGGATTAGATTATAATTATATAAAAATATATTCATTTCTTTATTTTATGGACTTCAAATCAAAGAAGCCCAGCACCCAGGGCATATAAGAACAGGAATACCATCATTCTCTAAACCAGTCCCTCTGTCTCCTCTTTCTACAACATGACTACTTATCATCCTGCTTGCTTTGCAATTCATGTGTAGTTTAGTTCCTGTTCTACATGAAACTTGAGGTCAAGTGACCATAAGTCATAATGAAGCACATTTGTTCCTCTTATGTCACAGTCTCACCAGAGAGTCTTATTGCTACTTGTTCAGCTATATGTGTAAAATATACTATGTACTATATTTAATATGCACTAGCAATAAATTAAATAGGAAATTCCAAGCCATTCTTATATGTTTTCTTGATGAATGAATATACTATAACAATTTCTAAAATTGTGAAAAACTCTCTGAACAGAGTGCTCTTATGAGTTCGTTCTTAATACATGTGGAAAGTAGAGATTATCATCACAACATTACTTTTCTAAGACTGGCATCACCGGTAAGTGACATGTGCAAATATGGACTTTACTTGTCACAGTTTTCAGATGATGGGAACTCCTAAATGTAATGTCTCTACCTTTCTTTTGAGATTTGGAGTTCTATACACACGAGATAACTTCCTAAGAGATCTCCTAGCTGCTTTGACTTCTGCAGTTGAGCACTTAGGCTGCTTAAGAGTGGTTACGCTTAGATGAAGAGCCTTCATGACAGGTGGACAGTCTGGCAGAGGCAGAAAAAACAGGCAACCCCGAAGAATTCCTGAAGTTGTACAGTAGAACCACTGAGAGACCTTGAGAGGGGTTTCCTAAAGAAATGATGCCCAAGTTGCATCCTAAAATATGAGTTGGATCCTAAATCATGAATATCATAGAGAGATGTCACAATGAGGACAGGAGTGCAAAGTCCTGAGCAATACCATCAGGGTAGGTCACACAGTATTAGAGAAATGTCGAAGTTGGCTTTTAATTGCAAGAATGGTTTAGGGGTGGAAGATGATCAATTGCCCTTATCAACATGTAGACAATTGAATTAAGGAAGTCCTTTAAGGAGAAACTGACACCAAGGTCTTCTATGGCAGCCATTAATTTTAGGACTACAGTTTGCCGTCAGACTCCAGCCACCTTGAATGAATTGGGAAATTATTTTGTACGATTTCACCCCAGAAATGGTCGAAGAGCCAACTCCACTGATGTGTTTACCAGACATCCTGGCCAACCCTGCATTTTTCTGTTACAGGTTAATATGAGGTTGGCAGAATATGCTGTCTTTTAAAAAGACTATGCTGATGGCTTTGGCTCTCTAGACCCCATTCTTCATACTCCCGCTCACCTTGAAACACATTTGACCTTGGTCTTTATCCAAAAGAATTAAAGTCAGCATAGTATAGTGATACACGCATATCCATGTTTAGAGAGGCACAATTCACAATAGCCAGATTAGTCCATGTGTCTGACAAGAGACGAATGAATAAAGAAAAGATAACACACACACACACACACACACACAATTCAATTTTAGTCAGCAACGTAGAACAAAAATTATGTCATTTTCAGGAAAACAGATGGAACTTGAGAACATTATGCTAAACAGAGTACACCAGACTCAGAAGTAAAGAGTTGTATATTTTCTCTCAAATGTGGAAGCTAGAGAGAAAAAGGAATAAGAGAAGCAGTTTCAGGGGGGATTTCAGAAAAATAGAAGGGAGACCAGTAAATAGAAGGGGACCCTGAGGAGTGATAAGAGGGACAAGAGAGAACTGAAGACTAAAATTGACCAAATTGTGTTACGTGTATGCACAAATACATAACTACAAAGCCCATTATTTTGTACAAATACAATGCACCCATAGAAGAAAAGGTCTGAAAAATAAAGAAACTCGTTTGAATTAAGGCCTGATTGCTTGTGAGAAGCCCCATGGCAGAGGACTACTTTTGCAACCAAGGCCTATGATGGGAAGGTCTGATTTGAAATGTAGAGTTAGTGACCTTTTGATTCTCTCTTCCTTATCCTGGTCTGATATTAGGATGCTTAGAATAGAAACATGGGAAGGGAGTTTTGAGGGACCCCTTCTGCAGCCCCTGTGCCTGTTTCCCACAGAGCCACATATCATCAAGTAAAAAGTACTAAATAAAAGTTAATGTCCTTCTCTCTGCATCCCCTTCCCCCACAGCCTTCTCTCTCCTTGCACTGTGCAGAACAAATAGTCAGACTCAATAAACGTTTGCTGAATTTGTGGTATTGGCAACTCATTCACTTTCTTCTAATTAAATTCATCTCTCTAGGTGTAAAGTGGCTTTTCATTGAGCACATTTGGGGAAAAAAAAAGTTATAGAAAGAAAATGTAACCACAAAATGAACCCAAATCCTGTTTGGTCGTGAGCACCTTTTATTACCCACTGTTTGCTAGCAATTAAATACCAAAATCTGAAGTTTTGTAAACACAAGGGGGATTTAAGTGGGGCAAGCTCGCCAACTACATGAGATGTTTTTCAACAGGATTCAGATGAGCTATTTTGTTTTGCATTGTTTGTTTTGCTTTGTTGTGAAAGATTCTCCAGAGCATATCTGTTCTCTCAGAGGAACTTACTGAAAGCAGCATTTGCGTATTTAAGAAAAGTGCCTCAGGACATATTAATAGACTCTCATTTATCCAGAGATGATAACCCTCTTCAATCATCTTCTCAAAAGATTTCCATGTCAGCTTAGTTTGTGAATCTTGGAAGCTCCTATATGTTTTGTCACAGCTGTGTGTGAAATATTATGTAATTAAATTTTGCATTACATCAGTCCAACTGAATAATAAAATGTCATCTGCTTAATTTTGGTTTCCAAATGTGGTTTATAACCAACTCAGAGAAAATATTACATGTGATTCATGCCACAAATTGTTATGTAGGCATGTACTAGTATATTTATGGTATTAGGCTGCATGCCAAATGATGCACTAAATTCAAATATGGACATGCTAATTTCCCTTGTGTTGACAATATGAAGTTCTAAGCATTATTCTTTAATCAGAACAAAACCAGTTCATTGAAGTCACAAAGTGGACTTCTCCCAAATCTGCTTTCTTTTTTCCACCTCTCAAAGTAGCAAGCTCATTAATATTTAAAATATCAGTAGGGAAGAAAAATTAAAGTCATATATACATATACATACACACACATATATATGTATTATATATGTACATATATATATATGTGTGTGTGTGTGTGTGTATATATATATATATATACACACATGTCTCTGTAAAAATATATCGCAAAAGCTCACAATTCAATAAAAGAAGGAGGATATATAAGAATATTCTAGAACAACTATTATATACATGAGCATGAAAGTTTTGATCTGTTTCACATCAAGATTATTAATTTTTTAGAAAATTGGTGCAAATAAATAACTTGGATGAGGGAAAGGTTTATAATATGATATGGTATTTTAGTTGCAGCCTTAAAACCAAAGAATATAAATATATATATATATATTGAATTAAAGTGCTTTTTAACTGTGTATTGGAAATAATTGCTTTTGGATTGGAGGTGTGACTCAGTGTGTTATAGTGTATTCCTTTACTATACTTCAGAAATTATCTGGATGAGGATAGTGGTTTAATCATCCTTTTATATTGTTATAGTTATTGAGTTACTTGTTTTACAAATATTTTTTAATTTGAATTTCATCAAAATCATTGTGGTTGTTATTTTTGTTTTGATTTGGTGGGTTTATTTATTTTTTTAATTTACTTTTTTGCTATCTCTGAAATGAAAAAAACTGAATTCATGATAATCACTTACATTTTGATATAAGCATAACTATTAGATTTCAAGATGAAATATAAGTAATAAGGTCTATGTACGAGGTGCCAAGTTATCTAAATTAAATTGATAAGTTGTTTGGGATACAACTGTGAATTCATTTGTTTATTTAACCAACATGCAGAATCTTCTTTAGCAGCTTCATGATCTTGCTGGAAATATGGGTGTTACAGACATTGGCCAAAGAGTAGCTTGGGAGAACTTCAGCTACTTCTTAGGACTCCAGCATACTGTCAAGATGGTATCACTGGATCATAATATGAATGGAATACTAGAATCAATACTTTGGTTCATTTATATATGCATAGAAGTTGCAAGTTGCAAATAGCTCTTTATTCTTTGCACTTATTAATTACCATTCATTTATTTTGGAAACTTTACTTGAGCCGAAAACACATTCAAAATATTATCTTAGGCATTAGGGATTCAATTGTGGAAAAAAAGAAAAGAAAAAAGACAGTCCATCTTCTTAAAGATCTCACAACCTGTGGGTAGGGCTATGTTAATACTGTTAAAAGTATACTTTGGTATAATATAATAAGAAATGGTATGAAGAATTGTCAGGGTGCAAAAGCAAGTGACCAGGAGGGACACCTAAAGCCATCAGTGTGTCTAAAGAGAAGCTTCCGAGATATTTATCCTTATTTGCCTTACCAGATCCATTTTCCCCTTCTTTGTTCTGTCCTATTCCGTGATCTGTAAGGATGCCCTTTACTGGACGAACATGCCTGGGAATTTCCGTTGGTTTTGGCCAATAAGTGTCAGAGAAGAGGGAGATTGGAAATTATTCCTCTGATTTATTCCTTTTTTTTTTTTTTTTTTTTTTTGCTGTGGCTATAGAAATGGCTTAATTCCTCTGTGGGTAAAATTGGGTGATCTTGTTCCAAAAAGTTCATTTCATAAAAGACTTTAAGTAACTCATCTCTCACCCCATCCAAATTACGAGTGGTAACAGCTTTCAACCCTTATTAGTCTGGGTTATTCATAATCACTTGTTGATTCCATAGCCCTACCTATAATTCTGTAAATAACTCTTCAATTACACTGTCTTTAGGTTTCAGCAGATAAACCCTGCACAGTGTGTATTATAACTGTAAAGAATACTAGCTTTATAGTTAGAATAGTTAGATAAACCCAAGGTCAGATCCATGATATATGTCCTACAAGTTATTAAAATTGGTTTCTCTAAAGCTTAGTCTTTGTAAAATCACAGCATTAAGAAGGTCATAAAAAGTTTACATTTTGCCCACAAGGCAGAAGGAAACTGGGTTTGTAAGTGAATTGATAACTCTGAAATGACATTTTATATATACCACTGATAACAGAAAAAGGAAAATATTGATTGTCATACAATCATGGCCTGTATGTCATGGTAGACAAATAAAACGATGAAAAGTGATATTACAAAATTTACCATGGTTATAAAAACCCTCAAAATTAACATATTCTGAATCAGAAGTGAATTTTTGACTTCTTTATTCATATAAGTTTCAATGACCCATCTACCATGTAGTTTTTAATGACTTTTGGTCTCAGTAATAGAACAAAGTTGATTTGGAATTATCTAAGAGTTTAAACCAGAATCTTGAGCTTAACAAGCTCACATTTCACACTAATTTTGAGACCCTTTCAACTAGAATTCATGAAATATTCCAAATAATAACATTTTTGGTGTTAGAGTTGGAGTTCTCAGAAACACAATTTTATGAAAGTAAAGATATCTTCAACAGTCTGATGAAAGAAATCCAGCCTATATATGATGGCAATTTCAATTATGATGCTGTCACCATGCAAATTATTCAATAATCTGAAATAATAATTAAAATTTTTTTTTCCAAGTCTGAAGGAGTCATGCAAAGATATAAAAGAAGATGAAAAATTGAGCGTTTCACTTTCTACAGTAGAAGAGATGGTGCAAGAAGTATCTCTTGACTATGCCCTCATTTGTGATGTTCAATGAATATGGATTAGCAATTAACCATGGCTACACTCAAAGCTAAGATAAATTACAGGAATAAATTCAGAGTGGACAGTGTGGTGTGCAAGCTGTATTGATCAGCTTGCAGAAAAGGACCTGGAAACTACTCTCAACTTGATGTGGCTGGAGATATTTCTTGAACCACTGTTTTGTCCGATTATATAGGAACTGTCATTAGAGATGTTGAGAAATTGATAAGAAAGCAATTAGGTCTGGGATCGATTCCAGAAGAGTCATCTTTATTTGGAAACTCAACGAAAATAAAATCCATGTTCACAATACACAGGATCATAATTTTATTAATAGTTCAATCATTGCCCTTATCTTCCTGGGCTGTCATTGTAATTTACTCATCAATTATTTCCACTGGACCATAAACTCCTTGAAAACAGATGCTTTATTTTGAATCTCTGTACAGCAGATAGCACACAGTAGGGGGTAAATAAATTTTTGTCAAAATGAATAAGGGATTTGACATTCTCTAGAGCTTTGAAAAATTACAAAAAATACAAAATTCTTAGCATATATAAATGAACCAAAGTATCGAATGTCTTATTCCATCCGTTTAATTTTCCTCAATAATCACATGATCAAAGTTTTCCAGATGAGGAGACTTACGTGTAGAAAGATTTCCATGCTGTGAAATCAAGAAGAGGAACCAGTCTTTTGCTCTTCTCAAATATTTCTCATATAAAATTGAACTTTGGGGGGCAGAAGAAGTTAAAGGACTGCTCTTCTATGTTCAAAGGAAGAAATGAAGGAGAACCAGTTATAATTATTTTACTCAGGAAGACATAACTATTAACATACAGATTATCCTAAAAGGCTCAATATATAGATGTTAATATTGACTCCAGACAGCAAAAATGTAACGACATATGATCTCATTCAAGTTCAAGGTTGTCTTTCACCATGGACATACTGCAGAATTGTGCTCTGTTAACTAATAAATTTACATTTCCTAATGATGCATAAATGTCATATAAAAATTATATATATATAAAATGCAGAAACAAATGTATTATTTTCTCCCACAGGGTGAATTTCCAGTGTTGGTTTCTTCTACTAAGGAACTATTCCCTCTTAATTTTAATAATAAGTTAAATGATCTAGATTTTTTTTGAACTGAACAAAAAAAATACCTAAAAGGGATTTTTAGAAAACCTAAAAATAGGATATAGCCTGTTTTCAGCTTAATTCACACAGGAATATTACAAAAAGTGTATAAGCTTCAGCCCAGCAATGTCTTATAGTCTCACTTCAATGTTCTTGTCCACCTAAAGCACATCTAGAGGAAATCAGTTAGAGGGAATGTAAGCTCTTGATATCTCTGTGTTCCTTTCCTTCACTTTGAAATCTCCAATGACAGACTCAAACCTTTCCCTGTCTTTTTGCTGTGTATTGGCAGGATGCTGAAGAGAAAAACAAAATCAACATGATGTACAGAAGTATACCTGTAGACAATATCAATTGGCTCACAGGATTATGGAGGCAAAAAGGTTCCATTATCTGCCAATTGGGAGAAAGAGGAAATTCAGTCTGATTCAGAAAGATTGAGAACTAAGAGCACCAGTGTTGGAGGGCAGAAAGAGATGGATATCTCATCTCAAAGAGGTAGAAAATTCTCTCTTCCTCTGCTTTTCTCGTTCTATTTAGATTGTCCAGGGATTGAATGATAGCCAGCCATATTGGTGAGGGTTTGATTAATGGATTCAAGTGCTAATGTTTTCCTCAAAGACTCACCCAGAAGTAATGCATACCAATTATGTGGGCATCTGTTGGCCTAGCTGACACATAAAATCAACCATCCCAATTTACCTCTATTTTTTTGTAGTTATTCATTTAAATTAATCGAGTCATATTCACATTTAAGTATATAAACTACAAAATGGCATTATTTGGCTTTAAATAATAACCTCAATATATAGTGAAAAAAAAGTAATACTAAAACCTATTATCAAGTCAAGAACTCTTTTAATCCCAGCAATTTAGAGGCAGAGGCAGGAGGATTGTGAGTTCAAAGACATCCTTGGCAATTTAGTGGGAACTTAAGCAACTCAGCGAGACCTTGTCTCTTAATAAAATATGAAAAAGGGCTGAGGATGTGGCTCAGTGATTAAGTGCCCTTGGGTTCAATCCCTGGTAAACAAAAAAAATTGTATAATGTTGATATACTAAACTTTGAGCTACTCCTGTTACTATTTTCCAGTTCTCCATTTTCCTTTTGATTAAAAATAACATGACTTTTTTGTTTCTTTTCTGAAACTTTGAAAATATTCTCATTTCATTTTAGAACTTCAAGCGTATAGTTAGCTCCCTCGTGTACTATAAATTTTCCTGTGATTATTATAATTATTTTTTTATTGCTCTCTTCTCAGGTCTTTCAAAATAAACCTATCCAAATAGGTCTTCTTAATTAATCTTCATCAGAAACGTCTTTTGTTTATTACCATCGAACCATTTATTTCTCACTATCTAATTGCATGAACATTGGTTGACCTATGCATTGACATTCTTTCTTCAGTAGAAACTATGTACTATGAGGTCAGGAGTGATCTTATTTCTACTAATTGCCATGTATCAATTACCTAGAATGGTGTTTAGCATATATGAGACATTAACAAGCATTGCTTGATTTAATGAGTCAGAGAAGAAATAAATCATTGTCTCATCCACTTAGCAACAACACTATTATAAAGGAGCCCGAGGGCTGCTATGGCTCCAGCTCAGGATATACACATGCACGTGTTGTTACAGTGACAGAGGTGTGAAATTGAGAAAGCTACTTTTAATCATCCACCATATCCTGCTCCATTATCCAGGGTATTTATTGGCCAACAAAATGTCCATTATTCACAAAATATGAATCATCTCTTAATATTCTTCTCAACAGGCTTAACTTCGTAAAAGGTCATGAATAATTCTGTTTTGAAATTAAGAAAGCTGTTTTTATATTTCTATTTAGAACTCATTAATCTTCCCTATGAATGTATGCTACATGGAGTATCTTACACATACTCATATTAATCACTTGATAAAAGAAAGCGATCACTCCTAAAAAAAAAAAAAAGATGTTAAAATTAATTTCTCCCACTTTGCCAATAGCTATTTGTTCTCTGTGGGTAACATGCCTCCAGGAAATAAGATGCATGTCACGCTTGGGTGAGAATGCTCAGGGCAAAGTATCCTCAAAAGATTCCCTGAGGACCCAGAAAAAAAACATTTAAGATTTTTTTTCTTCCTCCACACTGGGAACATGGCATAGAGAGCATCAAGGGGCCATTGACTGAAGGCTGGCAGCTCCTTACCATTCCAAAAACAACAAAGAAGAAACCTGTTTGTGCCTGTACCAAGAGGTGTAATGCAAATTAATGACAATGTTGGTGGAAAAGTACAAAGTTTAAAGAAATAATGGAAAAAATTTTTTTTCAAAGAATTTATCTTCCAAAATAATGAGATTGATAAATCACTCAAGATGTGTTTGTATCAGAATAGAAAAAGTGTATGTAACTTGTAGTATAAATATTATATATGATATATATGCATATATATCTAATATGGTATTTGCCCAATTATTCATCCATCCATTCCATGTACCTAGTCAGTCTCGTTTTCGCCTATTGATGTCAAATTCTTTTGAAAAGCAACTACAGTTTGATACTGGATTGGAATTTACAAATACTATTTTAAGCAAAAATATTTGTTTCCTATTTCTATACAGCCTCTGTCTAGTAATACCCCACATTCAAAATTATAGTATATTACAAAGAAATCTTCACAAAAATATTTTATGCCCTTTATTGTACTAAATAGCTAATGAACAGGATACTCTTACACACAAATAAATATGATGCAATTTATGAAATATTCTAAGAGATCTGTGTCTAGTATTTTAATACCACCACTTAACAGTTAAATTTTGAAACTAAAAAAATATTTCATGGAATAAGTGTCATATAATCAAGTTGAAAGAATGAACAAGAATTTTATTGAATAGATAGCAAGCAACATTTCAGGCAAACACAAAAGCAAAGGATATGAAAGATAAGGTGCACAGAAGTGAATAGAAATTTTGAGGTGTCTTGAATATAAAATATGTTGACAGCTTTCTTAGGAGGCCCTTATGAGCTATGTAATGGAGCTACAACTTTATTCTGTCTACAGTGGGACCTACCAAATGTCAGCAAGATTAAAGTAAAAAACACCCTTTTCTTTGAGTAGACTACCTCAGTAAAAAAAAAAATTGTAAAGACATAGCATACACATATGTATAAGTATATATATATATATATATATATATATATATATATATATATACACACACACACACACACACACACACACATATGCATAGGTACATGGATATTTTTTAAAAGGTAAATAGATTCTTTACCTAGCTAACATCCTAAAATAATTTTTAAAAACAGAATTATTTTCTCTCACTTTATAAATGAGAAATTAAGTACATTTTTCTAATTAGGACTTGCAGTAAATTACCAGGATTAAACTTACGTCTATTAGAATACCTGTGCTCATTGTTCTATTACATTGAACGAGCCATCTCATACTTTGTTCTTGAGATTAAAGGATAAAAGAAAAAAGAAAAGAAAGAAAATGAATTAATTTCACCAAAGTATGATAGGGACAGTGACTCTGGAATAAATTTAGTATTTTAAAAGGTGGAGCATGCATGAAAGACAGAATCAGAATGAGGATTTCAATATGAATCTTTCATCAATTACTAGGTCGAAGTGGAAAATGATGGGCCCTTTTTAAACAGATAATAAGTTAGGAAGAATGAGAAAACACGGGGACTGTGTATCAATTCATGGGTGAGTTTCAAAAGAACAGATCCAGGGACATGAGAAGATTAAAATCCTAAATAAATAATAGAAGTATATCACCCTAAGCTAAATCTTTTTTCTTTTTTAATCTGGAATTTGAACCAAAGATCAAAAGCTCGTAAGCTAATTAACCAAAAGAACCTGCATGCTAAACACATCAGTAGACACATACTAATTTCATTTGTTCAGCATGCCATCTTTCAGAAAACTATCTCCTGTTCCATGTAGATGTAGTTGAGCTGTCAATCTAAGCAATCTGTGTAGCTCTGTGAAAACAGGGCCCACGACATGGGGTCTGGAAAAGCATACACTACTTTCCTTTGTTTTTAATTGTTCATTCAAGTATTAATCCAAGGACAATGACATTATTCTGTTTAAACCAAGCAGGGAAGGGGGTCTTATCAGAAGCTAGTCTACAGCAACTGGATTAAGTTTTTTTTTTTTGTCCAGGCTTGGTGGCTCATGCCTGTAATCCCAGTGGATTAGGAGAATGCTGAGGTAGGAGGATCACAAGTTCAAAGCCAGCCTCAGAAACTTAGCGAGGCCCTGTCTCAAATGAAATAAAATAAATAGTTTTGTTTTTATATAAAGGGCTGGGGTGTGGCTCAGTGTTTAAGTGGTCTTGGGTTCAGTCTCTGGAATCAAAAGTTCTTTTTTTTTTTTTTTCCAATGAATGTAAAAAAGACTGGGTGGTGGGAAGTGGGAGATTACTATACAGCTATGGAGATTACTAGAGATGACTATAGTGCTTTCCAATATTTCAACTATAATATTGGGACAGATTTTCAGTGTAAAAGTGGGCATGGCTAAGAAGAAAGGCAGAGAGATGTAGTGCTTTTCCCTTAATGATCCAGTGTCCAACTATGATGCGGGGTCCACACACTTTCTCCTTTAATCTGTGAACTACCTTGGTTTTCCTCCCAGCAAATGGAACTTGATGAAACAACCACTTGGATATGTCTAGTTGAAGAAGATGGATTTCAGAATAAAGAAAAAAAAATGCAGACCCTCATTCATTTTTGAAACACTGAATAAGAGAACTACAAAGGAACAAAACTCAAGGTGGCCTCTGATTTGTCCTTGAATGAAGACATGAAAGAATATAGACTATCAAAGACTAAAAATTTAAGTAGACTCAAAGGACAAAGAAGATCAAACTGAAGTTCCTCTTCTGTCATATTTACAACATGTCACCAGCTGTCTTCCATCAACCCTGCAATCCCCCATCCAGGCATTGTCACCTCTTGTCATTTATTCTAAAAGCACCTCCCTGATCATCAGTAAACCAATAAAGATTTTAATCTGTTTTGTCCCTGAATGGTGGGAAGATTGACTGAATCAAAGGAGACAGTGCCATCCAATAAATAAATAAATAAATAAATACTCTGAATTTCATGCTTGTTTAAAAAATATACAAATACAATGCACAAATATTGTGAGGACTGTAACTACATCGAATCCATATTAATTTCTCTTAAACCATGTTTGATGACGTCTAATGTCTCTGTAATATTGTTCTTTATCTTTTAACCTCTAATGTTGATTATTCACATTTTTCACTTATTTGTTTGCTTTTATTGACCGCTTCACTTACCTTCCCTCTCCTATCACCCTTTCTCCTCCTTCCACTCCTGCTCTTCCTCTGCTTTAACATTCACTAAAATAAGAGGGGGTGGGCAAAGAATATAAAAGTTGTACAGCTGAAACTTAAGCATACAGCTGAATGATTTAACATTAGCAGTCATAGGTAGCCAAAACCCTGATCAACATAGAAACCATTCCCATTATACCAACTAGCATTATTTTCAGCAAGATAGTATTCGCAATTATGATGGAGGTCAGAAGGCTAAGTGAAGTCCTTCTTATTGCTGTTTCTTCCCTGCATCAAAGGGGAGGGACAAACCACTTTGAGCTCAGCATGTGCTGTTATTGATTGCTCAGAGCTTTCCCATGAGATGTGAAGGCTGAAAGGTCAAGCAACCTGCCTGTTTATGAAGATTGGTTATAAACTTGGGTCTGCAGGACTCTAAACATCCATCTATCATATAAAATTTGCATTTAAATCTATTAGCGTACATGTCACCTCGTGTAGTATACCCCCTTTTCAAGGTCGAAAACCCACTAAAAGGTGAAAATCTTGCGCTTTAGGACTTTGTCTCATCTTTATATTGCTAGGACAACAGAGAGCTGAGAAAATAGTAAGATTTTAGTACGATTTGTGGGAAGCCTTTTGACAATGGAAAATACGATGAAGGAAATGCAAAAAAGAAGGCAAGAAAAAGGAGACGAAGAAGGAAAAATCAACAACTATAGAAATATGAATTTTCTCCAGTGTACTTATTATGATTTTTTTATCCTTTAAGATGCTTGTAGATAAAGTGTTGAAAAGGTAGTCTTATAAAAGCAACTGAGGACTGACTGAATGAATGAGTAAACAAATAAATAAATGAAACGAAAATAAGGAAGTGAAAGTGACTATTTGACAAATATTCACTACAACCTCTATTAAGAATCTCAATATCACTTCTGGGAAACAGTATTTGTTTTATAAATGCATCCAACTTCTGTGATATAATTTCATCTTCTGAATGCCCCAAAATATCACCCATATAAAATGGCTTCTTAAAAATTTAGTCATGCAAGTGGGGTTCCATGACTTATAGGCAAAATAATTAACCTTCTCAAGAAACTGATAGTGGACTAAGTGACCAACATCTCAAAATATATTGATTTGTCAAGAAAACATCACTTTAAATTCCCAATAGTTCATGGATGAACAATATTGAGGTCTCCAGACCTACTTTTTAAGTTTCTGCTGAGTGATTTGAGATCATCAAATTAAACTATTGGACCCTATCACAACCTGTTCAAAGTTGATTATGCAAAAATGGTGGCATATGGCCTCTCACACATTTTCAGCCAATGTTCTTTGGTTTGGTGTTCAAACTAAGAAGGGGTTGAGATTTGAGAAGCAAAGCCCTATAGTTGCTTAAAAGTTCAGTTCAAATTCTGTCAACATAGGACCAAACCACTTGGAATTATAGTAAAGGGGATACACAGTCTCAGTCTTAGATAAATGCTAACTTGAAAGAGTCCTTTGAATGACTGACATGCACCTTGCTATTATTTTTCCCTTAAATAATGACCACTGGTAATATTCATAAAATGTATGCTCTATTGTTTTGAATTGTTATCAAATAGTGTTTATTCTAGTGTGCAAAGATGTAGTCTAGACACATGAGGAATAATTTAGGAAAAATGGAAAGATTCTTTAAATATTGAATAAAAATCAATAGTACTGTTTTCAAAATCATATGTATAAAAACTTCAAAAGTTTTAAAGCTTCATGGGCATGGACTTTCTTTAAAATATCTTCAGTTACGCAACCATATTTGTTAGATGATTTATTTTAGTAAGTTATCCTCTTATTTGAAAATATTGGATTGAACATATATTTTAAATGATGTATTAAAAAACTATTTTGATTGAATAGTTTTAGAATCTTTAGAGCTGAATAGAAACATGCCATTGTCCATGATAAAATCATGCTGCTAAATATTTCTGTTCCTTAAAAACAGTAACAAAGTATTAGCAGCGGTAATGGTTCCAACACTCAGGCCTTCTATCCCTTCTTTCATCTTGCTGATGTTGAATAGGGTTGAGAGTCAGCATCCCGCTATGCCCACTGACATTAAGAGTAGGGAGAGCACAGTACTTAAGAGCCCTTACTTATCATGCTTTTTTCCCAGACGTATTGATGTTGTTGTGGATCTCTTTATTGTCACTACCCACTTCTACCATGTGGAGACTTGAAGATTTGATCCTGCTTGGCCCTAAAGATACTATCTCAGCAGGAAACTTAGAAATGCCACTACTAGCTTCATTTGGGCAAGGGATGGAATGCCAAAGTCTCTGTTTGGTCTTGCCAACAGCACTGGGTTAAGGAGTGGGAGCTGTGGTAGGGTTGCATCATTGTGAACAAAATTCCTGATTACAACTTGAAGGAGGAAAAGTTAATTTCAGCTTATGATTCCAGTCCCTGTCTGCTGCCTCCATTGTTCCAGGCCTGAGTTCAGATAGAACATCATGGCAGAAAGGCTTGGTAGAGGAAAACTGGTTAATTCAGGACAGACCAGAAACACGGAGCAAAAGAGCAAGAGCTAAGGACAAAATGTATAATCCCCAAGGCATGCTTCCAGGGATCCACTTCCACCAGTTACTTCCCTCTACCTAGTTTACCACCCAGTAATCCACTTACATTATTAATCCACCAAATGGATTAATGTACTGATTAAGTTACACATCTCACAATTTAATCATTTACCTCCTGCATTTACACAGGAGCTTTTGGGGGATACCTTATATCCCAACATAACATAACAGGAGCATCGCTGCCTTTTTCCAAAGGGAAGAATGAAGTAGGGGTCAAAAGATCAACTCTCACTTGTACCCACTGAAACCTAAGCAAGCACAGGTTTTTCCATTGGTGTTTGACAGTACTTGAGAATACTTTGCCAGAAGAAAAGTTTTATTTTGTTAGCCAACCACTCTTCATCCCATGGCTAGGTGATAAATGACTTTTACTTCTGTTGCTGCTGCCAAGCCACCTCTTATTCCTCTTCCTCCTCTCCCTCCTCCTCTTCTTTTTGTTCTTCTTGTTGTTGTTATTATTATTACTATTTGGTACTGGGGATTGAACACAAGGGAGCTTTACCACTGAGCTAAGGCTGTAGCCCTTTTTATTTTTTATATTTTTGAGAAAGCATCTCACTAAGTTACTCAGGGCCTCACTAAGTTGCTGAAGGTGGCTTGAACTTGCAATCCACCTGCCTCAGCCTCCTGTATTACAGGCTTGGCATCATGGAGTCTAATGATAATAGAAATAAGAATTGTTTTATTATTATTATTATTATTAGCATTATCATTATTTTGTCTCTGCCAGTTAGTGGTTTAGATTTGGAGTTTTCTGCAATTTCCTGTATGGAATATTTAGAAAGTGGGGGGGAAAGTCATAACAAACCCAGGAAACGCTGCCTCAGTGTCGTTCAAGTCCCATGCTCTGTAGGCAGCCAGGCTTCTTTGCACCTTTCTGACTCTACATTTTATATCACTCTTATGGCTCTTTCTTTGTGGGAAGGAAAACCTTGTAGGACTGGGTTTGTTCAAACTTAACTGGATTCAGAAAATTAACCTTACCTTTTGAGGCAATTTTGTTTGAAACGAATTCTGAAATGCATGAAATGCATCTTGCTAAATATGATTATGAGATTTCTTGCTACATGTTTTTTTTTCTTAAAAATCCTCTGGGATGGTTTTATGATTTCTCATAGAGGAGAAAACTGACACAACGTTGACTTTATTAAGTCTCACTCAGACAAACAGTAAGTCTTGGAACTTGGCCTTGAGCCTCTGTGACTCCAACACTTACCCCTTGAACTTCTGGTGGAAGCAGTGGCATTCATGTTGTAAATAATGTATGGATTATTAAATAATCTTTCAAATGCCCTCAATTTATAAAGGCAAAATGGGGTAAAAGGGATATTCTATGTCCAGGTATTGGTATTTCTGTATCAACTACAAAAAGAATGAGAACTACAAATGCTATTTAGTTAAGTCTCTACAGTGTCTTACAAGGACACTAATGAATATTGTTTGGTTTACCATCTTAAACTAGGAAAGCTATTAGATTGAAAAATAAATCTCCAAATAGATAGATTACTATTCATAATATTCCCCAAGACACACATTAAGAATGCTATCTACAGTGGCACCTCCCTCAACTATTCACTTCAAACCCTAGCAAGTGAAATTTTACATGCAAACGTTTACCATTGTGCTTTATATAGACGAGGTGCATAATGGTTGGTTCCATTTCCCAATAAATGGGATTTTTAGAGAAAGTGGAGAGAGAATAAATCATTCTTTTCATAATTAAGATAGGCTTATCATGCCACAGTCTGTTACACTAATGTATTTCAATATTTCAAATATATACATAAATGTACATAAATGATCTCAGTTCAATAAGCTGAAATAGGAATCTACATCTCTACTACCTCCCTGATCTGTAATCAATCAATGCTTTACATCAGAGAGGGTAACACAGAATTTGTCATAGTTGTTTTATCTTGCTGTTTATCTCTCTCTGTGTGTGTGTGTGTGTGTGTGTGTTACTGTGTTTGTGTTCCTTGAACCCCGGACCTTGCACATGGTAAAGCAAGTAGCTCTACCACTGAGGTACATCTTTAGTCCTTAAATTTCTAAAAAGGAAATATCAACTCCATCACTTTACATTCTCAGTCTTCTTCAATATTCTAGAATAAGAAACTAAGAGAAAATGTTCCCTAGCAAAAGACATATATATCCCAACTTAATCCAAATTTTCATATTTAGATTTCATGTGAGCAGACAAATTAACATACAATGATAGGCACACAACAACATTTTTTTTTAGTTGGCGTATTCCATTTTAGCCTGCTACATTTTTGGTTGAAGGTGAATATGAAGAATTCCTATATTATTTCTTTTTTAACTGCATGACAGATTTCAGTGAAATCAAATAGGGAAAGGAAATGATATTTATTGCCTCGCCTGATATTTAATTGTTTTAAACGATAGAGGTAGAATCAATATAAATGTCCAAAACATTTAAATATTTTTCTTACTCAAAGTAGTAATAATATCAAGTGAAGTAGAAAGAATTGTTTGAGAGAAATATCACAACCAACAGTATTATTAAGCAATCCAGTACCATCCCAAATTGAATCAGGTTCAGCACTTTCCATATATTATTTCCTGTCATCCCCCCCCCCAAAAATCAATTAGGGTTAGCAAAACAATCTATTTACAGGTAAGATATCTGAGGTTTGGAGAAGTTGAATAACTATACCAACAGCATACACGTAATAAATGGCAAACTAGGGCTGAATCCAGATAATCTGGGTACAGAGTCTATGCTACTAAGCAATTTGTTGTATAGATTTCTATATAGTGAAGCTCTAATAATTAGCACTCATTATAAATATAAATCATTGAATTTGAATTATTTCAAGTGCATGTGCATGTGTGTGACATACCTGTAGGATATTTCTCTGCTTGTTTCCATGTGTGCACTTCAAGGCATGGTGCAGACATTATTGCTAAGGAAAGCTGCAAGTGAAATCCATATTTGGGGACTCATGGGTTTGGATTTGGAAGAACACATCATCAGATGAATATATTCTGTAATTTGCCAAGATAAACTAGTATTTAATAGGTTAATCTACACACAAAGATGATTTGTAGAAAATCACACAGTGACATGCTTAGATGGAGCCCAATAATTACATTAAAAGCAGAAGAAACCAACTGAGAAAGATGCCTTATTTGTGCTCCTCAAGATCCAGCAACTACACACGTCTCCAGTCTGCTCTGTCCTTCCTCCTCACTCACCCTATGGCCACCAATATTGATCGTGTGAAGTTCACAGTGGAACTCCTTTTTCTGTTGGTTTTAGCCAATGGGGAG
The DNA here is from genome assembly GCF_001458135.2 of Marmota marmota marmota. Taxonomy (NCBI): domain Eukaryota; kingdom Metazoa; phylum Chordata; class Mammalia; order Rodentia; family Sciuridae; genus Marmota; species Marmota marmota. The sequence goes on from NW_026000221.1 coordinate 15,907,647, forward strand.
CTATGACAGAATATTGGAGAAGAAGGGAAGCAAGTGAGATTAGAACATTGATTCCCTCTTTAGGAATCATTCTGACTGTTCCCAGATTAAACAAAATCATTCCTCAAAGGAGCAACAATATTGGGCATTTTCCTTTTAGATTCCCTTAATCCCTTCTATTTCATTTTGCCATTGGTCCTAGGGATGCTTAAAGCCTTGGAGAAATAAATACACAACAATTTGTAGCTTAAATTAAACAATTCTACATTTTAACAATGATGTCTTTATTAAATCCTCTTCAAAATATTGTAGTTTCTGTATTCTATTTGCTTCTTGATAAAATGCTAATATAGATTAAACAATAACAATAGCATTCTTGTTTTACACCTTATAGAAAGTTCTTATGAGTAAGAATTTATTTTAAATCATGTTTTCACATATATTCTCAAAAATCAAATTGACAAACTCAAATCTGGATTCATTAAGAAAAAGATCATGTCAGTTCTATCCTCCCGTTTTTCAATGAAGCAGGGACTTCCTCCAGGCCACAGTGTAAGACAATTACTGAGACAGGATCCTAGTTGTGACCTTGTGAATTCTATGGAGATTGATGCATTTCCCATCGTTACTTTCTCCTGTGCATTGCACATATTTATACAATTGAGAATTCCATACTTTACTCATAAAATTATATTGTTGTATTCAATTGCATATTTTTTTCATAGAAACATACTGCATTTCATATCACATGAATGTTTTTTGGTTCCAAAACACAATAATACAGTGTAAAGTATAAATAAATAGTTTCACTTAAAATGCCATTTTCAAAATTACTATACTTTTGTTCCACTGTGGAAAGAATTTAAGTCAGAACAACAATGGGTTGACGGTGAAGAATATCCTATTTGACAGGTATAAGCTCTGAAGTGCAAATATATTTTGAGTCTTTTTCAGACATACCCTGTTTGTTTTCAGAGACCAAATTGATTGTCCTTGACAAATTAGTCTAGTCAGGCATAAAATATACCCAGTATTACAGTGTCTGAGGATTTCTTTTCCTGCTAGTTACCAAGTTGATCAGGTGTAAGCCATCTTTTCTGACTACAATGATTAAAAAGAAACTTACCCATGGAGGTTTAATTTTTTTTTTGTTTTTAAATAATCCACGAAAGACTATAAGCACATTCTCTCAGCTCTCTATGATAGCATAGCATACTGATTAAAAATAATATTTTTTAATTTATTTTGTAATTAAGAAAGGCAACACATTTCTTACATATGGAAAATGCCGTCAGAAATAATCACTGCTAATGCACCATTTTTTGAGGGTATAAAGACTGGGTTCTTTCTTAACCTCTTTTGAGCACCTTGTATTATATTCATATATATTCTTTACTATTAGGGCCAGTGCTGTCTGGAGGAAATCTTTAATTTAAGGTATTAGAAAAACAAAAATAATCATAAATTAAGAATAACTTATACTATAGAATGAAAGTTGGAGTCTACTGTGTTCTTAGTTTTGCATAATTATAATAAAATTAAGTGTTAATTCCTCTTCACTATACAACTAATGGAACTTTTTAGACAATATATATGCAAAACATGCACTGTAGTCTCAATTCCTTTGTCCATATTTTTCTGTCATCTTTTTGTGCCCCATGACTTTTTTTCTCATAACATTTCCATTTTATTTGTTCTATTAAGTGCCTTTATTATGATTAGAAACTTATTTTTGGTCTCTATTGCAATTTATAAATGTTCCCTTTCAATCAACTAATTTCTCTGGATGTTTGCTTCTTTAGTTAGTTAATTTAGCAAAATGCAGCACTTTAGCTATTCTTTCAGGAAAGGTCTTCTCTCTATAATTTAATTGCTTTCTCTTGATGCTGGCTTGATTCACAATAGGTATTGTATGATAGCAGAGTCTTATTCTGAATGTTACCCAAACTCAATCCTGCATTCTTTATTACTCAACAACCACAATAAAAAATGTTGTGAGTGCCGTAACACTTCTACATACCATCTTCCAACAGTCAGACTTCCTGTCCTCTTACTTTCTCACTCTTATCTCTCAACTTTTTTCCACAATCCCATTGTACTAGCAAGCCAGATCTGTTTCTTTGCTTGTTTATCTGTTAATTCTTGTTACCTGGTTGTGTGTTGTAATTGAGTACTTCGCCATGGAATCACTACTGTTTGCTTTTTCCTAAACTGATACCTAAACCATTGGGGTTCCCATTTTGCTAGGCTGCCACACCTAATCTGTTGCTTGCTATCCTTATTTAGTCTTGAGTAAAGTGCCCTTGAACTAGGAAAGACAGATACTATCCAACCTGGTAGGGTGGTTCATTCTAAAAGAATCACTTGGAGAACTACTTAAAACAAATTTCTCATCACCACCTTCAAACACCCATTCATTTGTACTTTCTTTAGAAATCATATTTTTGGACTACGTTTGTCTAAGAACATTTACCTTATCCAGTTCTAGATAATGAGAAGCAAGTTGGATGAGATGAGGAGTATTCTCTCCTCATTTAAAAATATAACTCTATAACCCTATATGTTGCCCTAGGAGGGAAAAAAAATGTATTTTGAGATAAAGCAGCCATCAGCAGTAATATCATGAGACCAGAAGGGAAAAAATCATACAATATAAACCTTTTACTTGTAGGATGACAAAATACAGAGATGGGAAAAATTTAGATCCTGGATGACTTTATTCAACCCCCCACCCTAGCTCCAGAATTCCCAGTTTTATTATGACAAGTAATCAACTATTAATGTAAACTTCCCTTAGGAATTCAGCTACTTTCTATGGCTACTTATCCAAGCATCCGGTTGTTTAGAGGATCTGGGATTTCAAATTCTGTTTTTCATACCCTCATGAATTCACCCTCCCTTGTGGGCTACTGGAATCCTGTGATTGGGTCCGTGAAGTCTGCTCTATTAAGTGGTTTGTTGGCTTTTCCTCTACAAGAAATCCTGAACAATGCCTATGTTATTGAGACCCATCAAGGAATACATCCCAAAAAGAAAAGGCAACTTTTAAGAAACCAGCACCATTAAAAAAGAATGGTATATTAAAATGTCAGAACAGAGTTTTAAGATGAATTAAACATGGGAATGAATTTAATATCTCTAAACCGTACTAAGACAGCTATTTAGCTGCTATTGTGTACTCTTGGAAAACATATTCCAGCTGTTCCAGAAAGCACTGCAGCAGCCTAACCTGGCAAAGAACTCTAATCCTGAGCATATTTTACTCCAGGCCATTGCCTATCATATGGATGGAAATTCCTGCAGACATCAGCCCAAGCCTGATTGCACAAGCAAGTGGAGTGGGGCATAGTTCCACTTGACTCAGTGTCTTGGCATAATGCAGTGAAATGTTTTGCAGTTGACACTTTATTGTGTTCTCTTGGAAATCTGTGTCTGTCAAAAACTGTGGAGACACAAAGAAACCTAGCTGTTTTAACAATTGTTTTGTTGTTAGTTTAAAATCAAGAAAACAAAACCTGCATTTTATAGTTCTTAGAGTCATCCCATATCCATCATTTATTTAAATCTTGAAACAAATCTCTGCACAACCCAATGAGACAGAAAATATTATCAGAAATTTACAATGAAATTCATTGAGAATGAGATTTTAAAATTTGCAAGGGAAGACTCTTCAAGGTCATTTATCCTCTTTGATGAATGAGTGCAGGATTGATGCAAATGATTCTCTGTGGATTGGTTCACTGTCCTTGGCTGATGAGATATAGGGACTTGTGATTGGTCACTAGAGAGTCAGCGCTAGAATTAAGACTAGAATCCAGGTCATTTGACATCCAATCAAATGTGTTTCTACTAGGTGAGAAGCCTTTCTGAGTCGAGTTGATGTTATGCTCTTCGTTCTTGATTTCAAGCTTAGAAATTTAATTGACTCTGAACTCTGCATCCAGGTGATCTCCTGTTCAATGTCCTATGTGCATAGTTAATACCCTGAAGGATTGCTAGAGTGGCAAAGATAAGTGTGCTTGTATCTGAAGATCTCCACTATGCCTAGGTGGGGTCAGCAAGAGAACAGTTTTCATTATAACAAAACGTACTTGCATTGTCACCACTCAGTGTCTGTTTAAAATAATCAAAATTCCAGGACTCACTTGAAAACATGTGACCTACATAGAATTTTCTGATGACAAGGTTAATAAAATTTAGAAATGTAAGATTAATATCATGGTGAAATCACCTTCGCTTACATAACATAATTTACCTCCTAGAGAAAAGCAAATGGTAGATAGTAGCTGTGATAATTTCCCTGTAGAGTTTGATTGAGTTACAAAGATAACCAGAGAAATTATTTGCTTTATAGGATTTTTTCCAAGTTAAAAAAAAAACTTTACAAGTTAAAATATAAAGATACAGATGAAAAAAAAATTATATATATATATATATCCTTGGGTAGGTAAATAGCTAGACTTTATCCCATATGAAATCTTCAGATAAAGAACAACATCTTTTATCACAGTGGGTTGTTATCTGAATTTTCAAGCAAACCAATGTGTTTCTCAAATACAAAATTTAACTAGCATTTAGAGAGTTCCTCCTTCATTCAAGGACCTGGGATTGGAATGGATTCAGGGGTATGCAAAGATAAGTAACATCTTGCTTATGCGTCCGTTAAGGAATTCATCATGTTGCAAACATGTCTGTGCTCATACCAGATTTCATAGAAGCAAAGTGGTTTAGTGTGGGAATCAGAGACCATAATTGATTGTTCTTTGTTTTCATGGTTTCTGGCAAGCAGCATGATAAATGATATACATTTTACTTTTATCCACCCATAATCTTGTTCTTGCTGTCAAGATTAGGAAAGACATATCAGAAGTCAAACAGAGCAAACATGGAAGTCTTTCTGTGAGTTATATAGACCTCTAAATTAAATGTTCCATGACAGGAGAGACAAATAACTCCAGGACATTTTCTAACTTTGTTGATTCTGTTTCTCTAGTGTTGAATACATAAGGAAAATATATATTCATGAATGACATTTTATGTAATGCTTTCTTAAACATAATAAAAGTAAGAATATGAGACTTTGCAGTCATATTAATGGGCTTCATTGATTTTGTGAATCATTCAGAAAAGATGGATTCTTGATGGTATAGGATGTGTGTTAGTGTTCCCCACAATAACACATGCCCAAACCTTTTTAATTTTCCAATATATCACACAAGCAAGAGCACTAACAAAAAATAAAGTTTGTGTACAATACTTACACCATTGTGTGACAGATGACAGGAAACAAATAAGACTCATCACTGAGTTACATTTGCTTATAAACACATGTGCAAACATAAACACATTTTTCCTCAAACAGTAAAGTGACTGTGTTGTCAAGATAGCATTTCTGAAGTGTTATGTTTACACAGACAGTGAAAAGCATCATGATTCTGTTTTTAAAGGCATCTCATTGAACTTTGAAATCTGTGAACCTGCTGACCACGTCACCTAAGATGCTCTTAAAAGAAACAGAAAAACGTCATGAAAATATATTGTCTTATATTATGTTTAATGGTTGAAGCACAGATGCATCATGGTTCAAATGGTGAGTCTAGGAAGTTAGGAAGTTTCGGCTTTTAGTTGCTTTCTGCTCTGTAATTTTAGTGACATCAGCCACAAAATAACTTGTTAGATGCAAAGACCCTACAAACCTACAAGTGAAGTCCATAAAAAAATGAATATTTTTTTCCTGAAACCCAAACATCTATTGATCTCAATGGTTTGATATGGACACAGTTCATTCCTAAACTCTGAGATTAAGAAAGATCCTAATGATTCATATCATCATTTAGTATTTAGGATTCTACTGTCTGATTGATGCCAAGTTGCCTTGACTATTAAAACTATTTTGCCTTGATTGAGGTATTTGAACTTTTTGTTTCCAGTTTGCATATCTAAAGGGTGAATACTATAGCTGGGCACCATGGCACTCGTCCATAATACCAGCAGCTCAGGAGGCTGAGGCAGGAGCATCTAAAGGTCAAAGTCAGCCTCAGCAAAAACAAGTGCTGAGCTACTCAGTGAGACCCTGTCTCTAAATCAAATACAAAATAGGGCTGGGGTTGTGGCTCAGTGGTTGAGTGCCCCTGAGTTCAATCCATGGTAGCCCTCCCAAATTTTTCTTAATAAAAGGTGAATATTAATATCCATCACCTAGCACCCCTATACAAAAATGTCATGAGTAACTTTACAAGATTTTTATCATCCAGGTGAGCTCCAACTTATTCAAATCCAAAAAGAAAATGGGAGGATGAATAGATACCTGAAAGGAAATTGAGTTATTATTTTTTAAAGGTACATAGTAACTCAAACCAGAAAGTCTTATTTACAATAGTAGGTACATAGGACCTTCTATGGCTACAATTTATATATATATCTCCCTTTTCCAAAATGCAGCCAGTGCTAATGAGGAAAAGTTGTATGGAACAAAAAAAAATTGTCATTCTGCTTAGCTACTTCAAATTACTATTTGGGGTAACAGCCTCTTTTACCTGGATACATTGCATTCTGCTACTTGGAAAGAACTAGTCTATTATTTGGTACAACATTTTTTCTAGGCATAGAGTTGCACAACGGTGAAATGAGCTTTCCCCATCCCTTGATGAGAATACTCCGATGTTAATGCTGCCAATATTTTGGAGATTTCAAATTGTAAATGTTGATTGGTTAAATCTTTAGAGTTAAGTCAATTGGATCTCAGAAAACATTTGCATGGCTGAACCCAAAACTTTTCATAACCTCATATTGATTTACTCCGCAGGAATTTGTTAATGAGTTTCATGATAGACAGTATGACATTTGTGAAGAAAATATATTACTATACTGAGGTATCCTCCAGGGAATATAATTGAATGATAAATGGGCTTTCTGTTCTGCCTCTTATCACTCCCTAAACACAGTGATGGGCCAAACATTACCAGAATACTAACAGAAATACCTTCAGGAACATCACCTCTCCTTGGTGGTGACTGAGTGCTCAATACTGTTTCAAAGCATGTCAGTGCTAAGGGGTCCTTGCTTTTTGCTCCCTGCTCCCCCAATTCCCTCTTCTTCCTCAGTCACAGTCCTTATCACATGATGTGGTCATTATCAGCTCACGTCTTGTCTTCTCCATCGAACTTGGAATTGTGAGGGGATGGGGGAATGTGTTTCTTCCACCCGTCTGATTATTATTAACTCACTCAATTAGAGAGAAAAAAGCAGGCATTCAAAAATTAAATATGAATGAATTAATGGAAGAATGGAAAAATTAATTAAAATCTTGAGTTATTTACATTTTTATAGACTTGTTCCTGGAGGTAACCTTTTAAGACACCTAGTTCAGCTTATCTCCAAAGAAAAAAATAGTGTTTCTCTCACTAAACCAAACTACTTAATCAAATAAAACTATTGTGGGACAATTCTTACTCTTTACCTAGTAACCCAAATTCCTCCTTTTTTTTTTTTTCCTGGTGCCGGTGATTGAACGCAGAGACACTCTACCACTAAGCTATGACTCAAGTTTTTTTTTTTTTTTTAAATTTTGAGATAGAGTCTTTCTAAATTACCCAGGCTGAACTTGAACTTGCTGTCCTCCTCCTCCTCCAGATTAGCTGGGATTACAGACATGCAATATTGTATCTGGCTTTTCTCCTTTTAAATATAATGTGCTTTGGAGCTGGGTAAATCATGCCTAGTATCTTCTTTCCATTAAACATTACACCTGCTACATTGAAGAGTTCAAATGTCTTCAACTTTTATTTCTCTGATATTATTTCAGTATTAGTTGTTAATCATTGAACAACATATTATTTGGCATTCGTAAAATGCCTAAGCGTCTAGTCAGGCAGTCACACTGGTTATCCCCCTCTGTTCGTTTTCTGATTAAAACACGAAAGTACCATAATTCTTTGTCTTGAGAAAAGTAACAAAGAAGAACTAAAGGGGAAAGTACCACATTTTTAGTAAGAAAGCCATTTATAGCATTATCACACACAGACTCACATTCGCACTTGCACACACATGCACACACCACACATGCAGTGTTTCTAGTGATTTGAATATGATGAGACTATTTTTGAGAATGATCAGATACATTCAGACAGCTTACCTACAAGTGCAATCCTTTTTCATCTCAATCCAACCTCTTTGATACACTTGTTTTGACCACAATTTCATTCTGAGAAATAAAGGTTTAGCTTTTCCTTTCAGAGGACATTAAAGGAAATGTTTCAACTTAAATCCTTCAAGAATTATCTAGGTCACATTCACAGCCTTTAACCAGCGCAGTGAAAGCCTTTCTTTTTGTCCCAGATGACAGAGGCTGTGTAAGGGTGTAGGAAGATGGATAGGGAATCCTGGCTTCTCAGTCTTATTCTCACATTTTCTTCAGTCTCAGGGGTGAATTTTCATCTTTTCAGATTCACAAACTTAATTTCACTTGTTTATAATGTAAGAGGGCTCTAGTCATGGTGAATCGATTCATGTTATTCTAAAACACAAGAGACTGCTGCAAAAGCCACAATGCTAGGGCATTAATTTCTATTTTTAAAAGTACCTAATGGAAGAAACAATACTGACTGTTCCTCAGCAACACCTGCCCTCAGGAGAGAAAAGTCATAGGAATCTATGGTTATATTGTTCCTCCAACAAACACTAGATCATAGCTACTTAGCTTGCAGTATGCTGTTGGAATATTTTGACTTTCATAGGAGACCCTAAAACTCAGTGACTGCAACATTTTGTACTCAACCATCACTCGTAATCCCCTCCCCACCCCGAGAATTTTTTTTTTCCTATTTTGTCTAATTAAATAGGAACTAAGGAAGAGTCTCAGTCTCTGATCCATGGAGTGTCTGTCTCACCTTATGCAAAACCACTGTGCACTGGCTTATCAAAAACATCTCCTTCCAGATTCACAGACAAGCCAAACCAAGAAACTGATAACTACATATTAAATCTGCTCTTCAGTGTGGATTGTAAAAGATTTTGTGGCCACAGGTCTTTTCTTATAGCCTGGTTGAAACCAAAGTCACTTCATTATCTTGGACCATAAACTTTCTCTCAACTGACTGCAATGCCTTACAGTAGCATTCCTAAGATTAACAGGCATATATTTTTGGATCAATAACAGATACAAATTCTACATCCTCTAAATTTGAAATTCAAATTATTTCCACAAAAAACAGCTTTCTCATCTAAACTCATCTCAGTGCATGGAAACCCCATGCAAAACCCATCAAAGTTGTTATAATGTAAGTGCTGCAATTTTCAAGTTTGGACTCTATGACAATGATACATTTCTTAACTTTTTTTCCAAGTTACAATGATTTTATGTCTCTCCCAAATCATATTGGAATAAAATAAAGTCTTTTCTTAAGAATTTCTCACCAAATATTTTCATGGATCCTAGAAAGAACCACTAGATTATTCTTTAAAAGGAAAAACATAACCATCTTCTTCCAGCCATAACAGGGTAACTCCTAAGACTTGTCTTCAAACCAAACATCTATATGACTAAAAATGTGTGTATACCCTCTATTTTCAAACAATGAGCAACACGTAGAAGAGGCCTATGAAATTTTAGACACAGCACATAAGGTGATTTCATATGATTTCTGGCTTTCTGATTATGGACACATGGTAATCTGTGGATCAGGGAGATAGAGAACAGGCAGAAATGAGGAAGCTAAGGAGACATAGATTAGTGCTCTGAATGGCTGGAATATTATTCAACCATGAACTGGAAATAATCACTATGTAAATCACAACAAATATTAATCTGGAGGTTATACAATTTGTGAAAGGAAAATCACAAAATGTCACACAGATCATGATTTTACTTCTATGAAATATTCCCTATTTATAGAGAAAATAAACCTGTGGTTTCCTATACCTGGGTGGAGAAGCAATATTGTGTGTATATGATAATAAACTAAAAAAAAAAAAAGAAGTACATGTAGTAGTGTGGGTGATGGAAACATTCTAAAATTATACTCAATGAACTTATTACAAATATAAAACCCAACCTGGTGATGATTAATCAACTCAAGGACACTTTAAAATAGTTGCCTCTAATGTTACGACTGTGACACAAAACCAAACAAAGCAGTCTTAACCAAAGATAATGAAAGAACTCTTGAATGAGAACTACCTGGATTTATTAATAGGGACTTTGATAAACAAAGATGCACACACTAAAATTTCTGCAAATTTTTGGAAATGATTCAGTTTAACTCTGAGTCATAGTTTCTTAAACTGATGTGACTAGAGGATATCAGCAGTTTTATGGTCTATAACTCAGATGTATTATCATTCGTAAACATATGTATCTGCTTTACCAATGATCATCAATGCACTCGTTTGCAATGACATGGACTATGGAAGGAAGGATCCTAAGCAGGGATTGTATCAGGAAACATTAAGAAAATAAATTTGTAAGAGAAAAAGACGTTTATACATATAATCAGAAAACAAAAAAGTAAGAAAATTGAGGAAAATGAGGTAAATATTTATTAAGTTCCTACTAGGAATGGGTATGATGCTGAACTTTGAAAAAACAAAGGTTAGGTGTATTGGTTGGCTAGGATTGCATATCAAAGTACTGCAGAGTGGGCATTTTTAGCAACATAAGTGTATTTTTCATGGTCCAGAGGTTAACAGTGTGAAAGCATGATGTTGGCAGACTAAGCTACTTCTGAAGCTTTTCTCCTTGACTTGAAGATGGCTACATTGTCGCCGTGTCTTTTGCCTCCTCTTGATGGGAGTGTGTCTGTGTCCTCATCTGTCCTTATAAGAACACATATTGTGTTAGAATTGGGTTGGTCCCAAATACTTCACTTTAACCTAATTTCCTCTTTAAAGACATTATCTCCAAATACAGTTATATTCCGAGATACTGGGGACTAGTACTTCAAAAAGTGAATTTTGAAGGGACATTCTGTTATAATAAGTTTGCTGCGTTTTGTTTCTCATTTTGTGGATGTGAATTTCAAAACTCAGTGTAGATCACCATGTTGCCATTGGAGATTCATGTCTCTTGAGCTCCCAAATTCTTCTGTCAGTCATAACAGATCAATCTGGAATTATACGTTTTCACATTCCATGTTTAGATTTTTACTAACAGTAAGTCATTTCATTCTCACAACAACACTAGGAGAGAAGCATGGATATTAGTACCATTTTAAAGATAAAGGGGGAAAATGAGGTTTGAAAAATTAAGCAACTAAATCAATGCCTCCCAGTAGTAAGAGCTGGATCCTGTTTCTAAATCTGTTTTCTTATTTATTTTTTAAATTTGTTTTTTTTTCAAACTTATTCCATCTTTTCTGGAACTTGCTACTTTCAAATATTCTGACTCATAAAAAACACATCAGCATGTGGTGTAATATTTGATTTGATAAAATATGACTCAATATGGATAACACTAGTATGCTTGAGAATTTGGAAGAAAATCAAAGGAGGCTACTTGAATACATGGACATCCAAGTTGGGGCTTAAAAATATTCACAATTAAGTCAGCAGAAATAAAAGAAAAGACCATTAAGTATAAACATAGGTTTTCCCGAGAAAATGGGGGAAAAATAGAAATATATTTAAAATAAGCCAATTTTTTTTCTTGTTGCAAATATTTTTGAGAAAGTTACATTATTTATTCATTCTTCTTTTGTTTGATCAACCTTTCACTGATAATACATAAAGCCCCTAGTATTTTAAAAATCCAAAATACCTCTACTAATGCTAACTCATTGAGTAGGGATCAGGAGAGAAAAGGTAAGGGACCGACATGTCTATCTATTGGGCAAGGATGTAAATGAGCAGTGGTAAATCAAAGGAAAAGAATGAGCATCAGAATCTGCACACTGCCAGGTTGAATAAGAATGAGAAGGTCCATCTGTCTGAGATGGAAGAAATGTGTGACCTCTGGAAGAGGAGGAGAGGAATCCTTTAAAGATGAGAAATGAAAATGTCACCAAAATTTTGAGAAAATACTACTTCCCAGGAGCAGATTAATGAAGCATAAGCAAAGCTCCAACTGTCAGCAGCTGAATTATTAAAGGAGGAAAAGTAGAAGCTGCGGACAGGAGCAGGCTTGTCCAAGAATTGAAGAATCTTAAACCAAAGCTCGTAGTGAATCACAATAAGCTTCATTTGACTTTTATCGGAGCACTTTAATGGTTCATTTGCTGGAGATTTTAAAATTTTTAAGAGTTTTTTTTTTTTTTCACATATCTGTACCCATTCTCTCCCAAAGAGAAATGGTCAGAAATCTGTGTTGAGCATTGCAGATGGGATAAAAATGGGAAAAGAAAGCAGGCTGATATTACCCCAGGGCACTCATCTTATATGTGCTTCCCATTAAACATCACAAATGTTAAGTGTTACCTTGAAAAATTCTCCTAGCATGTAAAACAGCATGGTGGAATAAAACTTGAACTTTTTGGTCACTAGAAGTAGGTTTAAATTCTGTCTCTGTAAAAAGTATTTCATGTGTGACCTTGGACAAGCTTTTCTAAAATCTTTAACTCAGATTTTTCATTTGGAAAAAACTCTTGATTAGGGGATATTGTGAGGAATAAACAAAATAAAATGTATAGAACACAGGTGCTCCTTTTCCTGTTTTCCAAAGTCTCTGCTGTGCTCAGTTTTCACCTCTCAGAATACACAGTGAATGGCAGCTTGACTTCCCCTTAACAGTTTGATAAAATCTATGATGAGGTAGACAGTCCAAATCATGGATGACAGTTGGTCATCTTAAATATGAAAATGAACAACTTGTCCAACCGTGAATATAAAATCAAGGACACTCATAATAGGCTTTATGTATATTTCTTTAACAATAACAAGGATTTGCAATACTATTAATTACCTGGATGCAGGAATTCAGAATTTGTGCCTCTGATAAACAGAAATCAAGTGCCTCCATTTAAGGATCTATAACAAACTTCATGTACAAATACATTGATTTCTGCATTTTAGCACTTTATAAACCTTTTAATAAATCTCTTCTATGTAGGAATAGCATATATTAGTTAGAAATGCACATACATTTTTTTCTGTATTTAAATATCTATATTAAATATTTTATATGATGTTATTGCATTAACAATCTTTAATTGACTATACTGTAACCTCTTTATTTAGAATTCATAAGGAAACATTTATGCATACAATAGAGTACACATGTACATCCATGTATATATGCAAGTGTATAATTTATAATATTTCACTTGTGAATTAAAGAAGAGATTCATAATTACTGTAATGAATGTTGGGATGCCCTGCACAGATCTCCTTTCAGGAATTAAAGGTTTATTCTTCTACCTGGTGGGAGAACCACCAAGACAGCCTTTGGCTATTTTTATTGGTCCACCTTTTACAATATTTCAGATGAACAAAGCCACGTCATCGGCAGTCATTTCTATCTGTTGGATAGGTCACATCCAGTAATTAATCACCTGAGTGGTAAAAAGGCTCAGAGCCCATTATATATGAGTGTGTCTTCTAGAAGTTCATGTATAGGAAATTTAATTTCTCAATGTAGATGTGTTGGGAGGTCAGGCCAAGAAGGAAGTATTTGAGACAGGAGCTGGAGCCTTAATGTGTGGATACTTGCCTTTCTTGCATGAGCATGTTCTTGCTCTCACTGCACTAGATTAGTTTCTATAGAGTGGGTTGCTCTAAATAAGGATTCCCTGATGTTTGTCTCTTCTGCACAGCCCACTTGTCCTTTCACTGTGTGCCATAAATTGAAGCAGCATGAGTCCCTCACCAGAAGCTGAGCACACATTGATATGATTTTCAGGGATTTCCCAGCTACCAAAACCAAGATAAACCTCCTTTCATTATAAACTAGTAAGGCTTGGGGATTCTGTTACAGCAAGACAAAACATGTAGATGGTCACCATCTGGTTGACATCTCCCTTTCTGCGATATTGGTCATAAGAACATTATGCTAAAATATTGTTAGTGGTCTCATCTCCATCTCCAAACACCTTTTCTAGAAAACAAATGCCTTGAACAATGGGTTAAAGTGTTAGCTGAAATACAAGAGACACAGAGAGGTGAACAATAATAAAACTATATAGATAGAGAGATCATGTATATTCTATGTGTGTGTGTGTGTATGTTCATATCATATACATATATATGTGCACATTCTCATGGGAAACCATAGGAAAGAGAAAGTGCTATGATAAAACAGGGTGTTAATGTTTTCCTGGATGGAGTGTGATGCTCACTTCACATGGAACACAATATTTAATTGTGCTAGTACTAGGCACTACTTATGCTAAAATTTGTCTCCACCTATACTTAGATTGAGCATCTGTGGGCAAGCCATTTAAACCTTTGAATACCTATGGGGAATCAAATGAGAGCATGCATGCCTACACATCATGCTATGTCTGGCGTATAGAAATACTCAATTAACAGCAACAACAACAATAACAACAAAAATAAAAGCAAATAAATTATGAAAGTTATAATTATTGATAGCTATAATATTTCCATATCTGAAGATCAAGAAGGCATTTTTATAGTAAGTTCTCTTTTTCCTGTTTTGCTTTATGATACAGAGTTCTCCCCATGTTTATAAAGCAAAAAAAAAAAAAATCGAAGGGTGGTTATATGTTCATAAAGCAATATACCCCAACCTCCCCAGGATTTGTCTTAATGTCTTTTTAAGGATGCATACATTTTCATTTGCCAGCCTAGATCTCTTTTGGGTGTTTCTCTACCTTGATCTGTCCCTGAAATGGATCTTTTTCTGTCGGCAGCTTCTTTGTGTTCTGCCTGCCAAATAGATTGAGCCAACAAGAGACATTAAAATGAGATCAGAAAATAGAAAAGATTCACCCTGGAGTGTTTATTTTCCAATTTTTCCCCCATGCTAACTCATTGAGGGTCACCTTGTCCCTTAAAAAAGCCCTCAACTCATGTCACACCACCTCTGTACCTAGTTCGTTTCTCTGAGTTCTAGTACCCATTCCCTCTTTCTGTTTCCTCAGCCCTGGTATATAAAACTGTCAGCCTCAGCTCTATGGTATTTGCCATCCCATGCTGGTTTCCCTATAACTTGCTTACATCTTGATAAATAGTGACTTTATTAAACTTTTTGCAAATTACTAAGCATAAATGCTCTGTCTCCCTCTTTCCCCTGCTAGTATATTAACTAAACTAACTGAGTTTGCCTGGGGATTAAAAAAAAATGTGATTATAGTTGCAAAATTCTATTTTCATCCAATTTTTTTTTCAGAAAAACTTTTCTTCATCATAGGGGGCATGAAAATAAATGATCCGAGCTGCATTCAAGATGAAATCTTGATAAACTTTACTCACAAAGTAAAGTAAACTTATATGCAATTCTGTTTAAGTGTTTCAAGTAAGCAAATTTTGTGTCATTCTGAAACTCAGAAAACTGAGTAAAGAATTTCACCTAGTGAAAAACTGCCATTTCTTTTAGATTACTTTTTCATAATGATTATCTCTAAAAGGAAAAAAAAAATAGATATTTGTGTTTGGGTTTGCTTAAGGAAATAAATGGTAAACTACATTTTAAAAAAACAGAAAAAAATAACAGAAACAAAAAGAGTCATGTTTCCAAATAATATCTACCACACTAGTGCAGTACTATAAATGACCTATAAATCCCCCAAATTTCAAAATCATAATATAAATATAAATAATTATCATTAACCAACTAGATGTGACACAGAGACTAAAGGAAATTGTGTATGTCAGGTTTGTGTCACTGTGAACAAAATACCCAACAAGATCAACTTAAAAAAAGGTAAGCTTATGTTAGGGCTCACAGTTGTACAGTTTCAGTTCATGGTTGGCTGGTTCTTTGCTCTTAGCTTGGGGACCTCCAGAGCATCGTGGCCACAGGGCCTGCCAGCGGAAAGCTAATAAGCACATGGCAGCCAGGAATAGAGAAGATAAAGGGGAAGATGAACCCTTCCAGGATGTGCTCCTTGTAATTCATCCCCTCCAGTCACACCCCACCTGCCTACAGTTATTACCAATGAGTCCATTCAAACCCGGATGGACTAATTAGGTTACAGTACTCCCAGCCCAATAATTTTCCTTTTGAATATTTCAAGGTTAACCCTGGAGCTTTTAGGGGACATCTCATATCTAAACCATAACAGGACATTTATGAAAACATAAATGGTAATACTGAATAAAAGGTTAAGTCTTCAATATAGGTAAGAAAATTTCAGGATGTGCATTTCTAAATGACATTTAAATCTCTGAAAGAAAGCACAGTCTAACTGCTGGTGTGATGGCATCCAATGTGGAAAGGATGGGAGGTATTATTGACTTTTTAAATTTTTTTGAATTTCCAAATTTTTGATAGAGTTAAGTATAGAATTCATTTCTACAATGAAAACGTAGGAAAAAAAAAAGTTTACTTCTTCATCAGGTGATTTTTTAAAAATTAAATATATTTAGGGAAATAAATTTGCTTTAGGCACAGATATAACTACAATGGCTGTGGAATTGTAAAGAGAGTATTTCCACAATTATTATACATTTTTTTGTAATAGGATCAAAATAGTCATAGAATCTTGGATGAGAAGAATATAAAAGTATCATCCTAATTCCCTCTGAATTATACTTAATTATTAAGGCGCTGATCTTACTATTATCTCTTAGAACTGAACTTTTTATAAGAAAGTATACCAGTTCAATGTAAATTTTCAAGGGCAGAGAAGTACTAATGTAACAATGCAGGAATTTCTGAACAAAATCACTTTAATTTCCTGGGATTTAACTGACATTTTTTTTTTTGTCCTTCTAACATATTTTCATTTCAATATTCTCAGTGAAATCATAGAAATTTGGTCTGATATTAATGTTCCACTAACATTATTTAAAAATGTGTGTTAAAATATATTTTGGAAAACTGAATATATCTAGCTTTCACAAAACCCCATATATTTTTCCCAAGACAAGTCCCATCAGTAAGCAATAAACCTCAAAAGGATTTATTAAAACTGCAAAACTGCAACAAGAAGAATATATCCAAATTGGGAAATTTTGGTACCTCTAGTCTCCCTGGTCTAGTTATTCCACCTTTCCCTCATTTCCAAAGGGCATGATGTACTATGGAATATCAAGCTTCATTGAACACATCCAACATATAAATTCTTCTTCAATGAATGCACACGTTTCTTCAAGTAGAGGTGGCAAAGTGTAGTTGATAGTCTTTTATTTTTCTAATTTAAATGCTTTCTGTTTTCAATAACTATAAATAGCATAGCAATACATAGTGACCCGTGTTGATATTTTTGTTATGTAAACGTAAGTCCAATAATTTGTAAATATGTAATTACTGAAAAAAAGTATCAATGCTTTCAATTCAATGAAGTCAATTCTGCTGAATCCAGTCTTCCAGTTCTATGTTCATTGAATTGTACAGTAAAAATATTTCCAGCACCTCAAAAATCCCAAATTGCCCTGCTCTAAACTCAAATAATGCAACTCTATTTTCTACTTACTCTTTTTGTGTGTGCCTTAATGGTCCTTAGTTCTATTGCCAAACACCAGTAATTTTCCTCATTTTCTGCACAAAACTCAAATATATTCTCCTCTCTGAAGCCACTCCTGAGTATACCATTCAGGATTAAAACCTTTTTCTTCAATAAAATATTACATGTTCATGTGATACCATTTTCCATGTTTTTGTTGTTATATGTTTGTAGTAGATTATCATGACCTTGGTGTTACTTTTGCAGTTTCCTTGGGAACTCTGATTAAGGTAAGTGTAGAAAGTCATTTTATGTTAGTTGCTTATTTGGGGAACACATTTGGTTTTGTAGAGCTGGGTGATCCAAACAGGTCTTAGTTTCACAAATCTCAGAGTATGATTGACAGGGAGGAAATGAGGTGGTTGCTTTTCTCTGCATCACAGTAACCACCTAAGTTCATGCAAACCATATATAGCCTGCATGGGCAAGGAAGCAAAAGATGCTGTGTATTCACTCCAAAGGCCATCAGGTCTTTCAGTGAATTGAAGATTCAGAAATGTTGCATCTGTTGCCCTGTATAACTTTCGAAAGCTAAGTAAATCTAGTGTTAGATCAATGCTCCCCTGTGTTATGTGATTCTGATTGCCAGTTGCCAACAAGAATCAGCATCACAATTTTTGTTCTGGGAAAAAATGTCTATGCATATCCAGCCACACACATATTCTATGTGCTGTGCTGCTTCTTTTAATTTTCTTTAGCTATAAAGTTCCTTGAGGATTTCTCATAGTGTTTATTTATAAAACAAAATATTTTAGAAAAAAATGTGGTAAGATTTACTGTGGTTTCTTTTCAGTGGTTTTATTTTGTTTTCCAAGGTGATTATAAAACATCTCTTTTAAAGACTATATACAACCTTTATGGCTGTATTGACTCAAACTGACACTGTAGAAAAAATATGAGCTAGAGCAAAACTGTCCATGCAAGCTATAATGCCTTCCTAACATATTAATTTTGTGGTTTGCATTGTTTTGCATTAAAAAGAAGTTTTTAATACTGTATGACCCTGCAGTCCTTTTGAAAGACAAAGTCAACCCAGTCTCTTGTCGGAATGATCTATACACCAAAATCATTGCCTAGAGTTTTCCATAGGTCATTGTGAGGTTTGAAGACACAAACTACAGAGTCCAGAATTGCATTTCGTACTTTGCATTCAAATAGAAAACAGACAATATGTAAAGACTGACTTCATTGGGCTATGTAGTTCACATATTGAAAGAAGAGTAAGATATTGGCCATCGTATTATACTCCCCCCTTATTTGGAGAGCTGAAGCAATTTTACCTGACTTAAAAGTGACTGACCACCATAAGAACTGAGTTTTGCAGAGTTGAGGACAGTGAATGGAGAAAATCTTAGGAATTAAACAAGCCAAATAGGAAATACCAACTAAATACAAGAGAAGATATAAAAAACAGTCAAGAAACATGTTAAGATTGGGGACAATAGAGACATTATTAAGTAAATAACTAAGTAAAAATTAAGGCAGGTTAGAAATAAATTTGGATAGGGAATGTTTTCAAGTTTGGATGGAAAAAGACTTATGTACAGTCATAGTCAATTGTCATAAATGATCAAGAATATATTGGAAACTGGAGATAAGTATTATTAGTTAGCTCAGTTTGTAATAGTGAAGATTCCTGATTCTAACATGGAGATATTCATTTGTTTTATATTTTCTTTTAGTTTTTATACATTTTGCTGAAGACTAGCCCTGTTTTTTTTTTTCTTTTTTTTAATCAGGGATTTTTCTTAGTAATGGTTCCTACGACTTTCTTGGTTTTAAATTCCATTGAATACTAGGGTAAAAGGTAGCTGGATAAGGATTAGGGCACATTTAACTGGGAAATAAGAACAGCCCCATCCCAAAGAAGCAGAACTATATTTTTTAGAGATTGTATACAAATGATGATAAGGAAAAATCAGACCCAACCCAAGTCAAGAATTCAGAAACCCTAAAATTCTTAATTGAAGATAAGCCAAAGCACACAGCCTTAACACTTACAGTGAAATAAATAGGAGAATCAAAGGAATGCTTTCATTGTCCCAGAAAAGCTTCTAAATTCAAAGCTGAAGAAACAGATCAAAATGGATTAAGATTTATAAACAATACATACTAACAATAGAACACAGAAATATTAATGTAGCTATCCTTGATCCTTCAAAAGCATTAAAAATGTTAAATTTGAATGATAGAAATGTCTAGTACTCAAGTCTTTAATTATATGAATGTCTCTAATTCTTTTCTTTCCGCAGGGGTTTATGTGGGATTAAACTCAGTGGAACTCAACCACTGAGGCACATGCCTATCTCTCTCTCTCTCTTTTTTTTTTTTTGTATTTTATTTAGAGACAGGGTCTTACTAAGTTGCTCAGTGCCTTGCTGTTGTTGAGGCTGGCTTTGAACCCATAATCCTCCTGTCTCAGCCTCCCAAGCCACTGGGATTACAGGTGTGTGCCATGGTGCTGGACTGAATGTCTCTATTTCTTTAATGTTGAGTTTTGTGTCTTGTTCATGCTACATTTTTCTCTAGTAAAAATACTTGGACCATCCTGGCCAATGCCAAATATCTGAGTATGTTTCATTTTATTCCTTTGTAATAATCATATTTTAGGGAAAGTGTTTTTTAGTTCTCCAAACATTTAGGCTCATGTTTACATCCATGGGGAATCTAATTGTGTTCATCATCCTTCCCTGTTTATCTTATCACAAGTAAGATAAATCCAGGTTCAGAATGCCTCCTCATCATTTTAATTGCTTGATGAATATATATATATTATTTATACATAGGTTATATATATATAGATAATATAAAGAGATATATAGATTATATATATATACATGTATAAAATATTTGTTTTTACTAACTAAATTCAGTCCTTTAAAGAAAGTATATTGAGATTGATTATCCATCATAATACATGCTTATTTGGCAAATATACTTTATGAATCTCCTATGGTTCCCAGTTATCCATATTGATAAAACTAGCTTTGGAAATTTGATAAGTGGATGGGTAAAACCTCAGATACTCTAAATTAGATAATATGGACTAAGGACTATGATGCTACATTTTATAAAGAAAATCTGGTGATTCTGTTATTCATGGCCTATGGATTGTACTTAGAGGAAAATTGTTGTTGAGCATAACACACTCTGTAGTCACTGTAAACAGAGGATGGTTACATATATATTCTTTTTCTAAGAAACATTCCGGGAAGACAGGAGAAATCCATAGAAGAAAAGAAGCATAATAGGAACTGTGAGGTAAAAGCATGTGACAAGAAAGGAACATCTAATACTGAATCCTTTGATGAAATCTGCACTCTGCAAGGTATATTTATACACGTTATAGATTTTAAAACAACAACAATAGCAAATCTTTCTTTTCTTTATAAGGAAACTGAGGTTGAATTAATTTAATAAACCAATAAAAGGTTTCATAATTCCTAATAACAGGATACAAATTTGATGCAATCTCAGTCTTTAAAAAAAAATCAATGGTCTTACCTTGAGAGCACAGCAGTTTGAAAAATGTCTGCACATATAATTGTAATGCAAAAGAGATAATAAAGCACTCTGTGATGTAGTTATAGCATACTACATATGTTAGAAAATAGCACAGCAGCCTATACAGGGTAGACATTCTCTGTTCCGGGGTAGTTAAGGACTCATTCAAGAAAACAAGTGGATATGACAAACTTATGTGACTCTCCATTATTTCATGTGGATGTACATGAAAACAGGAACTGGGACCATTTAAAGAAGGTAAATGTCCAAATATCTTGGAGATGTAGCCATCTTTTCTTCTTATGAATAATTCAGTTTTAGAAAGGGTAAGGAAGTTGCTTAAAGTCACAATTAATTATCTCTGCTAGGGAGAATATTTATATATCAGACAAATATATCTGATAGTCCCCCAAATACTACCTGAAATCCATGCATTCTACATGTAGTTGATACTGTACTGGGCCTCCCACTCTGACCTTACCTTTTGATAAAGGCTTTCTTTACCCCTTGGCACCTAGAGAGCAGGCAGCAGATGACTCTCTGCTGGTCTTTCTTGGGGAATTACCTTAAGAAAGTTGCCTCATCCAAGATTAGATACCTCCTACTCAGTCTACATCCTCTAACCGGTCAATGTTCCAGCCTGGCCACCTTCGCCCATGGAAAGATAATGCTGAAGGGCCAGCTCATATCCAGAGCTCCCAAAGTAACGGAGATTTTTGTTGCAACTCAATTACAATTCAGTTCCTCTCTCTGAGCAACCTTACCTTTGTACCATTGCAAGTGTGGATCTTGAAGACACTCTAGTGTATAAATCTCCAATTTTGGGTCTATTATCCTAGAAACTTAAAGACATCAAATTCTTAGCCATTCCCTGTAGGTCATCAAGGTTCCTGCACATGGAAAACTGTGAGATACTACATTTGGGATAATATTTTTTCCATGGACCATTCTGTACCACTTTAAACTTAAGTTATGCATGAATTAGGTTATGAGCAGGAAACTGGTAATACATTTAAGTTATTATAATTTTAGGAGGGCTTGTTAAAGGGAATATTTTAAATGGTGTAGGTAGAATGTATGAAAAATGAAAGTGTTATTCCTTCCTCAACTGTGGAGCTAATAACAGCAGAGGGGTTGCTTCCCATGACCCAAAAGGGGTATGGGAAAGAAAGGAGTATAAAAGAAAATCCTACAGAGAGAAAGACATTGAGAAGGGCTTTGGCTGTTGGTAGAAGGAAACAATTCTAATGAACCCTGCAGGGAAGAACTGGGAGAATGAATTCATTAAGGTAGAGAGCAAGGGGCTGATTGAATTTGGAGGGGCAAAAGGAAAAAGCAGTAATGAGAAGAGAGAAAGTACCTCTACCTGAAGTCACAGAATTACTTAGTGTGAAGGCTGCCACAGAACCACCCCATTAAAAGTGTCTAGTCCATCTTTTGACATAATAAATAAATGTATTGTTGATATTGTTCTGTATTCCTACAATTATATCTGATAAACTTTTGGGGCTTCCTATAAATAGGGATGAACAGTTATTAATTGCAGGATTTCTAACACTAACCATAGTATTGGGTACTGAAAAAGTGTTTAGTCCCGGCTTGATCTTTACCAAAACAATACACAACATGCATTCCTCTAAGAAGCTTTTATTCTTTACCTTGCTTTGTCATTTCTTAGGGAATGTATGTGGAGGTGTTAAAAAGAATGAGATATGAGTCCAGAGAGTCAGAGCAGCTGATCAACCTTGGGGATTTATGGGACAGTGGCTATCACAGCCATAACACCATTGTTCTTGGGAAAATCAATAAAAATATATGAAACGACTGACTGAGTAAAGAAAGTTAATGACACTAGTAGGAAGAAAAATGAGTTGCTTCATTTCCAGAGCTACTGCTTTCTCGATATCATGTAAGTCCTAGTTAGATGAATGATAAACATGTGGATGAACTTCTAGAACCCACAAGAATAGACAAAATGCATTAAGAAATCATGGATTCAAATGCAAAAAAAATTAGAAATTCTGTCTCCCTTTGGAAATGGGGTTACCTAAATATATATAATAAGGGAGAATTCAGCTTGGATAACATATGAATTACAAACCACCGAGCTTAATCATTATTGAACCTGTGGCAACCTGTAAAAAGTCTGGAAGTGAGTCCATCAAACAAAAGACAAATGATAGTCACTACCTCATGATGGTAAATCAAGTCATTTTCCATGAGGACTGTCATCTTAGGCCACTGTGGAAAGGAATAGGGAAATTTAGTGTACCAGGAAGAAGGCTCTGCCAGGTTTCACAGGCCAAAGAAACAGGCCCCAGATGGAGTCCTGTGGACTTCTGCCATCTCCTTGGCTGGGCTGAATTGTTGCCTCTTGCCTGCATCTGTCAGTGCAAAAGGCAAAATCTTTCCCCTCCCACCCTGCTACTTCTTCGTTCAGCCCCATTCCTGAATTTTCAAAATATATTTTATTTCATTATCTTATTACTTATTGGAAACAAGCTTTGGAACTCTTCTTCCCACCAATAGCAACCCACTTCCTGCTGTATGAGTGCTTAGTTTTCTGCCTGGAGCAGGTGTTATTGTTTAAATATACCAAACACAACTCCTTTAGCTACTATAAAAAGCAAAGATCTAGAGGTTTTATGTAATTTTCAGAGCAAATGGCATTAAGAAATTTGCTCTTGCACCTGCCTACTCTTCAGATTTGCATAAATGTTCATTGCTGCACAAATGTAGCACGGCATTTGGTTCTATTTAATGTAAAAACAGAGGCCCTGTCCATCTGTAAAGCATCTTTCAAAAGAGTCATAGATACTTATTTTGCTTAAGAACACACTCACGCAAAATGGGAAGCTTTCCAAATATCTCACTAAAAGAAAAATTTTAAATATGCAAAATATTAAATATTGACAGGAGAATCCTATGCACATACTTTTGTCTTTGTAACATGCAAGTGCCTTCTTGCCCTTAACATCAGACATTACACTGGGAGAATTTCCTTAGTAACATCAAGGAAACAAGCTCAGTTTGGAATCCATAATGTGAGCCAATGTTCTTAAAATCTAGTGTGATAAGTGCTGAAGTTGTCCAAGAAATTGCCAAGGATCTGGAGCCTTCTGAAGATAAAATATTTTTGAAGAATAATAAGTAAAAACAAATAACAGATAGGGAAATCCAAGCTGAATTAGATTACTGCTCCAAGTACATTTATTTCTTTACATCTTTCTTCAAATGTAAATTTTGTTCATACATTTTTGCATGAAGTAGTAAGTGATCTTAATTTTTTTTCTCCACTAAATCCTCCTGTGGGGACTTTATTATGGCTTGTCAGATTGTATCTTTCTCTAACTCCATCATCTTAGTTCATGCTCTCATATCTATCAGAATTAATACAATTACTACCATAGTCTAATTATCACTATTGCAGCATTAAATTTCAGTCACAACTGTATCTCCCATACTTCTATGTATATGTTTATCCTAGACAACATGAAAAAGTAATTATCATGTTAAAACTGTATGACTTCTTCCCTTTCACCCAGAAGAAGATTCAAAGTTTCATATATGAGTCCATTGTCTTCATTTCTAATCTCTTTCCCTCTTGGTCCTTTAGCTACTTCTATCAAATCACAATTGAGATTTTGGAATGAGTAATTTTGTGGTTGGCTGAGGGAGCTGTACAAAGTGGAGTGGATTGTCTCTGGACTCTCCTCACTGGATCCCAGTAATGTTATTCCAAAGTCATAGGGCAGGGGGTTAGCAAGGATGATAGAAGGTGATAGACATCATTATCAAAAGTACATGTATGAAGACACAAATTGGTGTCAACATACTTTATATACAACCAGAGATAGGAAAAATTGTGCTGTGTATGTGTAATAAGAATTGTAATGCATTCTGCTGTCATTTATTTTTTTAAAAAATCAATGAAAAAACAATAAAAAATTACTCCAAATATTGCCAAATATCTGGATGGGCAGAAAATTGCACCTCAGAATCACTGATCTGAGATTTGATTTCATGGAAGTTATGTAGTTCCTCAAAAAGACAAAATCATTTACAGATGCATTTTCTTCTCCACCGAACACATTCACTGTTTCTGTGAAATTTTTAATTATCATTTTTAATCTTTTTTAATACTTGCAGATGGACAGCCTGCCTTTATTTAATTTATTTTTTTTATGTGGGGCTGAGCTGAGGATCGAACCCAGTGCCTCACACATGCGAAGCAAGTGCTCTGCCACTGAGCTACAGCCCCAGCCATTGATGATCATGTTAACAGTTTATACTTTGTGACAGCTGAGACACAATCCTGTTTTATCAGATACTACTTTATATTGAAGGAAAAATGTTTGGTCTCTTCCACAAATCTCTGAATTTACCAAACATATTTTTTACACACATTTTTTGTTTGTTTTATTGCCTAATATAATAACTACAAAGAAGAGTTTATTAAATATGTTTCAAAGAGTGGTTAAATAATCAAATGAATGTTAAAATGATGAATAGATATTTGTGTATGTGCCACACATTGGCACATAGTACATGCTTAATGAGTCTTTTGCACAATGGATGAAAAAAAGTAATGTTATTCACAATGGTGGTAGCCTATATGATACTTATGGCAGTCTAGCAATGAGTCCCATAGCCTTCCTGGATATGCATTTCAAATTATAAAACCTCTCAGAATATTAGCACTTATGCCAAAATTAAATCGTTCATGTGAAAAATTATCATCATTTCATTTTGGATGTTCTGAATGAAATCGATCCTTGTTCCATTTTGTCTTCTGCTATAACCTTTACTAGACTAGAGGATGAATCTTAAATGGCCCTTGATATTCTTCGATCCATGCAAATAATTGCAGCTCATTTACCTTTCCCTCTTATTCTTTGCTCACAGGACAATTCTATTGTTCTTCAATTATTGGGTTTAGCATGAACTACAGACAGCACATTTATATCCATGAAAGTCTATAGTCTTAGTTTTCGCAAGAATGAGGTTTGATATGAATTCCCATTGTGCATATGTGTTTTCAGAAGTGAGAGAAGCAAGTGAGTAGACAATTTGTGAACCCTCTTCTCTGATGTCATGTGTGTAAGAAGCAGACAGGTCAAGGTTGAAGGCTGGATTCTTAAATAGATAAACTGATGAATCTACAGAAAACTATAAGGGCTCTGTATTCTGTCTTTTGCTCTCTCTTTTTGGACAGACCCTGAAATAAGCCCTTTTCTTTCCATATGTCTTCAACAAAACTGGCTCAAAATTTCATCCTTGATGATTGGCTGGAGACTTAAAACTTTCCTTTGTTGATTTAAATTGAATGGATTTTTTAAAAAATAGCAACGGATTTTGCAGTGATTTGAACATAGCATGTATGAATATAGGAGATCAAGGTGGCATGAAAGATAGCAATGCAACTAAAAGAAGTGATAAAAGAATAGTGAGGCATAGAGAGGGACAATTTTTCAAAACTCCTGCTTATTTAAATGTAGGTGTTTAATGACAAACAGAATAGAAACCATACGCATATTCTTACTACTGTTATGGTTAAGATCCTATTAATAAGCAGTAGCACCTAATTGACATACAAACAGGGATGTAACTGGATTTAGAAGATGTACACATGGTTTGAAATGTAGACTTTCTCAATAATGTCACTTTTTAATTTAACTTTTTGGGACTCTAGATCTGTTCATTCATTTGTTTGGGGGAGCATGACCTCTACTAATATAAAGCTCTTACAATTTATACCCATTGATGTATTATTGAATAAACATTATCTTAGTTTCGTAAGACATTTTCATTAAACATAATACTTTATTTAGAGTTCCAAAAGTGAAGTTTCTTAGAGGAATTTTAAGGTTCACTGAGTATTTATACATATCTGTAGATCTGTTTGAATATATTAAACTCCTCTCATGTGGAGAATCTAAAAGCAATGAAAAAAATTCTTTCCCATAATCATTTTCCATAACGTTTTACCTCTTTTTTTCATGAGCAATCAACTTTATTCTTCTTCATGTTATTGTATAAATATTGTATTTGTGAGGATAAAAATCAATGGCTTGGTTCATATATCAATGTATCAAATACCTCACACAAAACCATCTTCTATTATTGAAAAGCCAGGGGAAAACTATTTCTCTCAGAAATTACAATCTCCTTGTGAGTCATCTACAATGTTGACATTGTTTCAGAAAATTCCATAAAGAGACTTGTTGTTCCAAAAGAAATACTGGGGAGGTGATGTGATCAGCTTTTCACATGATAGAAATGCAATTACTTTGTAGGACCATGGAAGGCAGGTATGAAAATGGGGAAATAGAAGCATATTGGAAAGTGGTGAACCTATAATTAGGTGAACTATTAGGGCATGTTCTGACAGTGCAAATAAGGGAATATATAGTGAGATCATTTGTAGTATCTAGCCTTGCTGCTTTTATATGTGTGCATACACTCCTTTACTGTCACATTCCTCTGGTCAGAGACCTTGGCATAGTGGCTCCATAGAACCTTGCAGCACTATCCAATCCTGGAACATAGTAGGCAGACAGCAATGCTTACTTTTTTGAAAGAAAGACAACTTCTTTTCACTGAGTCTATGGAGACCCAAATAACTAGGTGACTATCGTGTAAACAAGGTTCATAACATCAGCTTGGCCTCTAATTTTTACTTATTCTTGCATCCATAAAAATAATGCAAAATGTGGGGGGGGCAGGCACGAGCACCCACACCCCCACACACCCCCACACATAACTCAGCTTTTAGCTCTGAATAATTTTATGATTTTCTTGCCATTATTCAATAAAATGTATTTCTAAAATGTCTTTCACTTCATAATGAATACTTTATAGTCAGGGGGAATCACTTAACCATAGAATCTAAAATGGATATGATGTGACCCAATGAATTAAAAGTCTCATTTCTTTCTCTCATTGTGTAAGCACCATAAATTTTCTAATCCCATTTTTGTTCAGAATATTCATAGTTCTTTGATTACAAGCTTTTTTTTCCCCCTCTTAAAAAGTAAAAAGAAGGCATTATATGTAGTAGATGTTAGGGTGGGTCTACTTTTTCAGAATCACTTGAAGTAATTTAATAATTTACATTTCTTTCATGTGTGTTCAGAAAGTACTTTCTGTTGCAGTCAATAGGTACTGAAGTCACTCACATCAAACCTTCCTTCCCCCTTCCCTCTTCTGTGAAATGAAATATCTGAATCAAAAATTACCATATCTTAGAGGGTTGGAGTGTGTAATTATGCCAATTTTCAAGGAAGCTCAAATGGTTAGATAAAATGTATTTGAAAATCAGCATTTCTCACTGATCACTTGATTCAGTCTAATTAGATAGTCTTACCTGACTCCCAGACATCAATTAATGTGATGGCTAGAGGATGAGTTTCTCCATATTCCTGGCTTTAGTTTGCCATCAAATTAGATGCAAAGAAAATTAAAGGACACATAACAACAGACCTACAAAGAAAAAAATTTAAATAATTACTGAGTGTGGTTATATGAAGTAATTGCTATATTTAGAAACCAGAGACAAAATTATGTTCTCTGAAAGGAAAAATAATTCTGCAGGTGATATAGACATTTTCCTCATTCTTTCCTATGCCCCGTTACTTAAAAACAGAGACTAGAGTAGACTGAGCTTATGATCTTAGAAATTGCCAGATGAACCTTTTTCTTGGATGAATCTTTTGACTTTACAATGTATATAAAGTAATATACATTTATCAAAAGCTTTATTTAAAATTTTGAATTTTGTTATTTTTTCTGGGCTAAAAGTACCCATTACCATATTTTCACAAGATTCTAGGCACTAGCAGCTATCACAAAGATTTTTTAAAAATTACTCTATGGTGTCCCATGTAGCTAAGTTATGATATTTAATGTATTAGGTGAATTAGATGCAATTTACACGTATGGTATTTTCAATTTATAATGGGTTGACTTTGATATTTTATCCCATTATGAATTGAAGAGTGTCTGAGTGAGGAAACCCCACAGGGGCAATGAGTAATTTTTGGAAAGATAAGAAGAAATCAGTATTAAATATTTAAAGACAAAAAGTGAAATCTAAGTGTTAGACACTTCTCGCAGTGTTCTGGTCACAACTCAATCTAACTTCCTGCCTCATGCAAACTTTACCTTTTACTAAACTAGAGATACTACAGCCATTCTTTACAAATTCTTCAAGGGAAAAAACTCTTCCTTACTAGCAACAACATTGAAGTTCACCCATTCGCTAAAATTAGGAATGTAGAAACCAAACAGGAATCTGCCCAACCTTTGTTGCAACATTTGATTTATTTTTCTATCCAAATAATGCTCATGAAAAAGGCAAAGTGTTTTTCGTTTAATTCACTTTAAACTCTCCCCAAGAATTGTCATGCTTTTCATTATGTCTGCCAGAGTTGAGCACATTATAGATTGTGAATAAAAAAAAAATGTCTTCTAAATTCCACACAGATAAACACCATGTCATACCCTGAACACATCTGATCACAATGTTTAACAGTGTAGCTGCAAACTCTGTTACTTACTGAATGTAAAACTTTGATATGCCCTGAACACATCCAATCTCAGATCACCACTCAGTGCTGTGGGGGAATATTCTAATTCTGACACTGTGTCTATCATAAATGTCACCTCCCTGGAACTAGTTTTGGCTTCTCGCTCCCTCGTGCTTCAGAGTTTGTCTTTAGATACCTCATCGGAGTATCTATAGAGCTATGTATCTCTATGGCAATATATAGAATTCTTTTCTGGACACACTGAAATCAAGAGGAAAAAAAGAGAACTGGTCTACACTGTTGATAATAATTTAACCAAATATTTTCTTTGGAATCAAGAGGTGTGGTGATAACTACTAAAATAAAGGAGATGCTGAAGTTCTGTATCTTGACACACATGCTAATTTTCGAAAAGACACCATTTCTTCCAAAGATTCAGTAAATTTTAGAGGAGTAAATACTGGGTTGGGATTTTTGAAAGATCCACCATTCTTACAGATGTTTCCCATAGTTCCTTGAGTATATCACGTAATAGTTTTAAGTTTCAATTGCCCAGTGTGAATACAGAGTAGACAATTTGCTTTGCTTATCTGAAAAACATGGCAGGATAGATGAGAAATGAGGAAGACTGCTTTATGCACAATTATACATTTTTTCTTGCTTAATGTTGAATATACTTAGCTTTTAAAACTTGTTTTTAAAAGCTGAGAGTATTTTGGATATCAGACAGGTAATCTTCCTCTAAATAAATAATAGGAAGATAAGTATAGACCACATGTAAACAGTTAGATGCATTCAAGTTTCATTATAATATCTTTCAATGAAGTTAGAAAATGGAAAAGAAAACAAAACAAAAAAAGAACACAGTATATTTCAGATCAGTTTTACCACCGAGACAACTCATTTTGGGATCCTGACCAGGTCCTGGATCAGATAAACTCAGGAATTGTCTTCTCTTTTGCACCGGACACAAAATGTTTCTACAGCCATAGGATATAGGCTATGTATCCTGGATAGATTTTTTTTTTTTTTTTTTTTGGTGTGGAGGTGTTGCAAGCAGTCAGTGTTGGTCCACAGCTCCCTGGACTCTTAAAAAAGGGAGAATTTTTTAGGAGTCTTTTCTTTCTTCCAGCCCAAAACTTTTTTGCACTGTTTGATTTTCAGATAAGGGATCATGGTTTTTGATGTGTACTGAATATTTACTAAGTTGTACCATTCAGCAAGATATCCTAAAGATGCTATCTCCATAAGTCTTCTTTAAAATCCTATTCAATATGGACATGTGTGCACATGCATTTCAACTAAGGAAAGTGAAAGACAGAGAATTTTAGTTCTTGTCCAAAGTCACACAGCTATTTAAACAGAGCTGAGACTGAAACCCAAGACTCTTTTTTTAGTTGCAGTGTTGTGCACTTTACATGAAGGTGCATTGCCAAAGAGTTAGATGAGGAACATGGAGTTTCTCTTGATGAATTTATTTTTAGTTCAATATACTGTTGGCATGACCTTTTCTCCAAGTAAAACAGTACATTCAAACAACTTGGGTGTTAGGAAATAAATTATAAACAAATATATTTTCTTGATAAAATTCACCTTTTGTAGTCTAGCAGTCCCTCAGAGAGATGAAAGTCTGGCTTTTGCAAGATGGTCTAAAAGGTTATTCTAAACAAATATCCTTGATCTCTACCCCTGGAGTTTTTGCTTCAAATTATCCAGTCTGGATTCTGAACATGCTCATTTTACTCTACTACCACTTGTCAGCGGTGATTTTCATTAGTGGCTGGGATTTTTTCATTATTGCTTTACTCTTTTTCTTTAATGTAAAATTAGACCAGACTCCCACTTAGAGAAGGAATATTAGATACCCATGCATAGTCCTTAAAACATTTTGCATCTTGTTAAGAATTTGAATTTTGAATATTTAGAGAGACTCAATGTTATTGTCACTAAAACATGGGGTCAGAATTTAGAAAGGCTTACTTCTAATCTTATTTGTTACTTATTACTTTTGTGTTTAAACTTGATAATTAAGCCCTCTGATCCTAAGGATAACAAAACCTTCTGTTATTATAGGCAGATCATGTGAGGCAAGCTATAGTAGGCACTTGGCAATCTATTACTGTTGTTAAAGATACTATTGGCACAAATGGTATAACTGTTAACTACTGGATAATTTACATAACAAATGATCCCCATACTCAGTGACTTACAACAGTAAAAGTTTGTTCTTACAATCTTACAGGTCAGCTCTGATTTGGTGAATTCCAACTTGGTCCCAGCTGGGTGGCTTTGCTTCAGGATGAACATTCAGTTGATTATTGACTTTGGCTCAGAATTTTATTTATATCTGTTCCGTGTTCTGTTGGGTCTCAAAATCCAAGACCAACAGGTAGCTGGAGCATATTTTCTCATGGTGAGTCACTCAAGTGCAAAA
Source organism: Marmota marmota marmota (assembly GCF_001458135.2). NCBI lineage: Eukaryota > Metazoa > Chordata > Mammalia > Rodentia > Sciuridae > Marmota > Marmota marmota. The sequence goes on from NW_026000221.1 coordinate 15,939,650, forward strand.
GCCACGTCAAACTGCATGAGCACATATACATCCTCTGTTTGTGTTACTTTTGTCAACATGCAATTGGTCATCACCAATCTCAGGGGTCAATGATACATCACTAGAGAGAGATAATAGATTTCATTCACAAGAGAAGAGGGGAAGAAACAATAAAAATATATGGAAAAATAAACTAATAAAATTTTTATAATTATTTTGTTTCTTTTTAAATAAAAATGAAGACAGGAACAGTGGAACAAGCCTATAATCCCAGCTGCTATAGAGGCTGAGACAGTATTATCCAGTCTGGATTCTGAATTATCCAGTCTGGATTATAGAGCAGTCTCATAACAATTTAGTGCACTGATGAAGTGGGGTTCATCCCAGGAATGCAAGGTTGGTTCAACATATGGAAACCAATAAATGTAATACATCACATTAATAGACTTAAAGACAAGAATCATATGATTATCTCAATAGATTAAGAAAAAGCATTTGACAAAATAGAGCACCTCTTCATATTCAAAACACTAGAAAAACTAGGGATGATAGGAACATATCTCAACATTGCAAATTCTATCTAGGCTAAGCCCAATACCAACATCATCCTAAATGGAGAAAAATTGAAAGCATTCCTCTAAAAATTGAAACAAGACAGGGATGCCCTCTTTCACCATTTACATTTAACATAGTCCTTGAATCTCTAGCCAAAGCAATTAGACAGATGAAAGAAATTAAAGGGATACAGATAGGGAAAAAAAAAGAATTCAAATTATCACTATTTGCCAATGACATGATTCTATACATAGAGGATCTGAAAAATTCCACCAGAAAACTTCCAGAACTAATAACTGAATTTAGCAAAGTAGCAGGATATAAAATCAACACTCATAGATCAAATGAATTTCTATTCATCAGTGATGAATCCTCTGAAAGAGAAATTAGGAAAATACCCTATTTACAATAGCCTCAAAAAAAAAATTGGGAATCAACACAAAAGGTGAAAGACCTCTATAATGAAAATTAAAGAACTTTAAAGAGAGAAATTTAAAAAGATCTTAGAAGATGGAAAGATTTCCCTTATTCATGGATAGACCGAATTAATATTGTCAAAATGACCATACTACCAAAAGCACTACAAAGACTTAATGAAATTCTAATCAAAATCCCAATGACATTCCTCACAGAAATAGAAAAGGCAATCATGAAATTCAACCAGAAAATATGAGACCCAAATATCCAAAGCAATTCTTAGCAAGAAGAATGAAGCATGTGGCATCACAATACCAGGCATTAAACTATATTACAGAGCACTAGTAACAAAAACAGCATGCTGTTGGCACCAAAATAGATTTGTAGACCAATGGTACAGAGGAGAGGATACAGAGACAAACCTACATAAATACAATTATCTCATACTAGATGAAGGTGTCAAAAACATAGATTGAAGATAAGATAGTTTCTTCAAAAAATGGTGGTGAAAAAAATGGAAATCCATATGCAGTAAAATGAAATTAAACCCCTATCTCTCACCATGCACAAAACTCAACTCAAAGTGGATCCAGGACCTAGGAATTAGGCCAGAGACCTTGAGTCTAATAAAAGAAAAAGTAGGCCCTAATCTCCATCATGTCAGATTAGTCCCCAACTTCCTTAATAAGACTCCCACAACATAAAAAATAAAATCAAGAATCCATGAGCAGGATGGATTCAAACTGAAAAGATTTTTCTCAATAAACCTGAAAAATTGAAAACATGAAATCAATTAAATAATGAGGAAATTTAAAAAACAACACATATTAGACAATTTCAATCTTAATGGTAATTAAATAAATACAGACTCTAAAAACAGAATGCTGACTTTAAAATTGTTTTAAAGGAAAACATATTGCTAATATCCAACAGTGACAACTATGTGGGGCAAAGGAGGGTCTCATAAATTCTTTGTGGAAATGTAAAATGATCCAGCACTTTTAGACCAAATTTGTCTCCTTTTGTGGCAATTTTAAATGTGCACTGCCTTTTTCTAGTATTTACATTTACAGATATTTGTCCAAGGGAGGAAAACAGATTGGGAACAATAAAACAAAATAAAACAAAACAAACCAATACCTTGTCCATGTGACAGAATGCAATGACCAGTTTTATTGAAATCTTTCAATAGCAAATATGGGACAGAACTAAATGTTCACATTAGTAAGGAAACATTTATACATACTAAATTCAATCCACTATACAGAGTTTCATGAAGCTCTTTTTTTTTCTCTAAAATTAAAGACAGGTCTTGAAAAATGGCACTGAGGATCCACTGTCTTTCATGAATAAAGGAATATTGACAGTAATATTTTACTAGCAATCTTTCTGAATTCAAAAACAAATCAAAAGTTTTTTTTTTCCCTTTCATTATGTTTTCCCCTTTGAAACTCATTTCAAACACTTAAAACATGGCTAATTTATTATACCATGAGCATAGGCAAGATGGAGTAAAATTTGGATATACTTTTACAAAGCCATAAGTTCTAAAATGAGATATGTAAATTATTGGCTTAAAATTCCAATCTCCTTTCCTGGTCTCTGTCAAGAAGAATTGCAATGGACTTCCCAATTAATTATCACTGATACAAAGTACTTTGAAGTCCAAAAGCAAAAGAGAATGGCTATAATTAATGCAAGCAACGGATAATACACTCATTTACATTGCTCCTGTTTCATTTTGTGAAATGCATTTAAAAAGAAACAGTAAAGAGCTAAAGGAACATGTTACACACTTTTTAAATACATTTAATCAAACCTTAATCTTCGGATTCACTCAGATCTGAAACAAGTAGCTATATAAATTAAAATGAGAACCCTAAACCCTAATTGATTAGCTCAATGTTTATAAAAGCTATCGTGATTTCTCAGCCAGAGGGCAACCAAAGGAGTTTACCTTCCCCATTTTTGGGTGACTGAAGAGGGAAATTTTTAATTAAAATACAAATGGGAAACTGAACAATAAAAATAAATAAATCGCCAGAGAAACCTGCAAAGGATGATAAGTCGAGGTTGTTACTTTGTGCATTCATTAATTATAAATGTATAGATTACAAAAGTAGCATGGTTCTTTCCAGAGGGTGGACTAAAAGCATGCTAAAAACCATTTTCCTCCTGCCTGTCCCATAATATTTGCTAAACTATTGAAACATTAAAAATAGAGAATTTATAAATAAATAAGCGGACAAAAAACTGATATATCCACTGCTCAAGAAGGTATTCAGGGAGTCACAGCAGGAATGGAGATAAAGCAAAAGAACCCAGGCTGTGTGATATGGTGTGTGTGTGTGTGTGTGTGTGTGTGTGTGTGTGTGTGTGTTTATTACATGATGATATTTGATGACATGAGGTCAAAAAATTAAACACCTCCAGCATTTTCTTTACTATCTATCCATTCATATACCTACCTGCCTGCCTGCCTGCAGCCTACCTATCCACTTACCTACCTACCCCTCTGTCTACTTACTTTTTTGTCCTTAGTTACAGATCATTCAGGGGCAAAGTTCGAGGAAACAGGCATCACGAATGCTGATTGACAACCCACACAAGTCAATCCAATTAGGTATTTTCTTAATTGTGTATTTTCACACTAGATTCTTTTAATTAAAACAGACGGACTTTTTTTTTTTTTTTTAATCTGTGATGATCTGGATATAGAAGATAGAACCACCTGAGCCACTCATCACTCAGTCTTTGAGTGAAGACATGAAACTCTAATTTTTTTAGGAAGTTTCATTTTGTAAATGAAGTGAGTACTAGATAGCAAGTAGTAAGTTTCTATTTTCATCTAGAGTGAAGAGGGAAAGGCTGAGGTCAAGCTGTATCTCAAAGTGTCATCATAAGTAACATTTCTTCCAGCACTTGGGATGGATCTTAATATTTTGTTGGCTCTGAACCTTCTTCATAGAGGGACTGTCCCTTTTTTCATTCCAACCTCTCTTCCAACATAACCACCTCAACATAACCAATAGGACATTTTTGTTTTATTTGCTTAAGATATCTTAAAATTTGTTCCATAAATTGGGACTTTAATTTTGATTTGTTAAACCCCTTCATGTTGTTCAGAATAAAAATGTTGTTAAATCTTAAGGAAGCCAATATTTTTGTGGACTACAGAAACTTAAAAATCACTTGAAAAAATTAGTAATTATGATTTTAGTATCTTTTTCTGTAGCTATAATTAAATACTGAAGACTGCATAATTTATAAAGCAGAGAAGTTAATTTTGTCTCACAGTTCCAGATGTGCGGAAGTCAGAGAGCATGGCGTAGGAATCTGCTCAAGGTCCGGTAAGAGCATTCCTTCTTCATGACAACATGGTGGAAGGCAGTGTATGTCAAGAAGAACAAGTGTGCCATTTTCCATCTCTCTCTATCATCTTATAAAGCTACTGATGCCATACTGGGGGCCTCACCTTCAGGACCACACCTAACCATAATTACCCCCCAATTGCCCCAGCTCCAAATACCATTGGCATATGACTTTGAAGATTAAGTTGCTAACAGATGAACTTGTGGAAGACATGTTTGAACCACAGCATCTGGGCTGTGTTCTTTGTATATTCTCCAATGTAAAATGATATAGAACAGGCATTTATAGTTTTAATAATAGCAGGCTTCAGTATCTTCATCCTTATCAAATAGTGCATTAGAATTCGTATGTGTTATACAGGTGCTAGAGACAAAGTGGAACAGTTCTGTGTGGCCCTGGTCAGGTTTTCCTTCTACCCTTCTTATTTACAAAATATTAGTATCTGAAATAGATGACATAATGTATATAAAAGTGGTGGGAACTACCAACTGGTACTTAGATGTAAGTAATAGAGAAAGAAAAAAAAACGTGTTTCTTAGAGTTAGCAAAATCAGATCAATTTAAACAACTTAGAGAGATGCATCCTTTTCTTATAATAATCTGAATATTAAGTTCTGAGACAATAGTTTAATGCATTTTAATAAACTTTCCATAGCGTGTCTTTTACATTCAAATTTTGTTTTTGCTATTAAACCAATATAAATATTAGGATATGACTCCTTCTTTCAAGGGCATGCTATTCATGGACAAAATTAGGGTAATGATAATTTCCTTAACTACATTTTGGATAATAACACAACCACACAATAGAAAATATGAATATGAAAAATTAAAGGATAGAAAGTGAATACCAGGTGTGGAGCACACAACTTTCAGGAAAAGAATGTTCTAAGGAAGTAGCTATTGTCGAAAGCTTACAGAAATGGTACAATTTTGACTCAGTCCTAAAGCATCTAGTGCCACTGCAGAGATTTAGTGGAGATTGACAAATAACTAGTCATATAGTCTGTTTAGGAATTATGCAAGATCCTAGATATGTGAAATGAAAAATCACACTGTGCCCTCAAGAACAGAGAGAGACAGACACTTCAATGGTAACTATAGCAGCAGAGACTAAACACTAAAATAAGAATGTGGACATGGTGCCATGCAAGCAGAGAAGGCAACAAAATTATTCTTCCTTGAGGAAGAACTAAAAAGTTAAAGCAGCATTTAAGATGAGCTTTGAAGGATGAATTTTGTTTATCTGGAAGAGAAGGATGGGGAGTTATTTCTAGAAGGAAGACATAGTGGGAGAAAATATATGAAAGCATGAAATTATATAGACTTTGAAAAACTCTACATATTAATAGCAGAGACAATACCCACCAGGGGCTTTTCTTCTTAGCTTCACATAAACATTAAGATTTATGAGACTATCACAGGCTATGCCTGGTTCCAGCTACTCAGAAGAATTCTGGTCAGAAAGTAGAGTACCCCAGACGGTCAGCTCACTCTTGCAGCAGGAGTCTGTAATTGTTGTTCTCACATTTAACCAGGAACTGCTTTTTAATAGTCCTTCATATCCACCAGTGAAATCTTAGGCAATGGAAGAAAACTTATAACCTGCAGGGATGTGATTCAGTTTAAAGCCTTGTCTCCAGCATGAGTCAGTATCCACTGGCCACTCCTGAGGAAAGCTTCCAGAATTTCCACAAAAGACATGCTAGTTCCAAGAGACCTCTCCATAAGGAATTTTAAAGTTATGGCTCTGTGTGAATTTTGTTGTCATTCACACATAGAAATCCCAGTTCATATAATGTTTAATAATCAGAGATTACTCTTAACACAAGCAAATCTGCTTAGCAACACATTTGAGAATCTACCTTTTTCCGGAGGTCCAGAGGAGCAGAGGAAGTTAGCCAAAGGTCATATTCTCATTTCTTGAACGAGAATCTTCTTGTTACATATTCATATTCTCAGCCAAAAACTGACTCTGTGCATACAAGTTGGAAGATATAAGGTTTGCACATAAGAATGTTCAGAGTTTCCAGGCAAATTTGGAAGCACTCCATGCTTTGAGGACCACTGGCAATGTACAACTGGAAAGGGAGAGAGAGAGAAGAAGTAATAGGTTATTATTGAATCCTTCATCTACTGCACATATGCTTAGTGTTTTACTAGAAAATAGAGGTAGGATTGTAAAATGGTATGTGTACTTTGGTAGCATTTAGAACTTTAAAGAAGTGGGGAATTTTTTCTTGGGTGGTAAAATGTAAAATTGATAGATTTTCTTTTTTAGATATAATCACTCCATTATTTGGATGTATGAAGACAGCAGAGGAATTGAAGAGGAGACTTGCTATGGCTATATATAGGACTAGAGTCTGAGGAAGTATCTAAGTCACTCCGTTGGCAGAGGAAAGTAGGAAGATATCAGAACTCATAGGCTCATATTCTTGGGGTAACGGGGAATATGGACAAACGGAATGGAAGTGATAGCTGATCTGTGCCACAGTGTTACCCTGGTTTAAGGAGCAAAATGGGACACAGAGAAGAGACTTTTGTGTCAATCTGGTATCAACTGTGTTGCTAACCAATCTACTACCAGGATCTTTTTAGCATTTTGCTTTCTAACCATGCTGAATATGCCATATTACTTCTAGATATAGAACTTTCTTCTCTCTCTCTCTCTCTCTCTCTCTCTCTCTCTCTCTCTCTCTCTCTTTTAAGCCTGAACTTTAGCTCCTGGGCTCAAGTGATCTGCCCATCTTGGCCTCACACTTCTGCACCTAAGTTTATCTTTCCACCTTAACGAACATTAGCATCATCATCAACAAGCACACATATGCATATACATTAGATCAAAACATTTTTCCTATTCCCACTGGGGTAGTTCCCCCTATAAAATAGCCTCTTGGTGTCTTTTATCTGGAATCTTAGACAACTTTTGTATTGTGGAAAACTCAATGCTTATGCATATATGTTTTCTTCTTGACAGTAGGCTCCTTGTAAGTAAATTCCTGGGCTGGGCACTATTCCTCACACAACCATCTTCAGTTATCAAAAAAGGACAGTTGTGATCTCATTGTCAGCTTTTAGAGAAGGAGGAAGGGAATGGATTTCAGAAAGTTAATCAATATATATATTTATATATATATATATGGTTTTGTGCCTTGCCCATTTCTTGGCACATAGTGAATACTAATTAGTCAAAAAGTAAATGTATAAACTTATCATCTATAGAATATTATGGGAGAAAATGTGATGATTAGAAAATGTAAATTCAATTTACATGTGAGTTATTGATGGATATCTAAATTTGAAATCATTCAATTAATAGTTAGAATTTTTTGGAATTAGAGATAAAGAACTGACCATGTAGGATATAAATAACTGTAAAATACTCTAAAATGATTATTATCATTGTAGTGTTAAATATAAAAACATTATGGAAACTGTGAGGAATGGAGCTTTTGGTATTTTGGAGAAAGAAAATTTTCTAAAAAAATATTTTCAAATTAATAGGGATTTGCAGCTAGTCTTGACAGTCTGGGACAATGTTCACATTGCTAGACATCTCATTTGGAACTAAATGAAAGCGAAGATGTGCTCTATAAGTTGCCCATTCTCTGGGCTGGGCATTACTCCTCACATAACCATCTTCAGTCATCAAAAAAGGACAGTTATCTCATTGTCAGCTTTTAGAGAAGGAGAAAAAGAATGGATTCCAGAAATTTAACCAATTTCCCCACATTGCAGGGTAATTGCATAAAAACCAATAGGTCCTCAAGACAATATTCAATACCTCCAAAATCTTTATTCTTGCAATATTTTAATTTGTAACATATCTTTCAATTCCTTTTGAGAGTTCCTTTCTCTATCCACTCAGAGAGCCCTGTATTTTCCTTTTTGAGGGTGCTCCAGATTAAAATGGTTAATCTTTTTCAGGCTTTATCCTTCATACCCCTAGAAATGAACCCCAGACTGCAGTTTGCGCTTGCTGTGTTCTGAATCTGAATCTGCACCTGTAGGAGGTCCTGGCTACACCCATTCTCAGAGGAAGCAGTTTCATTTCTTTGAGGGCAGGTGGAATCATTTCTGAGCCTTTTTGTCATCACCTGCCCTCTGCTCCAATTATGTCTAATTCAGGGGTCTCTGTTTGCATCCCTCCATCTCAGGTCAGTGCTTTCTCCCTTTTGCACACGTTCACTCAGGTCAGAATGCCAAATTACCAGTTAGCAGTTAGGGAAACTCATTCACAAACAGACATAATCATTCAATTATGGGAAAGTGGGAAGAATGATCTCTTTCTCTGATACTGTCATCCAATGCCACATCAAAGAGTCTGGAATTTATTTCAGGTCATTTTACTTTGATGACTGATCAATTTGACCATCTTCCTATTCTGTGAGACAAACAAAAGGAAGCTTTGTCTATATTTCACCACTATTTATTATTTCCCTGGATTTCAAATTGCAAAGTTGAGATCAAAGGGAAAGCGAAGGCTGTGACAAAGCATGATGATACCTCAGTGTTTTCTAATTGTTAAATTTCGCCTAGCCTTTACTTTGTATTGTGGAAATAAAACATACTGGGACCAAAAAGATAACTAAGCTCCTTATTATAATGGACATCAAATTATATTTACTCGCTTTTGATTTTTACCATCAAAATAAGCTCCCAAAGAATCAATCCACGGTGTGAATTTCAAGCCATGTTTCCCTTAACTCTGTTGGAAATTTGCTGTGTGATTGGGCCAGCTAGTTTTCCTTATCTGGGCCTACATTTTCACACTTATAAATTGAAGGAATACGGACTTGATCATTTTTGACATTTTCATTAACAGATTAAAGACCTAGATTTGCTATTCAAACAATGCATCAAATTAAATTTACTTATCATAATTGTTTTTATTCTACAAGCAAAAATTATAAATAAGAAGATTATGTTATGAATATGAACACAGGGATTTTTTTCCACAAAGAATCTATACAAATGTGATTATATGCCTCATTATCCCTATACTATTTTACAATATCATTCCTATGAAATCTTAGAGATCTAACAATGTTTTCTTTGTTTCTTTAAAGATTAACTATATAAATATGCAGCACGATATAATGAAAGACTCACCTCATCCCCTAAAATCTTCTACTTCTGTTCAGCGGTAATATCTTCAACAGCTTAGGATGCACCCCATCACATTTCATCCTGTGTACTTGCCTATGTTCTCAATTTTGTAGACACATGTGTCTGCATTCACCTTGGGTTTTGCATGAATGAGGTTGCATTCTGCATGCTATGTGGGCCTGTCTCCCAAGCCACTGAGATTACAAGCATGTACCACCATGCCTGGCACACTTAGGTTTTTAATTTATTTTATTTTTACAAGAACAAAAAAGCAAAATAATTTTTTAAACTGTACTTTTCATATTTTGTGTTTGTAAGAGTTTGCAGCACATGGGTAGTGACTCAACACAAATGATCAATTCATGGAAATACATTGTTGTATGTTACCTAACACAGGACTTCTATTTATAGTGGTGGAAATAAGTCTCTCAAACACTTTTTGCCTTTTACTCTATTATTAGATGGGGTCAGGGGGTCAGCATCAATTGTGAACATGATAAAGAACCAATAATTAAAAGATTATAAAACATCATGACAGAGATTTACCCAAGGAGAAGAAGGGTATCTAGTTGCAGCTTCCTCCCAAATTTATCTTGTTGGTCTCAGTAAAACTGAAGAGATTACAAATCTAGGAAAATTCAAGAAAAAAAATACTTTCAGGAAACTTCAAAGGATTCATCCATCTATTCTTTGGTTCATTATTTATTCATTTTCTCATTTATTTCTTCTCTCAGGAAGTGTTTCTTAAGCATTTGCCATATCATATACAGGTCTCTGTAGCAGATGATCAAGTATATTACTTGTTACCAAGCAGTCTAGCAGAAGGAAAACAAAGGAAAGAATGTTATTTATTGAGCACTTATTGTGTTTTATTTGTTTTGCCATGCTAATCTTATTTATTTCTGGGTAACAGCAGCTTCAGGTACTGTTTTGATTTCAATTATGTAGATGTACAAACAGAGGTTCAGAGAATGACTTCTCCCTGTGCATGGAGTATGATATTTGCAGTCAGACAAAATTGATTCTGAATCCAAGCTAAGCCAATGATAAATTGTATGGTTTTGGTTGCTTAGTTTCCTGCCATAAGAAATGGAAATAAACCCAACAATCCAATCTGGTTAAATTGAGCTCAACTTAAAACAATATACAGTATACCATAGAGTAAGTGAATAAGTAGTCATGGCTACTGCTATATCCATTATTGCTTTAAAAAACAAAAACAAACAAACAAAGAAAACAATGACTACTTTTAGTGGCCAAGAAGGGTTCAGATGAATGGAACCAGAGGTTGGCTGATCAGCCTTGAACAAAACAAGATGCTGTTATTCTGGAACTTGTTTTTTTCTTTCATTTCTATTTTTCCATTTGCGATGCCAGGCATGGAATCTGGGGCCTTGTGCGTGCTGGGCAAGTGCTTTACTGCTGAGCTATACCCTCAGGCTTTAGCTTAGCTTCTGAGAGTAAGAAAGAAGTCAGAGTGTGAAGACAAAAGTGCTGCTTAAGAAGAGGTGGAAAATACCTATGGGATGATGAAGAAGGGCTCCATTCAGTTCAAGAGGAAAGGGGAGCCTTCAGAGCAAATGCCTAGGATTGCCCGAGCTGCAAAGTACTGCAAAACTGATAGTTTCCTTTTGCTACTCTTTGTTATCCCTAATTCAAAGTTTATGCAATATTCCTCCAGATATATTATAAACAAGATTGCGACAGGTTGTAGCGCTGCTTCCACTAAAATCTTCTCTAGCTTCCATTGTTAAGAATTAAAGGTGAAGAATTATACTTCTAAGAAAGTATTTGCATATACATGAACTTGGTAGTTATTCTGGACTTTTTGATTTATTTTGATCCATGTGGGGGACAACCTTTAATTCTTTGATATGTCTTTGTTGTGATAGCATGACTTGTATTTTGAAATCTTTAATAAGCCTCTTAAAATGTTTTACCACCATTCATAGGAGCAGAACATGAAATGTAGTGTCACAAATTGATTGGAATTTAATTTTAAACACCAAGGTACAGTTTTTTTAAAAAAAAAATAGTTGTGGAACAGTATGGTCCCAATTATCACAAGAACTATACAATTGTGTCTTTAGAATAAAAGTAAGGAAGGTTGGTACACAAGCACAAAGATCATCCTTTAAAACAGTCTTCAAATCACCCATAGCTTTTGTTATAGGCCCACTGTAAAATCTATTTGATTTTATAACCAAGAGATGTACTTGCTTTATTTATTTATCCTACTTGACTAACTGCAGAGGAGATTTTACAAAATGAAAACAGATAGTCTAGAGGAAGGTGGAAGGAAATGAGATTATAAAGAAATAGTTGAAAGCGCTGCAGGGTGCTCAGTATGCCTGTGAGAGTGTTGAAAGAGGAGAGGAATGAGAGAAGGAGGTCTAAGAATTGTTTTCCACCTCCCTCTTCACCCGGGGTAGCCTTCCTCTTACTTCATGAGTCACTTCCTTTTACAATCCACAATCACTGCTCCTCCTGGACCCAAGTGGATTCTCTTCCTCTGTTTCCTTATGATGTGGGACTTTCGCTCATCAAAACACTTTTCATTTTGGTTTGTAATGGTCTATCCTCTCCACCCTCTGACTTCAGAACTAACTTGAAAGCATCTTCAACTTGTTTTGCTTATAACTGCAACTCCAATGTCTATCGTACAGTGGGTATCCATTATTTCCTTATAAAATAGGGTTACCACAGGACTTTATGTCAAGGTCAGATCTTAATGAAAGAATGAGAACATTGTACTTTACTATACCTAAGTTTAATCTCATCATTCCTTTAGTAGCCATGTGTGAAGTATGTCAATATTACTGATCAAAGGAATAAGGGAGTATGAACAGATACATCCAAAACCATGGGGGGAGATTAGATGCATGATCCCCAGTTTTACAATTGAACCAATGTAAATTTATTATGAAGTTCTCTAATAAAACCTCCTATGAGGGTTTTGGGACTATGATGACTCATTACTTTTTAAATAGGAAGTCACTTTGTTAGGAGTAGAATGCAAATGATAAAGAGATGATAGGATGGAGGAAGTGATATTTAAAGAGATTAACTCAAAGTCAGAAATCATCTTTGAATGCTATTCAACAGAGCAGATGGATCAAAAGATGATGTTAGAATTTGGCTTTTACACTTCTCTGGATGTCACCATTGAAAATGATTTGGCATGCATTAATATTCTAGTTGCATGGTTAGGAATTGGATGGTGCAGGCTGGCATAGGTAACCTGTGCTTGTGAGGGAACTAGGGGAAGAAGCCGACTTAAAAACAGAGATCCATTGCAGTGTAGTTTTAAGTGCTGTTTCAGGGAGTGAAGATAATTGTGAGATACAGAGCAAAAGAAATTGACTCTACCTTGAAGGACTGGAGGAATTTCACCAATGAGGCAACAATTGAATGTGGTTGTGAAGAATATGTAAAAGGTTAACCTATTTTAAAATATAAATAAAAATTAAAGAAAAGGGCTGAAACTGATAGCTATTATATTTTAATGCTATAGAATGTGGATTTATCCCTGAGACTTGAAAGATTCTTTCTACATCCCCAACATAGTATCTACATAGTATCTACAAATTGCTTAATGACTTCCTGACTTAATGACTTCCTGTTTCTTGTTTCTGCACCTGGAGGATTAGCATCTTCAAGGTATGTCTCTGCTGTAGTCCTTTGTATGTATGTACAACTCTACAATTTAAGAAAGTGCAGCTGGATCCATGACCACTTTTGGCCTCCCCTTGTCTGTGGATGCACTTACATGCGTGCGTGCACACACACACAAAGGCACACAAAGCCTTGTCAGGTAGAGATCAGACAAGGACAATTACATGTAGAGATGAAGAAACTAAGGATCAGAGAGTATAAGACCTGGACTAATGTCAGCATGTAAGTGTCTATCTAGGATTCCTAGAATTTTCTACCTGAAACTCTTTCTTCTTCCATGTGCAAAATATTGCCTTCCACAAATATGTGATGTATTTAACTAAAGGGGGAAACAATACCCTTCAGGAAAATGCAGCTGATTTATTTCGTCCCCAAATGATAATAATTTAATAAGGAAATCAGTAAAGTTAAAAAATAAAATGCAATTAAGTTTAAAATAAGTGCAGACTGAATCAGCAATGGCCCTTTATGTAGAGTATACCTTTCAATACAAAACCCTAGGAAGTTAGGTAATTCTGAACATTTTTCAACAGGAAAGAACTGCATGCTAGCAGATTAAAAGTCTATTTCCTTTCAAAAGCAACATAGATGTCTAAACAAGGTATTCTATGAGGGTCTCAAGTGAGATGTAGCAAGGAAGAAGCACTGCTTTCTAAGATTAAGACTGCAATAAATCAGAAAAGCTCTTTGAAGGCAAAGGGGGCATTTATGTGATTACTCAAGAGGAGATACTCGTTGGAAGATAGGAAATGCTCCATCTGAGCTGAAAATGTCAGGTCCGGTGTCAGCAAATCGAGTTCTACTCCTTGCAGTTATCACTGAGTTCAGTGCAAATATTTTTCCTAATCTCTAAGGATAATGGAGTATTTCATAAGTTCTCTGTTAGCTTTCTTTTGCAGTCTGTATTAGTTCCCTGTGACTGCCATAACAAGTTGCTACAAACCTTGTGTTTTTAAACAATATGAATGCATTCTTTCCCAGGTTTGGGGACCAGACCTGGGAAAAGTGTGGCTCAGCATCACTGGATGAAATCATGGTGTCAGGCTTAATCAGGACCAAGATCCTTCCAGAGGCTCTGAAGAAAGAATCCATTCATTGCCTCTCTTGTAGCTTCTGGTAGTTACTGCCATTTTTTCCTCCTATGGGCAAATCAGTCCAACCTCTGCATCTCTCTCCATATTGCCTTCTTTCTGGTGTGTAGAATCCGCTTCTGTCTTCCTCTTATAAGGTCCATTGTGACTAGATATAGAGTCTTTTCAGATAATTGATGAAAATCTCCTTCATCTCAAAACATGTACAAATTCCATGGATTATCACCTGTTATTTTTGGGTGGCCATTATTCAGCTTATGACACTAGTAATGATTTCATTATTATGACATTTTAAATTTATATGTAAGAGAACAGGATCTTGAATCAGAATTCTTGCAAATACTTGGACAAAGCACTAAGCTTTTTTCTTCTGTAAAATTTAAATACAACCCAGCTTGTGTATGGATTAAAAAGATGATACTTGTAAAACATGTGGACGGTGCTTATCGTAGGAGAGGTCCTCAGCAGAATTTAATTCTTATTATTCGCTCTTCCTATTTTCACCCATGAAAAGTCTGAATATATGAAAAGATTGTGCCTACCAAAGACACAACTCATATTCAGTAATATTTAACTTTATTCCTAATGTTTCATTAATCAGTCATTTATCATCCCCTATCAGAACTGATCCAGCAGGAGATAACTGATGTGTTCACAATGAGTTGACACAATTCCAGCCAAAAGAACTGACACTTAGCATTTTAACCAATGTTTTCATATTCTGAGCCAAAGTTCTAGATCTGATAACACTTGCTGAAATAGTAAAAGTATATATTTTTTTTACCTCTACTAAGAAATCCAAACATTAGATTTTCTTCTCTATATATCCTTTATTATCTTATTATTTCATTCCAAATTTTATTTCACTACTACCCAAAGGCCCCAAAAGAACATCACCAGATCTCACTGAGGATTGTGACATTAGGCAATATGGTATCATAAGAGGAAGATCATAGTTCCATCACCAAACGGGAGACTCTTCACCAGCCATCTCTTCTTAAGAAGAAGAGGCCAGCTGGTGAAAGTTGTAATATAAGGCTTACTTCTGTCCTTTAAAATAGTCCTACCTGGAAACCAACTCAAACAAACTCAACTATTATTTCCTTTGAAATTTACTGCCTTGGGGACCGAGGCAAGACTGAGCCATAGTCAGCATCCCATGAAGTCTTTAAGACAGGGAGAAATATAGTCCTTGTGTATGTCAGATGCTGGAATGATCTAATTGCCAAATCTATCAACATCCATCTGTGGCTATTGTGATGAGATCTGACAGACTGTAACATGCTTTACAGCTCTGTAACAACCTTCATGCCTCTAAAAGCCTAGCCAAAAACAAAAATAAAATGAGGGATCCCTATCCATGGGATGTACTGGTGGTCAGTGTCAAGAAAATAGTATTATGGAAAGGAGGAAGTCAAGGCAAATATCTGATTTCCCTAGTGGCTGTACCAATTCATCCCTGTGCACCTATGAATGGAATTGAAATGGGACATTAGTACGTACTCTACTATGTATGATTTCTTACCTCAGAATCCTGGAGACTGAGCTCTCCGTTGCTCCATTTTACAGCTGCTAGCACCTACAAGATAGCAGAACCTCTCCCCTTCAACAGACTGAGGAAGCAGGACTCACACAGAGACATGGTGTGAGCTGAGTTTGCAGATTTATCCCATGAACTTCAGATGATGCGTTTGAACACTCACCTAATACCAGGAGCTCTCATTTTCCATGTGACACAATATAAGTAAAGCTGAGGGAACTAAACCAATAGGAGTAATTTTCTTAGAGAAAACCTTAAAAGAAACAAGATACAGAATGAGGTGAAATCAGTTTGAAGTCAGAATTTAGACCCTTAAACAGACTTTTGCGTTACCTTCACCTGCTTTCTCTTAACCCCCCTCTTCCATTTCAAGTCTTGTATGGATATTGTGACATTGACTTTCCACAAGTATCCGGAAGGTTTTAAACAAATTTATTTTCTACACCTCCCCTCGGCTAATAATTCTTGACTTGATTCTGAACCTGCTTCCTACTTTCCCAGAGTACAAAACTACAGCCCACTACACATGATGAAAGTACGTGTCCTGAAAGTCTTGCCTGAGGACACTGTTCCCTGATAATCCCATTACAAAGACTGTGGTACAAGAGAGAACCCATAATTCCACACTCGAATGTGACACTTTATACATCTTTGTCTTGTGGGGTATTTTAGTATGTTTTATTTCATCCTCCTAGTCTGTATTTTATTATATTTTGCTGAACTGCAGAACAGATAACGAAGGGTATTATTGAAAAGAATAAAAAGTGAATGCTTGGATTCCACATGGAAGCCACTGTTGCTTAGCATTCTCATCATTAGCTTTAATCAGTAAATTAGTGATGATCATATATATCTAATAGATGTTAAGTGAATTAGTTAACAAATCATAATGTGGAAAATATGGTACCAGGGAGTTAGAAAGTCCTCAATAACTCCTAGCTGTTTAAACCATATTGTTGTTTTTTGCAAAGATTTATTCTTTAAAAAAGTACGTCTTTAACGTTTTTAAACATTAAGGCATTTTTTTCATTTCTTTTTCATCTTCAAATCTTACTCTAGTACTTGGCCTAAAGCAGTTGCTCCATATGCGACAGTGAAATTGAATTTCTGAGAGTTGTCTATACTTCAAATGAATCCATGGAAATTCTTTCTAGTAAAATTCTTTCTAGTCTAAAAAAATCTTGCCCTTATCTAAGATTAATTTCTTGGGAATTACAGAGGGATGTAAGTTCGGGGAGCAGGTTGTGGGGAAAAAAAAGGAGAGAAAAAAAAGATGGTCTGTGAGATATTTATCTAAACACTCTGGGAGTTTGAGTGGCATGCTGTGGACCATCTCCTGCTACAGGAGGGAAGATGAATAGTTTCCAGGGAACTCTGGTGCTGCTCCTTAAAAGGAGTCGGTTGAGACCAGAGCTGGCCTTCTTGACCTTGTTTTAATGTAGGAGGAAGTATGGAGAGAATCATAAAAAGAACACACATTCTTCTTCCAATGGCGGTTCCCCTGGAAATATTGGATCTGTTAAGGCAGCTGAGATGTGAGCATGCATCATGATGTGGGAGGAAGACAGCAATGGCGAGTTGACCACTGCATGTCTGTGACCCTGGGCACATTATTTCGTTCTCTGAGCTCTTTATTCATTTGCAAAATGAGGAAATATCATCTACCTCTCAGGGTTACTCCAGGGGTTAAATAATACAAAGTGCATTAAAGTTATTAACTGAGTTTCCAGATCTATGATGCTAGTGGCTATAACCAGCTGTGTATTGCAGGTATTTATTTTAGGCTAAATGCAAAAGATATCTGGGGGGATGTGTGTCTGTTAATATTTACTAAAAATTGACTCCTCTGAAGTGCTCTGTGGTTAGCAATGGTTACCATATGTATACACTTGACCTCTTAGCCAGATTTAACTGAACAAGAGGTGGGATCCTGACCTTAAATGGAATGATACATGCTTTTCTCTTCTTGAATCTAGATTTGAGGTACTGGGGGAGTGGGGGTGCAGAGAGAGAGAATGAAAAAAAGGACAGGAAGAAGAAGAGAAAGAACTTAGAATATCTCATTAATACTTTCTTTTCCTGGAAGTATTCCCTTCCATACATCATTTTCACAAGGATCACAGTCTCAGATCCTGCTGCTGGAGAGGTCAATTTAAATCAACTGACATGAAAATCACTTGCCATGGGTTAACTAGCAGATATAAGTGCCCATAAGATCACATTGCAAAAACCTACCAAGATTAGCAAACAAAGACAAGGGGTCTACAGAATCTGGCAAATTAGGTCACATATGCTTTATCAGCTACAAAATATTTGACCTTGGGAAAGTTATGTAACCTCATGGTGCCTCAGTTTCCTCATCTACAATATCAATCTCCCAGTACTCTTTGGAGAAATAGAATAACATAGGAGTGGCTGTCCCATATGTCCTCATATATCATATGAATTTTAAAAAGCACTAACTGTTATTATTACTGTTTCTACTTTACTTCGATTTCTCTGTGAAAGATCTCAGCTAAAGGACTCTGCTCAGAGTGCTCTTCAGTTGTACTTTTAAACATTTAACCATCTACAACTATGTTCTCCTAACTTAAAGCCAGACTTAGAGAGCACTATCCCAGTCAGTAGTTAAAATGGAAAGATTACTGTAAACACAATTGGAAGAGATGGGTTTCCATAGTGATGCTTTCAACAAAATAATGGAGAGGTAAGTTAAATGGCAAGGGAGGCTGCAAAAGTTGCCTGAATTTTTAAACTTCACTGAGTGCGATGGATACAAGAAAAATCCCAGATTGTATTTAGCAGATATTTCTTCTGTCTTTAAAATTTTTACTTGCAAAGATTGTGTTTTCACTTCAGTGATGCTGTTACCCACAGACATCTTTATCTATCACTGCCAAATGTTTCTGTGGAAAGAAGGTGGTCTCCACGGATGGTTTTTAGAGTTAGTCATCCTGGGTTGGCAACCCAGTTCTGCAATTTTCTCTTCTCAAGATTTTATCCACGTTCACTCACCTAGGGCTTGTGTTCCTCATATGTAAAATGTGAAGAATGATAATGACTGTTCTCAGGTGCTCATCTAAAGTAGTGCGTGAGTTAATTCATGTAACGTAATTAGCAGAGGATTGAGCATGGAGTGAACATTAAAAGGTGTTAGTTATCATCGTCAAACTGGCATCGTCATTGTTGTCATTATCATTATGCTCATTATTTTAGAATGGTAGAATTGGGGCAATCTTGAAGAACCGTTTAGTTAAACTCTATCATCTCTTATGAAGTTTATTTGCCACATGTCAGACAGTAAGCTTGCATGTAGTGACTTACTTATGAGAAATGAGTAGACTGGCTGGAGGGGATTCCTGGACTAAATGTTCCTTTCTCTCTCTGGCTTCATGAAGGTATGGGGTCTGCCTATTTTATGTACCAGTGAATCTAAGCAGAGCAACAACATTCCTAGTGAGGTGCATAGCAGAGACTTGGCATTCATTAAATACAACCCAGATTAACTAACGTATAGACTCGTAACTGGATTAATGGGTGAATCCAGGGGAACTAGTTCAGAAGTAGGACTCCAGTGGTTTTGCAGCAGAACACAGGGATCTAGGCTAGTCTGGAGTTGGCATCAAGGAGAATTTTTCTCTGGAGAGTTTATGCACCAGCCAATGGAAATTCACCATTTTTGTTGGTCACTTCTGCCCAGACAGTGATTACTGTGCCAGTCTCAAGATTGAGCAAGTGGTGACTCAGTACTCTTTGTCCAACATATACCAGGTTATCATCAGGCCTTTTTTAGTATACCATGCTGGTCTATCCCACCTACTTATTTTGACAGTGAGTAGCTTCGCTTCTGTTTGTTGACCCTAATACATGGTTTCTGAATGTCTCCTATTTCCTTCTAGGAGCTGTTGAGTGAATTCTGTCTATTGGTTCTTTATAAGATGTGATGCTGAATACTCCCACTTAGCCCCACACTAAACCCTTCATCTCCATCACATCACTGAGCATTCACTTGTTTTTTCCAAGATGCTGTCTTGTATTGGTCTGCTAACCATGTCTGCCCGCTACAGAACTCAGGCTGTTTACTGAGAAGTTGAAATTAAAAGAGAAAGTGTCAAAGGGAAAAACATGCTCTATGACACATTCATCGGGGCTATCTCTAATCCATGGTAAAAGGACCTGAGTTGGTGTTTATGTATGAGCACATGCGTGTCTGAGTCTAGTATTGGGTATAGGAATTATTGGGTAGAGGAACTTTATTAAGTGCAAATGAAACACAGGCATTTCAACTATTTCTTAGCAGATGTAATCATTGTGATCTTTCTAGCACCATTCAGGAAAATTAACCCATACTGAGCTTTATCTAGAAACATCCTCCTAGTCATTGTGTCTTGTTGAACACTGAGGTGACTATGACTCCTGCTGCCCTTTGTAGCTTTAGCAGGTCCAGAACACTGACTTAACTACAGGGTACCATATTGAAACTCAAGTTACACATGTCAGTGCATAGTTTTCTCCTTCTAAACTCTTTACTTCTTTACTCTTTTACACCTCTGTAGAGTCATCAAACACCTTGACTCTGCCATAGATGCCTTGTAACTTCTCATTATCCATTAGTTAGAACATTGCATGAATCCCTGGTTAAGAAACCATGATTTATTAAATCCTCAATTTATACATAGGGGATTTTAGATTATTGTTCATCTACTATTTCTAAGATGTAGGGAGCAAACATGTTTTATTGGTGAGAGCTACATCAGGCACCAGGTTAAACAGTTTTATTTCCTTTATCTCACTGTTATCACAGTGGCAAGATCAATTCTTATGTTCATTTTACAAATGACAAAATATTATTAGAGAGGTTACATAATCTGTCTCAAATCCACATGTAGATGTGTTATTACTGGCTAGACAGTATATAAAAATATACACGCTGTAGATATAAAAGATTCCAGTTGCTGCAATACCATTGTAGAAGCAAAAACTATGGTTCATAGCATAAGTCACTAAATTCATTGCATTGAAAAATGATGAAACCAGGATACAATCCAGACATATTATTAGTTCAGTTCTGGAGTTGTTTTTATGCCCTGCTCTCATAAAGAAGAGAGCAAGTGACACAGGCTAAAGCCTTATCCCCACCCCACTGCCTCAATTTGTATGTTGAAACTAAATCTTCAACATGAGGCCTTTGGGAACTAATTAGGTCATTAAGGTATGACTTAAGGATTAGTCCTTATCAAAGGAGTCTCAGTGAGCTCCTTTACCCCTTCCTCAAGGTGAAGGCATAGTGAAAAGATGGGGAGCAACCACCACCTAGATTTTGAACTTAGAGCCTCCAGGGACAAATGAATTCCTCATTTTGCTTATAAACCACCCAGTCTTTGATAGTCTGTGACAGCAGCCTGAATGGACTAGACTAAGACAGTAGATTAAAGTTCATTAACAACAACAACAACAATCCTACCTTATTAAAAGTATGATTTCAAGAGTGAACTAAAGAGGCCAGATTCCAGCACCATCATACTTTAGCACTGTGAGCTTTGGCAAGACAACTCTAAGATTAGTATATTTATAATATCTAAAATATCATTTATGTTAGAATGTGGTTAGACATGCAGAGTGCTTAGCATAGCACCTAACATACAATCCATGTTCAATAAGTAGTATTTGTTATTACACAATATAATTTGGTTTTGATTAAGCTGCAAATAACTATGAATGCATAAAGTGCCAATACAGAAGGTAGTTGATGAAGGAAATAAAAAGAAAATCTTTCTGTTAAAATGATGGATAATTCTCCACTACATATTCAATTTAGAGAAGTTTCCTGCTTTCTTAATGGGAGATTAATCCCTGTCAAGGATTTGCCAGCTGATTAAGTGAACTCATCATTCTACTTAAGAAAGCCATTTCTTCTGCCCAGGTTTCCTGTTGAACCAGCATCTTTGGATGATGCTCATGCAAATTTAAATATTGTGAGCATCTGAATACTTTTGGTTCAAAATGGCCATATCCTTAGGGCATATGTAATACAGCCAGACATATTTACTTTCATTTATAGAGTCAATTCAATTACCAGTTAATCACAATAACAACTGACTTTTCTTGTTCAATTTATACTTTCAACACATTTATCCTCTAATTTTAAATGTTCTTAAGATGTTTAATCTAAGTTCCTCTAAATACATTTTAAGAGAGTAATATTAATTGGAATAGGTAGATGTTTACAAAATGAGAGGTCAAGCCTCTTTTATTACTGACTCTAAAAAGTTCTCCATATATTCCAACCTCATACATATGCATACACATGCACACGTGCACATATCCAAACACACATACACACACACACACTTAAATACAATAAAAAAACTTACATGTATATATGAAACTTTTTAATTACAAAAGAATATTTTACGCTTGATATTAAACTCAACCACAAATTAAATTTATGAATAGACTCATTTCTATCATTTGGCTCTTAACATGTTAGTCAAGAGATTTTTGGATTAAAGGTGGTTTAAAAATGTCTACAGAGTAAAAAAAACCACCTTATATAGTAATTAACATTGTAATGCCTATAGAATATTTCATTTATCAAAAGTGTCCACAATGTACTATAAGTAAGGGCCCAGACATTGACACTTAGAAAAATAAACCGGGATAATAGCAGCAATGATGTCATATATAGCATTTTACTACCATGATGAAATGTTACCGTAAACAATGCCAAGAAACAACCAGGCTGTTATTACCCTTGGCTTAAAACCCCAAGAAACTATATATGATAGAATTTGAGAAATTGACTAACATAGTATGTTAAGTATTAAGTACTGCAGGGTTAGGGTACTTTTCAAACAACTTGCCCCCCTCCACACACACACACACACCGCAAATTACAAAAGGATAAAATAGCAGATAGTATATTGAAGACAGAGGAGATCATATCTAAAATTAGATTTCAAATGACTAAATGTCAGGCAATACTTTCGTTTAGCAATCCAAACACTAGCTAATCAAATTCCTAATATCTGGCATGCCCATATGCATGATACCAATTTATGTGACAGTTTTATATCCATAAAAAATTCATGGTAAAAACCAAGACTAGCTCCCGAGTATGTGATCCATCATAGCCCGACATTGAGACAATAGATAAGATTTAAGTTTCTTTTACTAGTTTTGGGTGCAGAGGATTTACAAAACTGTATGGAAACCACATCAAGAGGCTTATGTGTTTCCTGCATTGCTGTGGCCTCTCCATACACCTTGTTTCAACGTTACCTTATTCTATATCTAGTATCAATACCCATGGCACCTAAATAAGATGAAATAGAAGGAATCAGCATGGCCGATTTCCTTTCTGTCATGAAGTTGAAATATTTGTATTCCAATCCAGATATTAACTGTGTGACCTAATAACATTGGCTAATTCCTATTCAATTTAAACCCCCTTATTTATAAAACATAGGTAACAATAGCACCTGCCTCACAGGGTAAATGTAAAGTTTAAGGATAATAACGACATATGTTAAGTTAAAAATGTTAGCAAATAAATGTTCTTCTCTTTATCAAATTTTGCTTGAAAAAAATTCAAAATTCTTTCCCAGTTTCCACAGTTTTTGATAGAACAAAGTACACTGTGTATTGAGCTGGACACCTTGATACGAACTGCACACAAAGGGAGATTTCCTGGGGGAAGAATTAGCTGAAAGGAAGGAAAATTAAACATTTGAGATATCAACAGGTCATAAATAATTTCCCCCAAAGGGAAATAGAAAAAAAAAAAGTACTAAGAGAAAACAGAGAGTTTGCATGTCAATGAGATTCTGGGATATGAGAGGCATTTTGGTCCTGGGGAGTAGGAAGGAATGTTACTATACCAGGCATAACTTACACATGTAGGTGTCCTGTTAGAATTGACAAAATAAACTGTGAAACTGTACTATTGAGATAAGCTATGTAAGTGCTAGCTATTTACCAGGAATGGTAATGGGGCTGTCTTGTGGTGGTGCTGCATTAGAGTTGAGCATAACTCTCAGACATTAAATAGAATTTGATTTCCCTTGTGCTATGCTGTAATTCTCTGGGCTGGATGTTACTGATCACATTGAGATTGTTGAGCCACATATCTCACTACTCTCAAGATGGTGAATACACAACACACATGCACACACGAGTATGCATGCACATGCATGTACACACACACACACACACACACACACACACACTGCCCATCACTTAGTGGATTCTGGTTCTTTGAGACTTTGAGACCATATCCGCAAGTGTACGTATGGGGTGGAGTGTATTCACATTGAGATGGACAAAGTCCTGGCCTATTCTGATTTTCATTCTCCTTGGCTCCTCCTTCCTCTCTTACAAGTTTTCTGTTCTTGCAAATTTGCATCACGATTCCCATTTTGTGTTCTCTGAATTGGCACCAACAATCGGGGTGGCTCCCTCTCCTTAAAAGTCAGAGCACATTCAAGCTGATTGCATTTATAAAACCACCACTGCACTGAAGCTGTGTGACTTTAAGAAGAGGAAGCTCATCAAAGATGGAGAGGCATTGTCTCAGCCTACCTAACTTGTTTTAAGCTTTTCTTCGGTGATAAAATAAATTGTTTTTGTTCCACAGCTTAAGAATTCATGTATTTTCAAATCATTATTCATTAAACACCAAAATATTTTATTCCATAACTAAGTCCTTGCTCACATTCTCATAGAACAAACAATATGGTCTTATAAGTCTCTAAATATTTGAAGAGAGAGACAACAAAAAGCTTGTTGTTTCTCCCTTTCCCTCTCATTATGCAGCTCCAAATTACATCAGATCTACCACATGCTTTGAAGTCTACTGTTCATTTCTGACCACTCTGTTACTACCATATGTTATGGCTTCATTACTTCACATGTAGACAAATCTAATGGGCCCTTGAGCTGTGTTCCTTCTGTCAGTTTTATTCCCCATCCCCACCTCTAGGCCCCTTACTCCACTTTCCATCTTTTTGAAAAGTGGGATGATAGAGAAACAAAACAAAACAACAAAAAATGACCAGGTCATTCTCTTGCTCCTAAAGCTCTGAATTCCAAACAGGTAATGAAAAATCCCTGTGGTTTTGTCAAAACCTATTTCCTTTGCTTGATATTTGTTTGTTTTTATTTTTACTGCCCCTGAAACTTTGAAAAAATGAATGGATAAATGAGTGAGTGATGATATCTATCTTGGAAGTATGCTACGTCTTTGTGAAATTTACAAACACAAGCCAAGCTTTCCTAAGACTTACCGAATTAAGTTTGTCCTTGAAAAATAGGGGGTGAGGGAGTATCCAAACTGTAGTTATTTATAGTTATTTCTGTGAAGACTACATTAAATCGCAGTGGTTTTACTGATGATGTATTTCATTTCATTACTGAGTAATTTCACCATTATGTAGTGAAAGATTGAGAAAATGAGAATTCCTAAAATCATAGCTCAGGTTATAGTATATTTAATTATCTTAATACATCTGGGTTTTTTTAAAAATTATTTTCTCAATGGAATGAACAAATGTATATTAGCTTGGAAGTATGGAAATAGCACCTGAAATATATCCCTGATAATAACTGGTAATGAAAAAAAATTTTTTGTCTCTACTGGGAATTGAACCCAGGGCTGTTTCTACCACTAGCTACATCTCCAGCCCTTTTGTATTTTTCATTTGGAGACAGGGTGTCGCCAAGTTGTCCGGGGTGGCCTTGAACTTGCCTTCCTCCTACTTTAGCCTCACAGTAGCTGGGATTATAGGCATGGATCACTGTGCCAGATGGTGGAAATAACTTTGGAAAACTGTATTTTTCTATTTTTGAGTAAACTCTAGTCTGATGAGGGGGAAAAAAGACATGGCATAGTTAAAAATAATTAAAGATGTTGGATTTATTTAATGTAATTTAAGAATACTTTTGTTTTGTGATCTAACAAAGGATGACTTAGATTCCCAACAAGTAAGGGATGTATATCCAACCAGATGGAGTGACATGAGCCAGAGTAACTCATCACAATTTAAAGACCTGGGAAGGTTTACCAAGCTCTCTAAGAGTATGAACAATGAAACACAGAATCAACACTCTGGCCCATTAATTTTGTAAACATTGGGACTCTAATATCAGGCTCAAGAGAATTAATGAGTAAAAGTAAGGACGTCAAGGTAAATAAGGACATCTTTATCACTCAGTTTTGGCATTTTCATGATATAGCTGTAGAGCCTTGGTGAATTCATCTTATATGTCAACCCATGTGTCCCCCCTGGGCCAAGCCCTGTTCTCAGCAAGGCTCCTGCCCACAGCAGCAAACTCCCCTGCACTGTGCAATCAGTGCATGATCCTATTAAACTAGTGGTGTATTGTAATGTGTTATGCACTGAAGTTTCATTCCTGTGCGGAAAACTAGAAAGCCTTCTCATCCCAGATGCATTTTATTGACTCAGCTAACTCCTAATCATCCTTAAGGCCATCAGCCCTACATGCCTTCTGGCAGCCTTGGCTCTATTTGACTTCATTGATGCTTTCATGTATATATAATATTTGCAAGTGGATTGAATATATTTATCCAATTAATACTTTGATCCCAATATCTTTGAGCTAATTACATCTCTCATGTTATGAATGAAAGAAAAATTCAGTTCTCTGAATTTAAGTCATCGAATATCATTAGTAAATGAAACCAAATTTTAAAACCAGTCCTAAAAACTGAGAGTCCAGGTCTTAGGTGTACAAGAGAGGATTGGGTTTGATTGACTCTCACTCTTCATGTTCTATAATGTTAATTTTGCCTTACCTGGACTTTTCAAAATTTGGAACTTTCTCTTTAAGACGAAATAGGCACACATACACATGCAAATAAAATATACAAATACTCGACTAAAATACTAACAAAAGAATTTTATACATATTATTTTATTTCTAATTGATAAGGAGTCTGGGTTGAGTAATGCATGCAGTGTGAAACTCAAACCCATACTATTGTGAAATCTACATGCACAGCCTTCACTTGAAAAAGAAATTCTATCAGGAGCAGAGTAGCAAAGTTAAATTGGAAGAAGGATCCAGACCTAACATCTTATATAAAATGAATGACTTTGGAATAACTATACATTGCATTGATATTTAATATTTCAAAAATGCATGTATTCTATTTGTATGTGCTATTACTAGAACAGAAGCATTTGATGAAATTCCTCCCTCAAGGTCTGGGAGGTTTTTTAAATTTTCATGTTACAATGAATTTCTCAGATCAAGTCAGTGGTAGCAAGAAAAGAAAGGTTGTGATAAAATTTTTTTCTGATCTTTTACAGTCAAAGTTGTCTCTATTCATCAGTTAGTCTTTGTTCTTATTAAGGTCAATCTGTCCTTCAAAGTGCTTTACTGGGGTCCACATGGGGGGCAACTATAAATGGTTATGTCATCTGGATGCCTCAAAATCTTGTCTGAATACAATGAGGATAAAAATCACATTATTAATTAACTTATATGAGTTTAATTAGGAATTAGATTACAATAAGGATGATATATGCATAAATATACTGAACAATATTTTCCACTTTTAGAGAATGTTATATGTGCTCTATGCATTTATACTTTTCTCACAATAAATGTCACTGGGTATTTAAAGATTATCTGGGCGTGTATGTGTATGTATTTATCTATGTTATAGTGGTTGTATTTGAGAGGTGGATTTACAGTTATTTCATTTCCCTTAGATTTCCTCTTGCTATTTTGCAATTAACATATTGTAATTCAGTACATAATAATACAATACTCTGTATAAATTACTATTCTTTTTAATTATAAAGCACTGTGGGAAATTATGCATTTAATTTTTATACAACATCATCCAATATGTACAAAATGTTTTAATTCTGTAGAAATTCATACACATTACCAGATTTCCCACTGAATATTGCTTCCTAAAATCAGCTTTTTAGTCTTCTTCTATTTAAATGGCTTGCAATTTGGATAAGAACAAATATCTTTTAAGCAAATTTGTTTTTTTTTTTTTTAATTTATTTTTTATTGGTTGTTCAAAACATTACATAGCTCATGACATATCATCTTCCATACATTTGATTCAAGTGGGTTATGAACTCCCATTTTTTACCCCAAATACAAGTTGCAGCAAATTTGATTCCTGTGATTTTCTCATGCACATAATCCATCTATCAGAAACTTGTTTCCTCTAACTTCAGAAAAAGCATTCCAAATATGACATTAGCTCTCCTCATACGTTCTCAGTACCTGAATTTAAGCCTTCATCATTTTAAACTGATGACCTCAATCAAAAAATAACAGAAAATGGGTGTGGAGGAATGAAGCAGACCAAACCATGCATTGTCCTCTGAATATATCACAATGAATTCCATGACTATGTAAAATTATAATGAATCCATAATAAATAAGAATATAATAATTATATATTAATAAATAATAATAAAATAATAATATAATTATAAATCTCCTGGTCTGATCCTATGTAACTTCTTTCTTTGTCACACATTGGTTAAGAAGTTGAGGATACCAACATTGCTTCTGTTCTGTAATGCTTCTCTCCACCTCCATAACTCATTAGTTCATTTTATTCCAGCTTTTTTTTTGGGGGGGGGGTAGAGTACAATCAAGTACCGCTTATATTAACTACTCCATTAATTTTGAATTCTTTTATTTCTTCATCCTTTGTATTTTTCCATTCTATCTTTGTTGAGATATTCAATGTTCTAAATTTTAATGGTCTTTTTTTTCTCCCAAATTCAATGTACTTTCTTTATATACAAAGACTTCTGAACTTTTGTGACTGATCATCACCATATAAAAAGGCTCACACACAGTGAGGACTACATAAATATTTTTGAATAAATTAGAACATAGAGAAACTAACATTGTTTATTATTTTAATCCACAAAGTAATGTTTAGATTCAGAATATATTTAAACTTTACATAGCCCATGTGGTGTTGGCTATTCTCATTTTATAAGTGGTGAAACTGAGGGGCCAGTGTATGACATTACTTGAATGTGTTAGCTGGGTGGGTACCTGGATTCAAGAATCTGGGGTTCATGATGTCTTTTGTTGTCCACTCTGCTCAATTGCCTCCACATCATCATGTACTGCAATTGGGACTGAACAAGAAGATGCTCATAACTTCTAAAGCAAATGGCAAACACACCCCAGGGATTTCAAAACTAGCAAATTCCAATGCCTCTGGAATAGGTTCACAGTTTTCATCAAGTAACTAGAGGGGCAATGTGTCCATCTTTAAATGAATATTGAGGATCATGGAAAATGTGTCCTGATATTGCTCAGTTTAGCCAACTATGCAGAGATTCCAGAAATCTGCACAGGCAGCTCACATCTCAAATTTCCCCAATAAGAGAAAACATACTAGTATGAGCTTATTTTCATTTTATGATAGAACAAGTGTTCTTGGTATCCATCTGGGTGTTTTGGTTTGCTTTTACACAGATTGATAGAAAATAGTTTCCAATTGCACTGTTATTTCCAGAAGTTAAAGTTTTGGATGAATTTGTGTTTCATCACATTTCAGAACTACTTGAAACTATTAAGCACATAAAAAACAACAACAACAACAAAAACGTTACCCTATGTTTCTGTGTTCTCCATTGGATTTACCAATTGTTATCTTTGAAGTGGAGCTCATATACATGTATCCATAATAATCTCTAGAGAGAATTATGAGTTACCACCCCTAAGACTCTTGCAATATATTCACTTTTGCCTTGTTTTTGCTCCTAAATAACTGCAGTATTTAACATTGTACTATTTTATATATTTTTTAGCTCTAACAAAAGTTCTTAATTTTCCTGTTTTGAAAGTACTACACAACTTTTAAATTAAACTGCATCCACAAAATTGACAACAGAGAAATCTATTAATCACTTCTGATTTTACTTTCTCCTTATTTTCTTATGTTTAATCCTCAGAAAATCTTGACAACTTCACAAACCTATATCTACACCTATATTCATAAAAACATTCATGACCTTATTATATATCAGAATCTATGTATATACATTTGTACATATATCTGCATCTACATAAAAACATTCATGACCATAATCTGTCCACTTCGTTACAAATTGTTTGTTACTGTAAAGATCTGCATTTTTTCTCATTAGAATAAATGCAAAAAATTCTTTACTGTCTCTACTGTTTTGATGTCCACACATACATGCAATAATCCATTGTCAACCTAGAAGTCAAGTGCCTTTGTTTTAGAGAAAATAATTTTATGTCATTCTGGACTTGCTCTTCTATAAATTTTTACTAAAATATACACTTTTCTACATAAAAATTCTTTTCTGCTTATCCATATCATGTCTTTCTCCACTAAATACTCTGGGAATTTGTAGATATCAAAATTTAATCAGTCAGTAGTATGTCAATAGTTTGTTCTACCATGACATTCAGAAAAAAAATCTCTGAGGGTGGTATGTATTTTTTTGATTTTGTGTAAATGCCTTAAAGTGGATTTTCTGGTATGAAGGTTAAGTATATGGTTGCATGTCTCAGAAAAGTCCAAATATTTGTCATATGTTTTGCATTCCCATGAGCAAGACATATATTTTCCAATTTCTCCACAAATATTAGCCAATATTTGGTGTCATCAATTTTTAAAATTTTATTTTTTCATGTGTGTGTATGTAGATAAGCTTTTTATGATGTAAATATTAATATTCCCTGATGTTTAAAAACATTGAATCTCTTCCCATGCATTTTCTGGACATCTCAATATCTTCCTTTTTTGAAATTTCAACTTATAGAATTATATCATTTGTATTGTGTTGTGTTTACTTTTGCTTGCATTTTAATTGGGAATTCTCTGTTTCTGATGACAGGCCATTGTTAGTTAAATGTGTTATGGGTATTTTCTTCCATATTTCAATGATTTTGTTTTAATTATAATGGTGTCATTAAAAGAGCAAAAGTTTGAATATAGTGAATTTCTATTGATTTATTTTCCCATTTTCTTATATCTCTTTTTGATTTTGTAAGTAGAACATTTTAGGTAATCTCAATTTTACAATATGATATCTTATAGAAATTTTATGTTTAGGTCTTTGTTTCATTTTAAAGTCACTGTTTTGTATGGGATAAGGTAAGGATTATGATTCACTTTTTCCTAATTATTGCTACCCATTAATTATCATTTGCAACATTGTAAATAGTATATAGCTTAACAAAGAATTAAAAAGAATTGAATGATACTGTAATTTCATTTATTCAGTTTTTAACGTTCATACCATTTTATCCATAGTTTATTACTATATATATTGTATTTTATAATACATTCTTATTATTTTTACTTTAAAATTCAATCATTTAGGCAGTTTTACATGTATGTATATTTAATATATTTGTGGCTAAGTAGTATAAATCCAAGTCTACATCTTGCATTTTATTTTACTTATGTGTGAAGAATGTTTTTATTTTTTTTTTCCTGGAAAAGATCTATTACAATGAAATTCTTTTTTTTCAAAAATTTTCTCAGATTTCTTTTGGAATAAAACTTGATTTCCACTTCAGGTTTGATAGATATTTTCTCCTGAGAAAACTCCCTTTGTTTAATTTTATTTT
This sequence comes from Marmota marmota marmota, assembly GCF_001458135.2. Taxonomy (NCBI): domain Eukaryota; kingdom Metazoa; phylum Chordata; class Mammalia; order Rodentia; family Sciuridae; genus Marmota; species Marmota marmota. The sequence continues at coordinate 15,971,015 of NW_026000221.1, forward strand.
TTCTCTTTCAGCACTTCAATGAGGCCATGAATTTTTCTCTACCTGATATAACTAGGAAAAACTGCACTCATTCTTATCTTTACTCCTTGTCTCTAATGTGACTCTGTCTCAATTTCAGAATTTTTCTGTTTATTACTACTTGTCAGCAGGTAGATTGGACTTTTTTCTAGATATGATTTTATTGTCTTAATTTTGCTTGGGCTTTGCTTTTCTTATTGAATGTCTGGATATATAACTTTCACCATGTTAAACAAATATTCCTTACTACTTACTATCGTCCTGTGGGTTACTAGAGTTATTTAAGTACTCCATTTTGTTTCTCATTCATGCTTCAGTTTGGAAAAATTCTATTCTTGTATATTTATATTTACTTCTCTTCTTCTAAAGCACTTCTTGGTTGATAATCCTATCTAATGAATATTTCCAATACTGCTAGCATATTTTTCATTAGTAGATATTTCACTTGGTTCTTTCCATTTTCCATTTCTCTCCTTATTATGTACATGTTTTTCTATCATTATGGGTTGTAATGAGACAATAATGGGCTATAATGTCCGAAAATTTTATAATTTCTATATTGGTTTTCATTAATTTTTTTAGTTTGGACTCACATTTTCTTGCCCATTTTTGTGCCTCACGAACTTTGGATAAATTTATAATTCACTATCTTGAATATTAATATTGACAAAAGCATAGAACATTTTGTCTTCTTTTTCAGAGTTATGAATTCTGAGAGTATCAATCATTCATTAATCAGAATTTATTTGTTAAGACTTGTTTTAGATATTTTTAAAGAGTAGCTTTTACGGTTGGATTTATTTATTATTTTTAACTAAGGTGTGGGCCTAGATAGTTTGTGCTGATCCTAGATGTTCCAATAACTAACTGAGGGACTTGGCATAATTCTGAATGACTTGTGTTGAGGTTGCTTTGCTCATCTACAAAATGGTTATTTTTCCTACTAGAAATGCTATTTCTCTAATGAAAAATACCATATGTTTAGTGGAATGAATTTGGAAAATTCTAGTTTAAAGATATAGCCCGGGACTGGGATTGTGGCTCAGCTGTAGAGTGCTCGCCTAGCACGTGAAAGGCCCTGGGTTCGATCCTCAGCACCACACAAAAACTAAATAAATAAAATAAAGATACTGCGTCCAGTTGCAACCAAAAATAAATTAAAAAATATATAGCCTAATAAGAGTATTAACAGTCATTAATAAATTAAAGGTTTTAAAAATTCTAAAGGCAAATATCTATGTTACATGTTAGAAATTTTTTTTCAAAACTTATTTGACAAAAAGATCCATTTTCACCTGCCTCCTCTAGTAACTATTAATGATCCATTAAATCTCTTACCATCAATAAGGAGCAATTTGACAGGCCCTCTTTCCAGATGATGTATTCCAAGGTACTGTGACTATTCTCCTGTATGATTCAGTAAGTTACCAGACTCCATTTCAAGGCTTAATCAATGAAAGAAATCATTTCCTACTTAATCTTTCCTAGTGAATGTTTCTAATATCTCTGCAGAGTGGTTGAGGTTTTAGGCTTTGAGAACAACTCAGAAAAAAAAAGAGAAATATTATGTTCAAAATAGATCTCAGTGTTAAACATAAAAGGAAAAATAATAAAATCCCTAGGAGAAAAATATAGAGGATCTTGGTTTTGGTGTTATGTTTTATATACAACTGCAATCCCTGAAAGAAAGAATTGACATATTAGACTTCATTAAACTTAGAACAAAACAGCTATCAGCAAATCTTCAGCAAAAGTCACTGTTAAGATAATGAGAAGATATTGTGGACTGCGGGAGAATATTGGCTAATGATATATTAGAACGAAAGCTGTTATCCATTGGGTATATATATCACATTTTCTTTATTCATTCATCAGCTGATGAGCATCTGTCACTTAGTTATTGTGAATAGTGCATTTGCAAGAAAATGGATGAAGCTGGAGACTATCATTTAAGTGAAATAAGATAGATTGAGAAAGAAAACTATCATGTTTTCTGTCATATATGAAATCCTAGGGCAAAAATAAATAAATTAAAAATGACAGAAAAGTAAGAGAAGAACTATTGAGGAAGGAGAAAGGGACCATGAGGAGGGGCAACAGAAGTCCAGGGAGAGTAATAAAGAGGGTAAATTTGATCAAGGTATGTTATATGTATGTATGGAAGTTCCACAATGAAGCTCATTACTTTGGAGAATTGATATATGTTGATAATTCTAATAAAAATATTATACAAATTACAAATATCCTTAAAATCCAATCTGAAAGCAAACGTTCTGACTTACAAATGGGCAAAGTGTCTGAATGACTACATCACCAGGGAAAACATATGGCAAATAAACAAAAGAGAAGATGCTCAATATCATGTTATTAGAGATTTTCCAATTAAATTATCAATTCAATACTGCTTTAGACCTATTAGAATGGGCTAAAACCCAGAACACAGACACCAAATGCCAGTGAGGATGTGGGGCAACAGGACTTCTCACGTGGTGCTATAAAGTATGCAAAATGATATAGCTACTTTAGAAATAATTTGGCAGCTTTTTACAAAATGAAACATACCCTTGCCATATGATCAAACAATTGTGCTCCTTAATAATTACCCAAATGAACTGAAATATGTATCCATGCACATCCACACAAAATCCAGCACACAGATGTTGTTAGCAGCTATTTCATTTATTGCCAAAACATAGAAGAAATCAAGATGTCCTTCAGTGGGAAAATGGATACATAAATTATGGTACACGCAGACAGTGTCATAGTATTCAGTGTTATGAAGCAATAAACCATCAAAACCATGAAAGGATATGAAGGGATAATAAATGCAAAGGCAAACAGCCAATCAAAACAAAAATCCTATATAGTATTTTATTATAAATATATGCCATTTTGGAGAAGACAAAACTATAAAGACACTAAACAGATCAGAGTGTGACAGTTTTGGAGAGAGGGATAGATAAACAGGTGGAGCACAAGGGACATTCAAGGCAGGGAAACTGTCCTGTCTGATGCCATAATCGCATATAACATGTCATTATATACTTGTTAAAACCTATAGACCATACATCACAGAGTGAAGGCTCATGTAAACTATAGACTTTGTATGATAATGGTCTAGTCATGCTGGTTGATTGGTTGCAAATGTTCCATTCTGATGTGGGCTGTTTGTGGTGAGGAGTCTGCATTGGGGTATAAGAGGCATATGAAAAGTCTCGGTGTATTCCACTCAAATTTATCTATGAAACTAAAAGTGCTGTAAAAAATAGCATAGGTACAATGAAATAAGCAATTGCATGAAGTCCCAGCTATGACAACTGTCTTTATCAAGAGGCTAGAATTCTCCCATTATTTCCCACCATACCTCCATGATATAGTGTGCTGTCAGATCTATTAGAAATGTAATCACAAAATAAAATTAAAGATAACTTATGGATGATGTGGAAAAAAGAAAACTGACCTTCTTTTCATTAGCATCAAATTGAATCATCTCTAATTTATTCCATCTGCCAACCTGATCATCCTGTGTGCATGAGGCCTCAGCTTTCTCATCAGTGAAATGAGGAGTTTGGTCTAAAGAGAATTGCAGGTGCTATCAGCTCCCTCATTTTGTATCTTTGTTAATCATCCTCAATTTCGTTGCCCTGACAATTTTTTTGTGCCTTCAAATTCTTACAATAATATATTTAAAGAAATATATAAGAACATCAGACTTTATGTAAGAACATAAAAATTGAGCAATTGCTATAATTTCAGTGAATGATTATGGTGCAGATCTTAACTTTCACCAAATGATAATAACTGAGGGAATTCAGAATTACCTAGTCTGTTTTCGGCCTCAGCTAAGAACTGTACACAGCACGTACAGTAAAACCATTTCAACCTCATAAGACTACAGATTAGTTAACAGCCCTACCCATATTGGGTAAAAGAACTATTAATAAAACCATTATAGCAATGCAGAAGTAAGAATATGTAAACATAATCAAAATCATTAAACTAGAAAGGGAAGAAATGACAATTAATCTGATCAACACTTATTGTCAAAATGTGTAAAATTTCAAATATAACATGTTATGCCAATTATAAGCCTGTGCAATTTATGTTTCAGTTGGCCAAAGAAACCAATATACATACAGATCCTCAGTAGTTTGACTTGCTGTTTTAGAAATACTTTCTAGAGTTTATCCAAGGCATTGAGTCCAGTTGGAGCCACAATCACAAATAAATTCTCAGAATACTTTAGTTTTGCTTGCTTTCACATATTATTGAATTAACTGACTACTGAGCAATTTAAATATATTAAGCAGAGGTCTAAGAGCTGAGAATGAAATAAGATATTAACCATAGTTCCCTCTACTTGGTTTGTATATGTTGGGGGATTGAACTCAGGGCTTCCTGCATTTCAGGCAAACACTCAACCACAGAGCTATATCCATGAACCCCACATCATTAGCTGTTTCCAATAAAGTAAATTTGTCCTAAAGCTTTGAATATATTTGCTTTCATCCAGGATGACATATGCCAGTTTAGAAAGAAAACTCAACGTAGCTTTTAAAATTATTTTAACAAACAACAATATTAATAACCTCAATATTATCTAACATATGGGATCTAGTATGTATATCTTTTCATTTTGGATTATGTGACCCCATACATTTAGAAATAAGAGTATCTGTCACATGTTTATTTTATTTTTGAACTTTTAATATATATATATATTTTAAACAGAAATAGCAATTGTGGGATTCTTTTTCTAAACATGAGTCTCAGGAAAACATTTTTATAATATACTATTATACACAGTGCTATCTTAAAAATGTCTGTAAGCATGAAAACTACTGAACACTAAAAAAAAAAAAAGACCTTAGATAGAAAGATCACCCTTGTTCTTTTCATGGGCAGAATTAATAGTATCAAAACGACCATACTACCAGAAGCATTATAAAGATTGAATGCAATTTCATTCAAAATTCCAATGGTATTCCTCATAGAAATTGAAAAGGCAATCATAAAATTCACCTGGAAAAATACTTTTTCCAGAATAGTTAAAGCAATTCTTAGCAAGAAGAATAAAGCAGGTGGATTCACTATATCAGGTCTTAAACTATACTACAGAGCAATAGTAACAAAAACAGCATGGTATTGGCACCAAAATAGACCTGTAGACCAGTGGTACAGAAGAGAGTACCCAGAGATTAACCCACATAAATACAGTTATCTCATACTAGACACAGGCTCCAAAAACATTTATTGAAGAAAAGACAACCTCTTCAACATATGGTGGTAGGAAAACTGAAAATCCATATGCAGCAAAATAAAATTAAACCCCTATCTCTCACCAGGTGCACCACTCCACTCAAAGTGAATCAAGGACCTAGGAATTAAACCAGAGACACTGCGCCTATTAGATGAAAAAGTAGGCCCAAATCTTCACTGTGTCAGATTAGGCCCTGACTTCCTTAACAAGACTCCTAAAGCACAAGAAACAAATCAAGAATCAATAAAGGGGATGGATTCAAACCAAAAAGCCTCTTCTCAGCAAAAGCAACAATCAGTGAGGTGAAGAGAGAGCCTACAGAATGAAAGCAAATATTTACCACACGCACATCAGATAAAGCACTAATCTTTAGGGTATAAAAGAACTCAAAAAACTTAACACCGATTTTGATTGGGATTGCATTAAATCTGTATAGTGCTTTTGGTAGTATGGTCACTTTGACAATGTTTATTCTACCTATCCAAGGTCAAGGGAAATCTTTCCATCTTCTAAGTTCTTCTTTAATTTCTTCCTTTAGTGTGCCATAGCTTTCATTGTAAAGGGCTTCCACCTCTTTCATTAAGTTTATATCCAAGTATTTTATTTTATTTTTTTGAGGCTATTGTAAATGGGGTGGTTTTTCCTAGTTTCTCTTTCTGAGGAGTTATCACTGATGTACAGAAATGCCTTTGATTTATGGGTGTTGATTTTATATCCAGCTACTTTGCTGAGTTCATTTATTACTTCTAGGAGTTTTCTGGTGAAATGTTTGGGTCTTCTAAGTATAGAATCACATCATCTACAAATACTGATAACTTGAGTTCTGATTTTCCTATCCATATCCCTTTAATTTCTTTCATCTCTCTTATTGCTCTGGCTAGAGTTTCAAGAACTATGTTAAATAGAAGTGGTGAAAAAGGGCATCCCTATCTTGTTCCAGGTTTAGAGGAAATGCAATTTTTTTTTTCCATTTAGAATGATGTTGGCCTGGGTCTTAGCATGGATAGTCTTTATAATGTTGAGGTATGTTCCTGATATCCCTAGTTGTTCTAGCGTTTTGAACATGAAGAGATGCTGTATTTTATCAAATGCTTTCTCTGTATCTATTGAGATGATCATATGATTTTTATATTTGAGTCTAAATGATGTGATGAATCACATTTATTGATTTCTGTATGTAGAACCAACCTGGCATCTCTGAGGTGAACCCTACTTCATCATGGTGCACAATCTTTTGGATATGTTTTTGTATTTAATTTGCCAGAATTTTATTGAGAATTTTTTCATCTATATTCATTAGATGACATTGGTCTGAAGTATTCTTTCTCTGTGTCTTTGTCTGGTTTTAGAATCAGGGTGATACTGGACTCATAGAATGTGTTTGGAAGTGTTCCCTCTTTTTCTATTTCATGAAATAATTTGAAAAGTATTGGTGTTAGTTCTTCTTTAAGGGTCTTCTAGAATTCAGCTGTGTATCCATCTGGTCCTGGGTTTTTCTCTATTGGTAGGCTTCTGACGGTGTCCTCTATTTCCTTGCTTGAAATTGATCTGTTTAAATTGTGTATATCATCCTGTTTTAGTTTGGGCATATCATATGCCTCTAGAAATTTGCTGGTGCCTTCAATATGTTCTGTTTTATTGTAGTACAGGTTTTCAAAATAATTTCTAATTATCTTCTGTATTTCTTTAGTGTAAGTCATAATATTTCCTTTTTCAAAACAGAAATTAATCATTTGGGTTTTCTCTTTCTCTTCATTAGCATGGCTAATGCTTTATCAATTTTATTTATTTTTTCAAAGAACCAACATTTTGTTTTGTCAATTTTTTCAAAAGGTTCTTTTGTTTCAATTTCATTGATTTCAGCTCTAATTTCAATTATTTTTTGCCTTCTACTGCTTTTGCTGGTGGTTTGTTCTTCTTTTTCTAGGGCTTTGAGTTATAATTGCAGGTCATTTATTTGTTGACTTTTTCTTCTTTGAATGAATGGACTCCATGCAATGAACTTTCCTCTTAGTACTGCCTTCATAGTGTCCCAGAGATTTTGTTATGCTGTATAGGTGTTCTCTTTTACCTCTAAGAATTTTTTAATCTCCTCCTTGATTTCTTTTGCAACCCAATGTTTATTCAATACCATATTATTTAGTCTCCAGCTGTTGGGGGGGTTTATTTTTTATTTTATCATTGATTTCTAATTTTATTCTATTGTGGGCTGATAGAATGAGGGGTAGTAGCTCTTTTTTGGTATTTACTAAGATTTGCTTTGTGGCATAATATACCATCTTCTTTAAATATACAATCTATATAATTCTATAAGTTAAAGAAGGATCCATGTGCTGCTGAAAGAAAGTATTCACTCATTGATGGATAATATACTCTATATATGTCAGTTAAGTCTAAGTTATTGATTGTATTTGAGGAAATACAAAAAGCGATCATTAAATTCATCTAGAAAAACAAGAGACCCAGAATAGTCAAAGCAATCCATAGCAAGGAGAGTGAAGCTGGTGGCATTACTATTCCAGATCTTAAGCTACACTACAGAGCAATAGTAACAAAAACAGCATGGTATTGTACCAGTACCTGTAGACCAATGGTACAGAATAGAGGACACAGAGTCTAACCCACATAACTACAGTTATCTTATATTAGACAAAGGTGTCAAAAACGTACATTGAATAAAACATAGTCTTCTTAACAAATGGTGCTGGATCAACCAAAAATCCACATGTAACAAAATGAAATTAAACCTCTATCTTTCACCATGCACAAAATTTAACTCAAAGTAGGTCAAGGAGCTAGGAATTAAAATAGAGACAGTCAGCCTAATGGAAGCAAAAGTAGTCCCAAGTCTCCATCATGTTGGATTAGGCCCCAATTTCCTTAATAAGACTCCTATACTGCTATAATTAAAACCAAGAATCAATAAATAGGATGGATTCAAGCTAAAAGCATCTTCTCAGAAAAAGCAACCATTAATGAGGTGAATAGAGAGTCTACAGAATGAGAGCAAATATTTATCAGAAGCACATCAGATAGAGTACTAATCTCTAGGATATATAAAGCACTCAAAAGCCTTAACACCCCCAAACTTATAACCCCATCAATAAATTGGCCAAGGAACTGAACAGACACTTCTCAGAAGATGATATGCAATCAATCAACAAGCATATGAAAAAAAATGTTCCACATCCCTAGCAATTAGAGAAATTTAAATGAAAACTTCTCTAAGATTTCAACTCACTCCACTCAGAATGGGAACTATTAAGAATACAAACAACAATATGTGTTGGCAAGGATGTGGGGGAAAAGGCACACTCATACATTGCTAGTGGGACTGCAAATTGATGAAGCCAATCTGGAAAATAGTATGGAGATTCCTTGGAACAGAACCATCATTTGATCCAGCTAACCCACTCCTTCGTTTATACCCAAAGGAGTTAAAATCAGAATACTATAGAGATGCAGCCACATCAATGTGTATAGCAGCTCAATCCACAATTGCTAAATTGTGGAACTAACCCAGATGCCCTTCAGTAGGTGGATAGGAAAACTTTGGTATATATAAACAATGGAACATTACTCAGCATTAAAAAAGAATAAAATCATTGCATTTGAAGGTAAATGGATGGAGTTGGAGAATATAATGCTAAGTGAAATAAGCCAATTCCCCCAAAACAAAGGCTGATTGTCTTCTTTAATATGAGGATGCTGACTTATAATGGCGATGGAGGGGGAGTATGGAACAAATGGAGGAACTTTACATAAGGCAAAGGGGAGGGAGCAAAGCGGGTAGGAATGATAGTGGACTGAGTTAGACATCATCACCCTAAGTACATGTATGAAGACAGGAATGCTGTGAAAATACATTGTGTACAATCAGTGACTTGAAAAATTGTGCTCTATATGTGTATTATGAAATTAATTGCGTTCTGCCATTATGTATAACAAATCATTTTGCAAAAATAGTTTATGTCCTTAAATTTTCTGTCTTATAATTGTATCCAATCTAAACTATGTTAACATATTTTTTCTAAGAGTATGAAATTATTTTTCTATTTTTCCTTTTGGTTGAAAGCATTTTTTACTTCACATATTTTAAATTATGGTATTGAATAGATAGAATTTCAGATTATATTATCTTTCAGATAGGTTAATACTTTAACATGAAACTCCTGTCTAAACATTCAGATTTTTGTCACAAAAACTAGTCTGCCTAACATTAGTTTATCTACATAGTTGTCTGTTACTTTTTAGATTGCATCTTTTTTCAATTAGTTTCAAGCTTTCTGTTTTTCTATTAAAGCTGTCTTGTAAATAACACTTTCAGCATACTGTTTATCTATCTAAACTGCCAGTCATTGTCTTTTATTTGAAGAACTTAATCTATGTATATTTACTGTAATTATTATGTAGGTTAAGTCTACTTTATTAATATATTGTAAAGTTGTTACATTTATCCCTTGTACCTATTGTTTTTCCTCTTTCTTATTTTCTTTTAGATTCACCTATTACTTTCCTGTTATTTTATATCCCCTTCAGATTGTTAGCTATATCTTATTTTATTGTTGTTGCTTCTGTTTCTATGGCTACCAGAGACAATTCTACCTGCAACCTTTCTTATTAAACATAATTGTTACTTTCAGCTTTCAAGGTGGTAAAAGGTCCTTATAAAACTTTTAATTCAATGTTTTTCCTTCATGTGTTTTGTTTTTGAGTTAAGTAAAATTTTGCAAAGTTTGTACATTTTTGTTCTTATATATTATTTCTTTTTTGAGGGGAGAGGGTGCCAGGAATTGAACTCAGGGACAATCAAACACTGAGCCACATCCCCAGCCCTATTTTGTATTTTATTTAGAGACAGGATTTCATTGAGTTGCTTAGTGATTCTCTTTTGCTGAGGATGGCTTTGAACTCACCATCCTTCTGTCTCAGTCTCCCAAGCTACTGGGATTATAGGCTTGCAAAATTGTGCCCAGCCATTTCTTACCTATTTCTGTTGCTCTTTTGGTTTAATCCCATCATCTACCATGTAGTTGTTATATAATAGTTTATGTCAAGTTTTATACATTTCATTTTTAATAGATTATTTATTGTTTCCTGAGTTTCACTATTAAAATCTTATAAATGAGTATATCTGTGCCTGTCTCATTGGACATATTTTTTGTATCAGCATTTTTGTCAAAAAAGGTTTACAATATGACAGAAAGCTTTACTTTTCATTGTCTGTCTAGCCTTTTGACAGCTAGTTGAGACAAATTATGGTTTCCAACTAGAAATTGCTATACCTTTAGCAGTGCCAGTAGCAGGTGATAGGGGAAGTGACTCTTCTTGTTTCTTTTTTTTTGTTGCTGTATTTGTTAATTGTTGTGATTTACCACCTTATTCTGTGATTCCTTGTTCACAATAGTTGCTCACATAATTGCATATTGCTTAATCATTCCCACCAATAAAAAAAGAGCAGAATGAACCAACTTTGAAAACCTTTGGAATCCCTGTAAGAGTCTTATACCCTAAAGATGATTCACAGATACTACCGAAGTTAATCTTCAATCATTGGCAAGAGTGATCTTAATTTTAAATAAAATTAATGGAAACAAATTCAGAGATATCAGACTCTCCAGAAATGACTGGGTCTGTTTCACTTCAAAGTCCACATATTTTTCACAGTGACTTGGTAATGGAACCCCACTGAAGGAAGCCTGTTTGTGCCCCTCTCACTTTCTTTTATTGTTAAAAAAAAGTCATAATTATTATTGGCAATATTTTACTCTTGCCATAATGCAGATTTTATTTTAAAAATAAGTACATACCAATTGTAGAAATGGCAAAAAACACACAAAGCTATGAAGGAAAATACAAATACTACTATAACCAAGGCAGCAATTGTCAAGACTTTTTACTTTTATATTTCTGCTGCAGTCATTTTATGTACTTCTTTAACGTAAAATATGTGCATTTATACAATTGAAATCTGCTTGCATTTTTGTTTCCTTGACTAGTATGCGACTTTAGTTCTTTATTCCCCATTTATAATGCATTAAATGATTTCCATATTTTTATGAGTGTAAATAATGTGGAAATAAATATATTTTCATAGGAATATTCTTCCTGATTTCATAATATTATTATATGTTATGTTTATAGAAGTAGAATTCTTGAGCTAAAGGGAAATATTATACACATTCACAAAAATTATACCTTATATAAAATTACATATATGAGTTACAGTTTAGTCGCTGAAAAGTAAGTTGTGACATGATAGAAAGAGAGTCAAGTACCAATAATCAGACAGAAAATGCAGTGCCCTGAGGCAAAGGTAAGTGAAAAAGTCTCACTGGCTTTTTCTATGACCTTGAGATCCCCTAATGTAGCCGGTCTTCTGCTCAGTTTTGAGAAGGTGATGAGGGTGCTCAGAACGGCCTGGTGCAGAATAGGAGCACAAACTTCAGTCTTCGATTTCCTTTCCTCCCTCTCCTCACAGTGTACTGACGGTAGCCCTTTCCTGGCCTCCTTCTTAACATAAACCTCCCTTTCTCCTCCCAAATGTGCATGCTGAGCTGCACCATGTTTGTGGACAATCAGCAACTGCCTATTCTCCCTTCAGGCGAATTGCTTTGCTTTGGAATTGCGGGAAAACCTTCATTTAATGTTTGCATTTGGTTGAAAAGCCTGAGAAAACTCAGCAAGGAGAAGCAAATGAATACAAAATAGGGAGAGAGAAAAGGGACAGAATAAGAAATAAGATTCAGTAGTGCTGTTTTTTTTTCTCTCTCTCTCTTTTTAAATCAGAGAAATGCAGACATAGCACCCAGATGTGCAGGTCACAATCTCAGAAATTCAATGAAGATGATTCTGAATATCAAAGTAAAAGTTACTCAGCTAAGCGGATCCCGAATGAGAATTTTTTTTCTCCCTTATATTAGTGACTTCTCTGACTTAGATAAATGCATGAAATGTGGTGTCTCAGTGACAGTTCTTTGTCTACGGTTCTCTGTCCATAGACACAATTTAGGAAGAGAAAGATGAGAGAAACCTTTGGTTGTCATCTTTTGCCATGACTTTCACAAAAGATGACCCTTTTGATCTTTATTAAATCCTGCCAGAATTGCTAAACTCATTTGTAGGCAAAGAAATTGAGCTGGATTAGACTAAGTTAACTGCCCCCAATTCTCCCTCTTTTCCCAAGGACTTTTTGAGGTACTAGCCATATATTAATATCCAATAAAGTAAGTAATTTCAGGAATGAGCTTTAAAAAAATATACCAGAGGTTTAATTGCAATATTGTGTTTAACAACAAAACTTGGAATTTATTTAAATACACATCCATAGAATATGGATAAATTGAGTATGAGATATTCATGAACGAGTACCCTATACTGAAATAGAATGGAGAGAACTAAAATTATATGCACCAATATCCTCAGATTATAATATTTACTAGAAAAGCAGGATACTGAATGATTCATGCTGTATGATAACATTATATAAAGTTTGAGAACATGAAAGGCAATTGCAAACATAGATTATAGTGGCATAAATAAATAATAATAGTATAATAAACATTTGTGGGAATGGAACAGAAAAAAATCAGGGGAGTGATTACTTTTGAGTAGGGAGATGGGAATAGAATCAGGAGAAATTTACAAAGGAATTCACGATTGTATTCGAATAACCAGAAGCCAATGGTAAAAGTTACTATTTTATTTAGTTAGACTGTGGTACTCAGGTATTTATTATATTATTATTTTAAAATAATCGTTGAGTAAATAAATGATTAAAAATAAGTCAAAGAATGAATGCAAGAATTATTTCTCAACTATAACAGTCTGTATCTCAGTTATTTTTGTTCCATATAAAAATTCAGATATCTTTGTCCCACCTCAAAACCAGTAAGTCAGATTTAATGGGGATTAAATTTAGTAAAAATACTTCTGTACTTACACACACCACACATAAACAAAGCGAAGCACCATTTCTAAATGTGTTGTTGTTGTTGTGTTATGTGTGTGTTTTTCATGCTGCATTTTGAGAACCATTTATTTGAAAGAACAGTCATTGAATCCTTTGGATCCAAATAAAGAAAAAAAAATATTACTGTAAGGCCCTTGTGGATTACTGATTCAACTTAACCTATTTTAAAAAACAAAATGATATGAAAAGAACAATTAAAAATATAACACCTCACTTTGTTAGACTTGCCTCTAACTAGTTGTCCTGATTATATGGTTAATCTTTTTATCCCTCCATTTCCTCTCTATAAAAAGAGTGCAATGATATAAATCATTTTTAATGCACTTTCAATGGTGTTCCCAGAAAATCTGAAGCAACTATGACTTCCTCATACTGAAGAGTGATTATATTTACTGAGTGTCTAGCATTAACATTAGTCTCTGTTTATAGCTGGGTGAACTGAAGTTCAGTTATGGTAAGTAACTGAACACAGGTATGAGGCTATATTATCCCAAAGCCATGGTTTCAATGACATTATACAAGCTTTAAATCCAAGCCATTTGCTCTGTAGTTAGTAGTGTTTGGAGCCATAACAAATGCCTCCAATCTGATATTGATGGATCCAAACTTCTAGTATGTGCTGAGGCCTCACTTTATCAAAAATTGAATTATAGTGCACCTTGAAAACATTTCTGGAACTTCCATGTGTGACCTTCCAAATTTACCTTGATGTGCATTCCAAAATTTCTTATAGTAATATATATGTTGGGCTTAATTTTCACTCCAACCTTGGTTGTGATTTTCTGGAATGAACAGCCTGTCTCATAACTCTCCTTTCATCTCCGGATTCTAATCCTCCAGTTGAGTATCAATACTGAAAAATTCTAGTTAGGTTCTTAAATTGTCCATTTAAAGTAAACAAATTACTACCCTTGTCCTTGAAGGTCTTATTTTATTATGAGTAACTCATAATTCCATAACTCCAAGAATAGCCGGTGCACAGACATGGCCCCAAAGGTAGGGTAAGAGTTCTTCCCTGTTAGTTATTAGAATCTTGCTCACTGTAGAAAGGCTGATCTTCTGCCAAAGAGGGACATGAATTTTCACTATACAACATTGTTTTAAAGCTAAGGAAATAAATATTTTTTTCAGAAAATGTCAAAAATTCCTTATGGATCTGAGTCATCAAGAAGATTATGAAGCTGATTTAAAAAGAAGTGAAAAAAGTCACTGATCTGTCCACTTCCCATGGTAGATCATCTGTCAGAGCCTTGTTGGCAACATGGCTTCTCCTCTCTTCCTGTCAGCTTGCTTCAATATCTCCATGGCAGGAATTGCTGTTTCTCCCTCTAGTCTATGCTGCTTCCCTCACAACCATGATGTGGAATCTTCACAATTGCCCCAAATTGAAAATGAGAGGATTTTTTTCCACAGTAGAACATCTTCAACCTCCCAGTCTCTTACCCACCATATCTGTCACAAATCCTACCCACTCTTTAACACGTTTCTCAGATACCCTCTCTGAAGTCATGGTTCTATGACTACAACTCACGCTAACAGTTGTTATTAAAATCTTTTTGTGCCTGCCTTCTCTTTAACTACATCTCTTTTTTCAACATCAGAGATAAAAAAAAATTTTTCAAGCATTACAGAATTTAGATTTTCACATTAGAGGTGCTCAACTGGAAAAATCTACAAAAAATACCTAAAAGTCTGAAAAATTCAAAATCTTGAAATTGATATTTTAAGCATTTTGAGTAATGAATCTTCAACATGGATGAACATTTTGAAAACTAAAGATGTACCTTATTTGTTTTTGTAACTCCAAGACTAAATACACAATATATACTAAATTTATATGGGTAGAAGACTTCAAAGTAACCACTATAGTTTTCCCACTTTTGAAATACTTTATAGTAAAATCCCACATTTATTTAGTCTTTGTAGATAGTGTTCATAACCTCAAAAATATAAATTTCAAACAATAAAATGAGTAAGCCAGAAATTGTTATGATGTCATAATCTAATAAAGGTTTTGTAAACCACTTTCTTGACTTTGTCTTCCTAGTAAAATGAAAACCATCTTCTGCCATGGCTTCCACTCCTGCTGTATCAATCTACACAAGTTGTTCGTCACCCCTGGTTAGTTTGCTGCAGCCAGACTGCGGCAATCTTCCACTTGTGGCTTCTATATTTAGTTCTTGGGATAAGTCTCATACTTCTCCCAGCTTTGTTTGGGGAATGTCAGTTACTTTTCACCCATTGGCTTTACTGTTTCCTGTATTTCTCTTTGAATCAGCTCTTCTAGTATCTTGACTAGCTGAGGTAAGTAGTGGGAGATAGTTGGAGGTGCCTTACTGTAGGACACATTGCAAGTGGGGCCATATTTGATGATGTTCATGTCCCTGGGATTCTCTACCTCTCAGAAGAAAGGGAAAATATCACATCATCACTTAATAACAACTAAGTATATATTTTAAGATTTTCTCAGTATAATGAACAGGGACACGAGAAATCACAGTACACAGACTATTACAAGCTTTAAAAACCTCTTTTATTGTGCCAAACATTGTGTCAAACACCATGTAAATTTCCTCTGATGCTAATAAAGCCTTGCCATGTGGGTGTTAATTATCCTTGTTTTATGAATAAATCAAAGTTCTGAGCTAGTGTGATAGGCAGAGCAAATAAGTGGCAGAACTATAAAAATTGTTTTGTTTTGTTGCAGAGTTAGGCTCGCTATTCTAATTTTAATTTTGTTCTTTTTAGTTCTAAACACTGAAAGAACTTCCTCTCTTGACTTTAGAACAATGGCAGTATCACTGGCCACAGTCCAAGGGTGGTTCTGATGAATAGTTACAGACACTCAGAGATGAGAGAGAAATGAGTAATTGGGTTTCTAATAAGAAGCAACTCTCTTATTCTCTGCAATCCAACATTGGTGTTTTTTGATGACCTTTTTGGATTGTGCCAAGAGGTTCCTTTCCTACCATTGCGGCTCCATGTCATGAACAGTGATGACTGTGAAGTTTTTTCTTTCACTTGCACTAACCTTGGAGCCACATTTACAAGGGACCTCTCCCAGAAAAGGTCACTGGCTCCTTCTGTTATCGAATCACTGGCCTATGATTAAAAAAGGCAGGTGGGAAGTCCATGGAATGATAAACTGAAGATTTGTAGGAACACAGGGGAGTTAAATGAGAATTAGGCTTCAAGACCAGGAAATCAAAAACACTATTGATCAGAAGGATAAGTAAGTGGGAGGCAGGAATAGAGTGTGTGTTTTGTTCTCCTTTTCCATCAGAGACACAAATTAAATTTTACAGTGTTGCACCAAATATTTTTAGGTATTGATTTTGAAAACTGGGCTTGACATTTAAGATGACAGAAAAGACACAGGGATAGGAAAAGGGTAGGTAGTGCAGGGATAGGGTCAGTTGATCTTATATCAACAATCATTTCAGGTCTCTTCATAGGGTATCCCACCTACGATATGGATATTAAAACAATTTCTGAGCTTTGGATCTTATATGCTTTATCTCGTATATGCAAATATTCTTCTTCTTCGGGAATACCACAGTGGCACTCAGCAGGTGTTAGATCCACATTCAGGCCATGAGATTATGGCTCACTCAAAGGGAAAAATATTCATCACTGGAATCAATGCAGTCAGAGCTCCCTCTACCGCCCCTCCTTAATTCTGAACCTCACAGACCCTTCCTGGGAAAAGCTGACAGATTCAGAGGTGAAGCGATTATGGAATTTTCCTGATGCCATCAAAGTAAGAAAACGTGTGGGAAACGCATGGTGATGAAATGGCAATTTTTTATGGGCTACACGTTTTAGTAATCACAGAAGGCAGTGAAGTTCTCATATGTTTAAGGACATTTATTGTTAAAAATCACACTTAATTTTTAGAAAGAGGTCACAGCTATATATATTTGCTATATATATATATATATATGGGCGGGGGGGATTTTAAAGTAAACAAATTTTCCTATGCTTCTAACATTTGAGAAAATAAGGAGCACCATTTCCATAATGTAGTCTCTTCCCAATTAGAGGAGAACATGGGTCATTCGTCTTCATGTGGTATTGTTTTATTTGAGCCCTACTATGTGGCAGGTACCTTAAAGCTGCGTTCAAATATTTATTTCCCAGAAAGCTTGCCTTCCCAATTCCCTGTCTCTCCAGCAAGACATTTTCAATATCTATATCCCCATTGCTCATGGTTCGTAGTCTTAAATTGTAGACCAGTAAATTTCTGCCACTGACTACAGTATTCTAAAGAGCAGCACAGGAAAAGAGATGGGTATTCATAGGATCTGAGCCAGGGATCCTGACCCTGGGTGGTGCCTTGACATGACCAAGAATTGTTCAGATTAGGTGTTATTGCACCTGCCTCTAATCCCAGCTCTCTAGAGGCTGAGACAGGAGGATCCAAGTTTGACACCAGCCCAGGCAACATAACAAGCACTGTCTCAAAGTGAAAAGGAAAAAGCTAAGCTTGTAGGTCAGGGATAGAGTGCTTGACTAGCTTATGTGAAGCCCTGAGCTCTCAATCTCCAATACTGGGGGAAAAATCATATATATAT
>NW_026000221.1:15988855-16028701 GCF_001458135.2 Marmota marmota marmota
AAGAGACAATATATATAGTAACTGTTTAGTTTACCTGAAACACTAAAGGAAAGGCAATAAACCAAGATAAGACCAAGGAAATCTTTTAAGCATTGACATGCTATATTAGAAAATAATGATATTTGTGTTTTTAAGTCTCTGACTCTTATCAAAAGAAGGAGCAAAAAATAATAATAATAAGGAGAAGGATATAAATGTTTCCTCTCTTCAAAGTGCTTTTAGTTATAAAACATACACATATGCAAATGACTTTGTTTGTATTTATATGTTTAGTACTAACAACAAATGCTGGTGAAGGTACAGATAAATTGATTAATTCATATTTTACTTGTAATGATTAAAAATTTCACAATTTGGAAAGGGTTTTTTAATTTTATTTATTTATTTTTTTGTTGCATGATAATCACAGAATAGTGGGATTCAGTGTGGTATATCCATACGTGCACATAACATAACATGGTAAAATTCATTCCTCAGTTTCGTACACTTGCCTTCCTGTCCTCTCTCCCCACATGTCCTTTATCAATCCTACTTTTCTCCCTTTTATTTTTTGACGTCTCTTTCTTTCTACTTTCCACGTTTGAGAGGGAACATACAATCTCTGATTTAATGAGTCTGACTTAGTTTGTTTAACATTATGCTTTCCTATTCCATCTATTCTCCTGCAAATGACACAATTTTATTCTTCTTTATATCTGAAAAAAATATATTGTTGACTTGAGCCACATTTTCCTATCTACTCATTTGTTTTTGACAACTACACTTATTCTGTGACTTTGCTATTGTGAACTGCACTACCACAAACATGGGAATTCATGTATCCTAGAGCATGCTACTTTTAATTCTTTTGGATAAATACTGAGGAGTGTTATAGTTGGATCTTATGGTGGTTCCAATCCTGGTCATTTGAGGAAACTGCAGACAAGTGGACATAGTGGCTGTACTAATTTACATTCCCACCAACTTTACATAAGCGTTCCTTCTTCCTTTATCCCTTCTAGCATTTACTGTCATTTATATTCTTGATGATTGCCATTATAACTATAGTGTGATGAAATCTCAGTACAGTTTTGATTTGCATTTCCCTGACATTGAACATTTTTCACATATTTATTGTCTACTTCTCCTTCTTTTGCAATTGTTTTTCTTTTCCGTGTGTTAATATGGACATTAGAGACTAAAGACTAAAAGCCTTTTAGATATCAAGTTGGGTCTCATTAGGTATGATTGTTAGGTCCTTTAAAGTCACCCTGGTAATTCTTACTGATCATAGAAGGAACCCTCACAATGCCACATTGCTTTTTAACTCCAGCTTTCAGAAAAACTTGATTTGCATCAAGTGCCCCCCAAAACAATACATGCCATTCACTCCTCCACAATATGATGTTATTACATGGCCTGGAAGCACTGAATATTGAACCACAGCTACAGTCACATTTCTATCATTCCGTACCACAGCACATTGTTCTTCCCAAGAAAAGGGAAGAAACAATTTCCAAGCCATTAGAAAACAGAAATACAAAGGATCAAAGAAGGATAAATAAATTGTAAAATTAAAAAATACAAAGGCTCAATGCAACAGAGTTGATTTACATAAAGGAACTTTGAACCTAGTCTACATAGAGGGAAACAGTGTTCTTTCACAAGTTCTAATGTTAGTAACAGAAGAAATAAGACAGGAAAAATAAATCCTGCATGAAAATGTTACATTTCACTATGAAAGAGGCAAGAGGAAAATGAAATTCTTAGGGGAAGAAGAAAAGGCTAAAAAATGTTTGAAATGGGTTCATGTAAATTTAGGATTAAGGATGCATTTCAGACCCAGGATTTATAGCTGAAATTTAAAAAAAATTAAAAAAAAGAAAAAGAAAAAAGACAAATGATGGATAAGCAAATACTAGGATCTCAGTGCTGAAAGGTTAACATCACCTGATGTATGTGGAAGTGTCATTAACCACTTAACCACCTGGACATTGTTCAATTTGTTTTTTTTGCTAATGGCTGTTTAAATTTGTTTTAATTAGTTATACATGATAGTAGAATGCATTTTTATCCATCATACATACATGGAGTATAACTTCTCCTTCTTCTGATTGCACATGATGTAGAGTTACACAGGTCATAAGATGATATATGCACATAGGGTAATAATGCCCGATTTATTCTACTATACTTCCTACCCATATATGATCTCTCCTCCCTTCACTGCCCTCTGTCTAATCCATAGTACCTCTATTCTTCCTTAACTGCACCCCATTATTGTGAATCAGCATCCACATATCAGAGAAAACTTTTGGCCTTTTCTCATTATGTTTACTTTCCCCTGGATCAACATCTTCTGTAACAGAGGGAATTTACCCTATTTGGGGGTCAGAAAGAAAGTGTGTTGTTCTTTCCCATGAAATCTGTGTAAAGACTACTATCATCTTTACCTGGACTTTTCATTTTTCCTTCAAGAAAATAAATAGAAAAAAGTCACTTTCAAAGAGTGCTTGTTGTGTTTGCTTGAAAAATCTTCTCACATCCTGAAAGCCTTCCTTTGGACATGTTGTTTGCACTAGGCTAATTCAGCAACACAAAATGTATATGTGATTTGCAAAATCTAAATAATAGAAACTGTAATTGCTATTTTAAAAATGTATAGAGTGCAGATTGGATTTGTCATTTAGAAAGTTTGTATAGCTTATATATTGTTGCTTCAGAAATAAAATTATAAAAATTATATTTGTGAATTATACTAACTCAATCTGGCAGCATTTAACCTTAAAGATTTGTTAAATATTCAGTATTGTGAACTCAGAAATGAATTGCAATGTACTATGGAAGAGTTGGGGTAATTTTGTGGTATGTAAAAATATAAATTCTTCTTGGGCTGGGGATGTGGCTCAAGTGGTAATGCTCGCCTGGCATGCATGGGGTGCTGGGTTCCATCCTCAGCACCACATTAAAAAAAGAATTAAATAAAGATGTCATGTCCACCGATAACTGAAAAATAAATATTAAAAAAATTCTCTCTCTTAAAAAAATATAAATTCTTCCTTGTACTACATGAAAGAAACATTTAAAACACAATGATTATGCAAAAACTTATATTGGAGACATTGCTTTGATCATGAGTTCTATAAAGCTCATGTGATTATTTTGCATTAAAAACAAGACAGACACCCAAGTGGCTATTGATAATTATCAATTAGTATTCAGGAAATGATCATTTGATAAGTATTACCTCCACATCCTAGGATTTTACAGACTTCGAGAAACAGATTGGATTAAATGAATCTTGGAGTTGCAACAGAGATACCATTCTTAGAAGGTACTTCACTATTTTATTGACCTATTTTTACTCATCAATATACACTTGGCTCAGAAATAAAACTCCCTCAAATGAAGACAAACAAGCCAAGACTAAATCAATGCAAAATGTAATAAAGGCATTTTATAATATTGCAAAAGTTAATTATCCAAGGTCTTTCCCTAAAGCATGGAAGAACTGAGATTTGTGAAACACATCTGGTACCAAGCACTTTTTTGCTACACTGTGCTATTTTCGAACATATTTTTTCATTATTGTACTAGTATTAACAATAAAAAATGCTTTGGGTTTTTTGTTGTTGTTGTTTTGAAGTATAAAAAAAGGAGAAAATTATATTTTAGTTGACCATCCAAAAACCCATATGTTAGATAAATTGAAAATGAAAAATACATCTAAAAGTTGCAAGAATTAATAGTGTATTAAATACTGCTTACTAAGCCCCAGGGTATTTTAGTCTTATAAACAAAAGAGCTCAATTTTATAAACTGATAATAGTTTTAAACATTATGGATTTTATTGTCACCACTAAAAGTGTATGTATTAACTACAGAAGAGAGAAAGCACTTCGATTTCACAGTATCCCTGACTTAGAACACAGATTTTGCTTAATTACTTTTATTATTTGGTGGGGTGGCCTCATTTCTCAGGTATTTTAAAATTAAAGATAAAAATATCAGACACCTAATTGGGAAATAGGCCTTTTATTATTAAAGAAATGCAAATGTAATTTTGGTTGCCTTGAAATGGTGAAAGATGCTTCTTAAAGTTTTGTTCAATGTTATGATGGAGGAGAAGGGAACTCATTGAAATTTTTCGTGTTATTTCCAGTTTGAATGAAATTGACAATAAGCCTGGCTTCTCTAGAAGGCATGGAGTGATCCATATTGGTTGGAAAAGATGGAGAGGGGAGGGATATCTGGTTTCCATGGTGATACAATCCATTTTCTTGGCACATTAAGATTTTGAGGTATAGGCAGTATTCAGAACTGTAACCAAATATACTTTTTACATATCATTTTTTTAAGTTGATAAAAGCAACTTGGACTCATAAATCTGTAGTAGTAAGCCTTTGTACCTGGGGACAGTCAACACTATCATTTAATAAGGCCAACACGTTGGAATTCTTCAGACTTGTTTATTCTTTTCTTTTGTTGCATAACCATTATTGAATTACTGTTTCAGAAAATTTGCGTGGTATAATAGGATAATTTTGTTCATTTAAGTCAATATGTTTCTGGATAATTTGCTATGCATCAATTGCTATTCAGAATACTAAGTTCTACGCTGACTCCTGAACTACTTTATTTACAAAGCCTTAAATCTTGATAAAGTCTCTAAACGCTGCAGCAGTTGGTAGATTTGCTTGTAATAATTCTAAAAAAAAATGCCTTTAAAGTAGATTTAAATACAGAATGTCCTCAACTTATGGTTTGACTTATGAGGTTTTTGATTTTCTGAGGATGTGGTACACTTCCAGTAAAACCCATACTTTGCATTTCAAATTTTGATCCTTTCCTGGGTTAGTAATGCATGCTATAATACTCTTGTGATGCTCAGCAGGAGCAGAGAGCCTTCACTACCAGTCTGCCAAAGGACCACTAGGTAAACAACTGACACTCTATGTTGTATTGTGCTGTTAAGATCTGGTATGTGGTGTTGTATGAAAGGAGATAGGCTAGCATTCCCCTTGACAAGGATGGAAGAGGTTCTCGGGCATGACAACACACATCCGATTAAGGCATGCCACAAACTTCATGGCATCTAACCATCATTTTTCAACATGTTCAACATTTCTAGCAGTTAAAGAAATGCAAATCAAAACTACTATAAGATTTCATCTCACTCCAGTTAGAATGGCAGCTATTAAGAATATAAACAATAATAAGTTCTGGCAAGGATGTGGAGAAAAAGGCACACTCATACATTGCTGGTGGGACTGCAAATTGGTGCAGCCAAGATGGAAAGCAACATGGAAATTCCCTCAAAAACTGGGAATGGAACCACCACTTGACCAAGCTATCTCACTCCTTGGTCTATACCCAAAGGACTTAAAACCAGCATACTACAGGGATGCAGCAACATCAATGTTCATAGCAGCACAATACACAATAGCTAAACTGTGGAACCAACCTAGATGCCCTTCAGTAGATGAATGGATAAAGAAAATGTGGTATATACACACAATGTAATATTACTTAGCATTAAAAGAGAATAAAATCATGGCATGGATGGAGTTGGATAATATAATGTTGAGTGAAATAAGCCAATCCCCAAAACCCAATGCCAAATGTTTTCTCTGATATAAGGAGGCTGATTTGTAGTGGGGTTGAGATGGGGAGAATGGGAGAATTAGATGAACTCTAGATAGGTCAAAGGGGTGGGAGGGAGAGTGAGGAGACATGGGGTAGGAAAGAAGGTGAAATGAGATATACATCATTACCCTAAGTACATGTATGAAGACACCAATGGTGTGAATATACTTTGTATACAACCAGAGATGTGAAAAATTGTGCTCTATATGTGTAATATGAATTGTAATGCATTCTGCTGTTGTATATAACAAATTATAATAAAAAATATTTGTACGTGGTAGATTAGGTGTATTAATGCATTTTGACTTAAGATACTTTCAAATTGCATTGAATTTATCAGGACATAACCTCATGTGAATTGAGGAACATATGTACAGTAGAAGTTCAGAATTTTGATATGGGACTTTTATACCACCTTCTCTTCCCTAATAACAGAGGTTATTAATTCTCCATATTTCAAAATACAAAAGTACTTACAACTTAGCATCCCTCAGGGATGTCAGAGAAAACCCTTAGGCAGAGAAATAAAGAGATGCAGACACTTGAGTTAGGAAACTTTCAGCAAGTAGAACATTCCCTATTACGTTCACAGGTGAATTCAGGGTAGAATAAGGTCTATGAAAAGAGATTTAATAAAATTTTCCATGTTCCTTCTCCATCCCATTATATATTAATCATAGCAATTCCAATATATCAATATTAATTTCCTTGTTTTATAGAGGTAGAAATTGTATCATTTTCTTAGGGAAAACATACATACTCATACATATTTTTTAACCAAGCCTTAATTTACCATTGAAGGTAATAAAAATATTGAAAAACAACCTTTTTTAGAACTTTGCTATTGGTCTGTAAGCACCATCAAACTTAATTGCTCCTAATCACACAGCTCTTATTGGACAATGTATTATACTCTTTTTTCTGTGTCTCTGCACTCACTGCAACACAGATGATCAATTTAGAGGAGCACTTTGACTGCCATGATTAAATGCAGAGGAACATCACTAAACTCTCTAGCTCTGTTTTTCTTAGGAAGTTCTGAATCCAAGATTATTACACGGGTAAAACAGTATGATTGTTTACTAATGCATGAACTATCCCCAGCTTTGCATGGGGTCATTTAAGACACCCCACACTAGATCCTAACACACACTGATGTAGCTCTACTCTTGGGGTAAAATGGTAAGAGACACCATAGTCTAATGATGTTTTTGTTAAGTAGCCATGAATATATTTAAATTCAATTCTGTGTAAACTCCTCCTCTCCCCTTGCAGCAAGATACTTCAGAACCAGACAGTACAATCCTTCTACATTTTCCATTTCCACTTTCTAAATTGATGAAAGAACAGACAGCATTTTTTTTTGTTAGTTTGTTTTTATCCGAATGTTTGAATGGTTCCCACTTATCTGCTGACTGACCTTGCTGCATAAGCTTTGGCATAACATTTAGTGGGTGGTTTGTTAAATGGATGGATAAATGAGCAGCAGTCTCAGCTATTCTATTCAGACCAGTGCCTGTTTCATACCACTGGAAAAGCACAGAAACAAGAGTTCTGTATACTTTGCTTTGCAGCACTCTTAGGCTACGACAGAAGGAAGAACCAAGAAAATGCAGCCAAATCTTGTTTTCCTGAATGAAATCATTGAATAGGATATTCTACATCAAGGCACATTTGTGGATAAGCAAGTAATTGAATTTGGCTATCAGTTGCATGGGATGGATATATATATTAGGAAAGGGAGAACATGAAATATGAAATATCTTGTCTGGAAAGGAAGAACAATGTTTATTTGGTCTTTCATGGAACTATTGAGGATTTCTGATCATTAGAATGAGATTTTAAACTGATTGGTCTATGGAAATTCTGCTACTTTGGGGTGAAAATTATGCAATGGATTTTAGTCCAACCCTTTGAAAAAAACGCTATCTGAATTTATTCTGAGATTAGGAAATCTGACTATGAGAGTATTCAGGATTTTTTTTTTTAGTTTAAATGATTCCCATCAGAAAGGATATATCTGTGAAATGCTTAGACAATTGTGGCTAATATAGCCTATCATTAATTGTCAGATTTAATTAATGGTTTCAGTTACCAGACGCAGACAGAGACCATTACACTTCCTCAAATTTACAAAAGACAGTTAAGGATATTGCTGAATCATATACTCTTCCTGGATCACTAGAGGAAATGGGGTGAAAAATAGTAAGTCAGATAGATAGAATAATTACCAGAGGCAGAGAGTATGCATAGTGTTTACTTTTTATTCAGATGTCATTCTGGGTGGGCTCAACTGTCTATGGCTATAGTAGGAAAAAAAATATTCTTAAGCAACAGCTTCTATATTGTGAAAAGATGAAGTTCACATCCACACAGAAATGTTTTCTTTAACTGTCGCTGTGCTCTTGTTATCATTAATGTCAACAGTCAGCTGAACTGATGGTGTTTCAAGGAGATACACACACACACACACACACACACACACACACATACACACACATGCTCACATGCATAAACATAATACATATATGTGCATCTTAATGTGTATGTTTATGTGTATTTGGAATGATATATCACACAAGTGTGTGTAATATTTGATGTATTGTGTCTTAAGCATGCAAATTCAAGATGGCATAGTCTCTCTTCAAGGTTCCATGCAACCAACCACCTTCCCTGACTTCTACACATAACTTTACCAGGGTGAAAACCCATGGCTCCATCTTAATCAGTGCACTGTATTTTTTTCTTTAGTTTTTATGATTATAATACCTATGTTATAAATCAGAACCCTGTTGACAAAATCCAGCAGTGAGATAAGAAATCTTTTTTGAGGACAATGTTTAAACTTGTCAGGTTTCCATTACACTTTTGGTCCCAACTAACTCTTTAGTTTAATAAAGTGAAATTATTATTATTATTATTATTTGCTACTGAGGATTGAAGTCAGGGGCACTCAACCACTGAGCCACATCCTCAGCCCTATTTTGTATTTTATTTAGAGACAGGGTCTCTCTGAGTTGCTTAGCATCTTACCATTGCTGAGGCTGGCTTTGAACTCTCCATCCTCCTGCCTCAGCCTCCCAAGCCACTGGGATTAGAGGTGTGCACCACCACACCCAACCTCTTCCACCTTTTTTTCCCCTTCACTTCCAAAGAAATTTGCCCACTCAGCTATAGTCTGGTTAACTTCAATACTTTTTAAAATCTGAATATATAACAAAAATTTTGGTATTTAGGAAAAGAAGAACTTAAATTATCACTATTTGCAGGAGACATGATTCTATACCTAGCAGACCCAAAAGGGTCTACAAAGAAACTATTAGAGCTAATAAATGAATTCAGCAAAGTGGCAGGATATAAAATCAACATGCATAAATCAAAGGCATTCCTGTATATCAGCGACAAATCCTCTAAAATGGAAATGAGGACAACCACTCCATTCACAATATCTTCAAAAAAAATAAAATACTTGGGAATCAACCTAACAAAAGAGGTGAAAGACTTANAAAAAATAACAAAATCATAGAATTTGCAGGGAAATGGATGGCATTAGAGCAGATTATGCTAAGTGAAGCTAGCCAATCCCTAAAAAACAAATGCCAAATGTCTTCTTTGATATAAGGAGAGTAATTAAGAACAGAGTAGGGTCGAAGAGCATGAGAAGAAGATTAACATTAAACAGGGATGAGAGGTGGGAGGGAAAGGGAGAGAGAAGGGAAATTGCATGGAAATGGAAGGAGACCCTCAGGGTTATACAAAAGTACATACAAGAGGTAGTGAGGGGAAAGGGAAAAATAATACAAGGGGGACAAATGAATGACAGTAGAGGGGGTAGAGAGAGAAGAGGGGTGGGGAGGGGAGGGGGGATAGTAGAGGATAGGAAAAAAAAAAGAAAAAA
Source organism: Marmota marmota marmota (assembly GCF_001458135.2). Classification (NCBI taxonomy): domain Eukaryota; kingdom Metazoa; phylum Chordata; class Mammalia; order Rodentia; family Sciuridae; genus Marmota; species Marmota marmota. The sequence goes on from NW_026000221.1 coordinate 15,998,379, forward strand.
AAAGAAATAATCAATCTTTCACAAAACAAATTTACTTCTAACTTTTGGCTCTACATTTTTTTGTTTTCTAATTTTTCTGACATCTTTAAGTATAACTTATGTAACTTAAATCTTAATTCTTATTGTTTATTTTCCATTATTGAATGTGGTATAATATTTATGTTCATAAAACTTGTACACTGGTAGTTCTACAAATCTAGGTTGGTAATAAAGGGCATATACATTAATTGGCTCTGAATCCTTTTTATTAGTCAAACACACATGATTTTATGCACATTTTTATTATATCCTCACAATAGGGATAAGAGTCTAAAGGTTAGCTCAAGGTAGTTTGAATCCAAACTCAGTCTTTTTTTTTAATTGATAATTCAAGGCCATTGTGTTTCTTAATTGCAAGATTATAAAAATATTTTTGCTCTGTAAAGAATCCTCACTCATAGGTTTTGTAGTAAGTAGAATATACACACACACACACACACACACACACACCAGGGGTTGAACCCAGGGGTGCTTAACCACTGAACCACATCCCCAGTTCTTTTACTCTTTTATTTTTATTTTTTATTTTGATACAGAGTCTCACTAATTTGTTTAAGGCTTTGCTAAGTTGCTGAGGTTGGCCTTGAACTTGTGATCCTCCTGCCTCAGCCTCTTGAGCCACTGGAATTACAGGCATGAGCCACCACACCCAGCTTAAGTATATCTTTTGAAAGCAAAGCATTTCCTCCAGTTGGTCTTAGAGGTCTGACTTAAAAGCACTCTGCCAGCTTGGGCACCATTGGCAACCTTAGAAATGGAGATTTTTCTCTGATTAGCAGTTAGTAAGAAAATAGGATTCTCAGGATTATATCTATAAGGAACTAAATTTTTCTGACACTGAATTGGCTTGAAAGTGAATCCTGACATGGGGTGGTGGCACCTTGAGTGTGTCCTCTCAAGCCCTGATTAGACAACATATCTATGTCTGACTTAGAATTATCACCTACAGAAACCAAGAGAAAACGGATAATTGTGTTTAAGCTGCTCTGCTAAGTTTGTGGTAATTTGTTACACAGCAACACAGAAATCATACACTCTTTAAGTAATTACCTAAATAAATGAATGTCAGAATGCCTAACTATGGTTAAAATCACATATATGATTGGAAGGTAAGATATTAATTTACTAATTGCCCTATCACTGCCTAATTATTCAATGTAGGGTATCCTGTTCCCTAGACATTTAATATAAGCCTACAGAAATTCACATGGTGGAGAAATAAAATGAAAACCAGTTATTGGCTAATTCAAGTGCAAAGCACTTCATTATAGATCAGTGATAGATGTTAAAAAAAATTTTTTTGAGAGGTCTGGGTCAAATGTCATGTCTAAAATTTGGCTTTCTTATGCAATTCTATTTAAATTTTATAAGCAGCAAAATGGGAAAAAAATGTTCAGATAATATCTGCATCCTGACCTTTGCTAGTTTGCAGATTTTAATTCAAGTGCCATCTAGTTTCTTACACATCAAGTGTCCCTGACTCCAAAATAGTACCATGAAAATCAACTCATTCTACATAAGCTATACAAGCCTCGTATATACTTAGGAACATTTTATTTCAAAACTCAATTTCCACATAGTATTTTTCCAACTACATTTTTTTCTTTGACTCTGTTCTATATACATTTGTCTGAACCCTAGGGCCTCCTTTTTTTGTCATTTTAATTTTCAATTTCTATTATAATTTTAATTTTCATCAGCACTATTATTTCTAGGTAGCAAGTGTCAAAATTATGTTTGACTCACTGGATAGTGTAAGAAAAGTAGTTATTTTCTTTAAATTCACCCAAAGCAAGGAGAAGTTAGGCCTCTTGTAGATGTGGATTTTGAGTACTTTGAAACGTGATCCTGAATAATAAATGTAGAATACATAATGCCTATTTGAGTCAGAAAGATACACTCTGCTACATTTAATGTGGTGATCTTTACATGCTAGGTGCTCACAAGTTACTCTAATCAATGAATATAATTGGTTTTTTAAATAATGCTTTCTGTTTTTAATATACATGCAGTATGTAAGGAGAAAACATCCAAATTACTGCAACAGATGCTTGTTTATATGTATTTAGTACCATTATAAAAAAGGAGCCCGGAGAATATGCAACTGAGGTTCTCAAATCTATCCCCAGTGCTGAGGGAAATGGATTTGATTTCTTGTAATTTAAGGCATCTAATCACCATCATTAAACAAATAAGGATTCATTACATGAACAAGAGACAAATGCTGTGAACACAGTAAAACTTGGAAACAAATGTGATCTAGAACTTTAATTTCCATGCACATCTTATCTGAATGCCATTTATTTGGGAAGTTTATGACCTGTGACTATTTCTCAATTTAATACAACTAACTACTCCAATGGTAGGTCTCAGCCACTTATTTAATTGGAATAGAGAGGAGGTTAGCGGCAGAGGGGGAAAAGGCTCTGCATATTAATATTATATGCAGGCACAGTTGAGCTCAAAGGTATAAACTGCTTTAATAGAAGAGGAGATCATTCCTATACATAATGGCCCACTGCATTGAAAGACAGAAAAACCACTGGGTAAGGCTCAGAGACAAAATAAACATAATAAATATCAAGCATGAGACATAGAAACCAGCCCAGAGCTCCAGTCTTAAGACAATACCCAGTGGTTCTTCCATCTGTGAATATTCCTCACATGCAGTATTCTGGTTAAAAATAATAATGGCTTTGAATTCAGACAAGCCTGAGGTACACCTCAGCTTCACCATGAATGAATTCCCTAATACGTGAATGGGTTAAATCTTTAAGCCTCTAATTTTTCTTCAGTGAAAACAGTTTAGTGATTCTTCACCCGGAAATACTGTGCAAGGATTAGAGCCTGTAAAACTTGTGGTAAAATTAAAGATAGTATGACTTTTTTCATCCCTAATTTGAATTCATGAAGTATAACCCATTCTTAGCAAAGAAATCTTCCATGGATGAATCTAAAAAGAGAAAAATATGGCTCTTACCTCAAGAGTTGTATATGGCAAAATTAAGAATATTCAGCAACAAACAAAATATTACTTTTGCATTTCACTACAAAAGTTTATTCTAGAATTTTAAAAACATAGACAAGGTATCCAAGGAACAAATGAAAGGGAAAAAAAATGTATGATTAAAGGAGTTAGAAAAAAAATGCCCCAAAGAAAAATAAACTAATGGTTTGAATAAATGTTTCTTCCATCATATTTGCTCTCATGATAGTATCTGTGGTCAGATTATGGATAGTGTATTCTGAAGGAGATATATGTACGTAGGAACTAAAGACAATACAGTCATCTACTCATAGATAGAATCTACTAAGTGCTCATGAATAATAAATAACTGAGTGAATAGATGGATTGATGGATGAATGAATGGATGGATGGATGGATGGATGGATACATGGATGAATGAAACTTTAACCTCAAATCCCAATTTTAGAATTCTAATATATTACATTTGTTGGGACTTTGGGGAAGAATTTCATTTTATACAATATATATGGCTGTATTTCTCCAGTTCAAAGTAAAACTTAAAGGTGATTTTTTCCATTTAGCACCAGTGCACACACCTGATTCCTGGATTCTAAGATTTCTCTTAACTTATCTAGACATTTTATTTACTTATAGCATTGCAGATCTCTTCTCTTCTCTCTCTCTCTCTCTCTCTCTCTCTCTCTCTCTCTCTTCTCTCACACAGATACAACACACACACACACACACACACACACACATTCATGGTGTTTATCTTTTGGAGATTTCACTATAACAAATATCCAGAGTTTCCCCCTTGAAAATGTTTCCTAAATTAAAATTCCAATAGTAGCCTCACCTGGAAACATGGTATAAATACACACTCGCTTCTACACCCTTCTAAACCTATTGGATCAAAAACTCCATGTTAGAAGCCAGCAAACTGCATCTTACCTTGTCTTCTACATAATTCTAATAAACACTGAGCTTTTAAAGAACCATGCTTCTGTACAAGTATGACTCCAGCCCCACCTTATTTTTAAAATTCCTGAAAAAAAACACCCAGAAATAACAGGTTGAGAGTTATGGCAGATGTGCTGTTAGAATAGAATAATTGGAAGTACACTTGAAAGGAAGCAGACAGAAATTCCATTCTACTCACAGAAGCTTTTCCAAATGTTCTACAATATAAAACCCATGAAATTAAATGTTGAGTATCTCCTTTTCTTCCGTGGCTTCCTTTCCGAAGCTGAATTCCATTGGCCATATCTGTCAATGAAAGCAAATCTTTTCATCAATGCTATTTTGAGTTTGGGAGATCCTATGGAACTATATTTTAGTTATATAACAATATTATCATTCTAAATTTCAGGGTTGACATGAAGAAGATTCTCTTTAACTTCTCAGTTGTTTTTTTCTATGGAACTGATGTCCTTTCCTATATTCTATTATTATTGCTAAACTCAGCCCTATCACCAAAGAGCTCATTTCCATGTGTCACATTCTAAAGGCTATTTCTGTACGCACTTCAGAACACACCAGGGGTAATCTTTTGGTTTCAATTTGTCAGAGAACCTGTGGCCCTGGGGGTTTTCTGATTCCTGTTCCAATGAAAATGGTCCATCTCACCCTCTAGCTGAACTCTTTCTTGTGTCACATGGTAGATTAGGAATTGCCTCAAAGAGAATGTAGATGGGAATATGGATATTATAGACCATTCTGGTAAGGTTTCATATGGAAATAAGAGCAACACTTTTGGAAACTGAATGAAAGCAATCCTTATTATAAAGTGATAGAAAATAGAGGGAAGTATACTTTCACATTTGGCAGAAAGTAGAGGTCAAAAGAGATAGATGGAGGTACACGTTTAGCTGAGGAGATTTCTAACCAAAGCATTGAAAGTGCAACTGGGTTTCTCCTTACTACTTACAGTAAAATACAAAAGGAAAGTGATGCATTGAAGGAATTGTGGAGCAAAATAGAAATGGAGCTGGAAAATTTAGAAAACTCTCAGACAATCCATAGGCCAAAATATAAGAAAGTGTATTCTAGAAAGAAAATTGTACATAAAACAATTACTACATAAAGACATCACCCATTAGTTAATCAGACATACAGAAGTAAGGATGAAGATTTGGTTTATACCCATTTGGACTAAAGGAGACAGAGATGGGATAAAACAAGGAAAGTGGAAAGTTTTCAGTGTTCTGGGATGCTTCGGGACACAATATAGAGAGATACAGCACTGAATATGCCATGTCCTTCAGAAGAAGGGAAGATGACCTTGAGTGTGATTTAGAGGTAAAAGTGTCTCTTCAGTTTTGAGAGGTGATGCAGTCCTCTCCCTGATTCCATAGGTCAGGCTGCCATTGCCAGGTGCCTCCAGGCGGAAGCTGCCACCCAAGGCCTTGGAAGTGGGGACCCTTAGAGCCTAGGATGCAGGACTGCCACCTTCTCTCAGATCAGGAGTCTGCCCAGGACCACAGGGCAACTGCAACCAGTGGGAGCAGAGGGTTATTCTTGAGCCTGAAGTCCCGTAGCATTTGCTTTTCTATGTTCTATATTTACTTGGGACTTATTATTCTTTTCTTCATTCTGATATTTTCTTTTTAATTTAACAACATTCCTGCCTTATAATTATAATTTGAAAACAGATAACTTTCCTGACTTTAGAAGTTCACAGCTCAAGATGAATTATGCCTTAGAATGAAAAATAACTCTAGTTCTATCTATACCTCACTGAGATAATCTTTAGACAAAATGTTGGACTGATAGTTAATGCTGCAATGTTTTAAGACCCAGGGCTATTCAGGGTAAAGTGAATATATCTTATAGGTCAAAAGTAGATGGTTTTTTGGAGGTTCAAAGGACAGCCTTATGAACTGAATTGTCTTTACTTTGAATTTACATTTTGAATTTACAAAACTCTCCATGTAACTATTTGGAGACAGGGCCATTAAGGAAAGAATTGTGGTTAAAGGAGGCTAAAAGGAGGGAGAAACTAGGGTGTGGTGGCACATATTTATAATCTCAGCAACTTGGGAGGCTGAAGCAGAAGTATTGCAAGTTTGAGGAGAGCCTGGGCAATTTATCAAGACCCTGTCTCAAAACTAAAACCTAAGTAAATTAATAAAAAGGGCTGAGGATGTAGCTCAGTGATAAAGCACCACTGGGTTCAATCCCCAGTACTACAAACAAGATAGAGAGAGAGGGAGAAAGACCTCAGGAATAGGGTTCTAAGTCAATAGGACCCATGTCCTTCTAAGAAGAGCAAATACACATGTAGAGAGAAAAGGGCAGAAAAAAAAAGGTACAACCACAAACTGAGGAGAAATGTTCACTAAAAACCATCCTTGCTGGAACATTGATCTTGGACTTCTTGCCTCCAGATTGTGATAAAGTGAATTTCTGTTCATCAAGAACACCCTGACAGCCTGGTTATGATTTTTGATACTTAAGGTTCTTGTCTTCTTCAATCACTGTTCTTTCTTTCTTTTTTTCTGACATTTTCCCAGCTCTCCTACAAGTGTACTTTTCTCCCTACTCATTCCTTTACACCTGAGCTCAAGAGATTCCTGTAACAAATATTCTCTCGAATTGTACCATCAGCGCTGAACTTTCCCTCATTGATATCTTCATAAAAGATAAAAGATGGCACTTCATAAAAGATGGCACCCACCACCTGTGATACAATTGTTTGCCTACAGTCTTACCAAGTTAGAACATGAAACCTGTGAGGGAGAGGACAATTATTAATTTATTCTTTTCTTACTACAGCTTGCATATGGTATATCCACTCAATAGATTTCAGATAAATGGATGATTAAATGAAAAGCACAGAGACTTATTCTGATCAATACTTCTTCAGGTAAGTAAGCAATTCTATATTTCTTGTTGAGGGAATAAAAAAAGAGAAAGGAATTAAAATCAAGATCTGATTTAAAATATGTTGTTAAAATAGACATAATGGAGTTATTAAGCCAAATCCCAGAGAACGTGTGAATTACTTAGCTGATAAAAGGTTAAAGTTTCTCTAAAGTAATTATTCAAATGGGGAAAAGTTGAAGATTAAACAAAACCTTTAACACTGAAAATTGAAAAATGGGTAATACAGAGATTGCTAGGTGCAGTGGAATTGAAGTGATCAAAGCAAAGGTCATCTGGCTTCAAAAGAATTTTATGTAAACTAAAAGCTACAACAGAGAGAGGAAAAAAACAACATTATCTTTTTTTCTCCATTTTCCTCTGGGGGCGGGCAGGTAGAACAATCTCTTAACATTCCTGTAGAAGAAAAAATAAATACGTTTTCAGGTATCAGTCAATGAGATTCCAGACAGAGAGGGACACATATAGTCAATATCTGTGGCAAAAGATTGTTCCAGGTCCCATACAACCTGAGTGTACTTGTGTCATTGATTTGGAAGAAGCATACTTTAAGCATCTTAGAAGGATTTCAGAAAAAGAACAAAAAATAATTTCTTTCTCTGCATTTCAAGAGCTACAGCTATTGTGTTGAACACAGGGTAAATGATTTTGAAACAGAGATTGTGTGTTTGTGGTTTGATTCTGCTCTGTCCATACTGAACCACTTTGGAGGGAAACTTGGCTCCTTTGAAACCCACACATCATTTCACATGGATGATGGAATGACATAGTAGTCCAAAACATAAAAGCAAAAAAGAACCCTGTCTAAGCCCACATTTTCTTCAAGGACTAATGTTTCTATGTTACTTATCAGATAAGTTATAAAGAACAAATAAACAATATATTGTAATAATTGTACTTTATAGCAAAGTATAATAGGTATTTCATACCTATTATAATCATGATTGCTAATTAATAAATTTGCAAAATTTGAAGACATATATGTATTTGTGTGCCAAAGAAGATTATCCTTAGTTGTGTATATTGATTGAATAGATATAATAATAATAGCCTCTATTGTCAAAGACCACTGTATTTTGATTTAGATATTCTGTGTTTAAATGTATCACCTTGGCCATATTACTTTATTTTTCTCATCTGATTGTGATATCCTGATGTTCAAGGAGTTTTAAAGAATGTCATAATACATGTGAAACACTTATCAGAGAGCTCAATCTTTTGGACCCTCTTCATTGTTCTGGTGTATTACAACCTAATTTCAGTATTGTCTCCAGAATTATGCTCTCTGCAGTGATGGTTTAGAATAATCCATTTTCTTCTATCTATCTTGGGAGGTCAGAGTCATCTGCACCAAATTCCTAGTACTTCCTGTTCCACTGGATGCCGCTCATGTTCCACATTCATCCTTTGGAACACATGGATGAATATTCCAATTGTGATTCCTCCTCCCAATAGGAAGCAGAAATATGAACATGGTGAGTCTGATACTACCCTAGGAGAATTAAAAAAGCAATTCCAGTCCACACAATACATATATTCCAAGCAGCCCTTCCTTCATTAGTTTATTGCTCTCTTGTACCAATGGCTACATCTCACCTCTTGTGCTTTTCCATTAACACATGCGATAGTGCATGGCTGAGGTCCACCTGCAGGATTAACTCACTATTCTTCTAGTATTTAATGTGTCTTCTAAAAGCTGGTAACTGAGTAGATCCTCTAGAATCTCGCCTAACAGAAGGAAGTTCTGCAACAGAGGTGTCCCCTTTTTCCTGGGGAAAGTTTGCTTTTTCTGGATAAGCTTGCTTTCATTGGTAGCAGATCCATCTTCTTGGCTCAATTGGGGACTTTCTGAAACTGCATCCAAGCAGCAAAACTGAACTGCTCCCACTGTAATTTTGGAGACCTTATTTTTATTTTCAATAAAGTACAATAATATTAGTACCAACATCTTAGAATTATTGAGAACATTATATGAATCCATACATCTAAATGGTTTAAGTCATGGCTTGAAGATAGAGAGTGGTAGAGAAATGTTAGCTAAAAATGTGTTAATTTAAATTCTTTGGTGAATTTAATTTAAATTCTTTGATGATGAATTTTACTTTGTAAAATTCATCATCAAAGCCTTCTCTTCTTCACTGATAATATCTTTTAACTGTTGAATTTTGATTTATTTTAAATCAACATATGCCTCTATAAGTATCCTTCTATTAGTTTCTTCAAAATTATCTCAAAAATAGAAAGATAGCATTTCCAGATCCAATAAACACTAGAAAAACACAACATGGTGACTGGAAGTGGCAGTTTATAGGGAAGAACAGAGGGTCATCTGTGCTATGAACAAGACTAATTCAGGCTGAACTCCCTGATTTATCAGTCCTATTAAATACTTATTAACCAAAATAATCACCTGTAACATTAATTTACAACCTTACAGAGATATTGGGACTCTAGGGGGAAAAAAAGGACCTATTCCATGCAATTTCTGACATTTACTACAACATGTTTCTAATTCATTGTCTAAAATATTGTTGGTCATTATTCTTTTATTGTTAAAGTACTCAAAATGTGGTTAAAACAATTAAAAATGAAATAATCCATCTTTAAACATGGGGTTGCAAAAGATATCTTGGTGAATAAGCATATTCTGTTTATGTTTAGTATTTATATTATTATCTCTAGTTCATATTCATGCAGAATACATTAGTACTATTTCAAGTACCAAATTAGGTAGACTAAAGGAAGAAAATAGGACTCAGAGTTTCTGAAATCCCGTAAGTCATGGAATGACTTTCCACAGCATTTGATTTATCTTGAAAACATGCACTCAGGGACAGAATAGCGGTTAACACCATAGGGACCCAAGTTGCAGTATGCCACTTAACACAGAGTTCAGCTTTGACATGAAAAGAAAGGACAATGTATTTAATTTGTCTATGGAAGATTCTGGACTACCTATATACACAGAACCCCCAACATCCCTCCAAAGGGAAATAAGAGAAGGTGTCTCAGTGAAGTGATACTTAGGTTTTGGGGTTAGATTGTTCAGAATTTCTCCTTCATATCTTTACTTTTGCCAAGAACTTTGAGTGATGACCAGCCTCTGGACAGCAGGGTGAAGGGCACACCTGACCTTTCTGTCCTTATAGCCTCTGGTTTTCAGGAGGTGGTGATTAAACTAATGCTTGGTTCTGAAGACAGTTATTGGAAGCTGAGTTCCCCTCGTTTTGTCTTTTGCTGGTGGTGGAAGCCCTCTGAATCTCTGTCATCCTCCATCAGCCCTTCTGATTACGAGGAGTCATTCTCCCAAATTTGCTGACTCTAAATCCACACCAAAGGGGGATCCCCCGGAGATTGGAGATTTTATATATTGATCTCTTCTGAATTTCAGCTAAATCATCTACAAAAAAAATTATAATACTTTTTTTCTCCAGGGTCAGTCATGAATATTAATTTGTAAATATAATGAAATAATAACATCGAAAAGGATCTAGCACTATACTGTTACATAAGCAAAAATAATATAAAATAATTATAAAAATAATAATATAGTGAGGATGAAGAAGAGGAAGCTCTATTTTTTTCATATCTTTTATTATAAAAAGAAAAGCAAAGCCGATGAGAAAGAGCACTGGGAGGTCTCGGTTCAGTTTTCTCTCTTTCTGTTTATGTGCCCATCAAACACTTTTCCTTCCCTGTGGCTTCAGCTTCTTTTCACTTTAACTCCAGTAAATTCTCCCCGCAGGCCTAGTATCTATTTCTGTTGAAGAAAAGTCAAAACAGAGTGTCTGCCAGGCAAAATTTCAACAATATCCTGATTGCCCAATAAAACAACCGTAGCAACAACAGAATCATAACGATGACAAAACCCTCATTAGCAGGGATCTCACACAGACATGTTCAAGATGCTTTGCCATTTGTCTCTATTGTCCTATGGTTCATTTGCATGGTCCCATCTGACTTGGAAGTTCTACCCATCATAAAGGACCCAACAATGATTCCAACATTTAACAGAAGTATGGCATTCCAAAGACGACAAGCCAAACTGTCCCCATACTTATTGCTGAGACACAAGGAAAAGTACTTCTTTTCTCTTTTTTTGCCCTGATGTCCATATCTATGTTGGACCAGACTCAAATAATTTTGAAGACTTCTCCAAGTTTCAAAATAATGAAAACATTCTTAAAATAATTTCCACTCACACATTATAAGTAAAATAATATAAAAATCGATGCATGAATTTTAACACCCTCAGCATCCTAATAAAATGTGTGTGAGGGTAGCTAAATGGGTGACCCAAATTCAGGTGCACACAGGAACAAATTTTCTATTTTGCAAACTAGTAGACTGTGATGTAAAACAATAGATTTAGTATCAAATTCTGGCTAATTAGAGCTAACAGTTGATTAAATAATATCAATTGTTGTGTCTTATATTGTCTTATATTTGTACTAAGACTTTGCAACTCTGTGAATAAATAAATCTGTTAGTTGTATGCTAAATAGGACATATTTCATGAAGTGCTGGGTTTAGTGATAATACACAGACTTATACAATAGGTTGCATACTTCCATGGACATTCTATAAAGCTTATGGGTTAAAATTTATCTCAATTTAACCAGTGCATAAGCATATATATATATATATATATATATGTATGTATATGTATATATATATATATATATATATATAATGTGTATATACTTTAAATTATATTGCATGAAATAAATAAAATAACTCAATTTTATCAATTTGTAAAGAGAATGAATGCTATGTCTGAGTCTCAGTTCCATCTCTTACATTGTGTTGTATGGCTTCTTAAACTTACTTTTTTTTTCATTTGAAATACAGGGATGGATATTAGGATTTAGTGAATGATTGCATTGGGTAGTCTCCTAATGTAGTACATTGAGCCATATACAATGAATGACAATAGTTGCCTACCTATATATACTCTGTATTAGTCCATTTGGAATGCTAAAACAAATCCTTAAAAGGAGTCATCTTTAAGTAATATTCAGTTTCTTCTTAGAGCTCTAGAGACTGGGAGTCCAAGATCAGGGCCCGGTCAGCTTGAGGGTCTGGTATTGGCATCTCTCTATTCATAATGGTGCCTTGCTGCAGTGACCCCCACATGCTGAACGGCCAAAGGGCACTCTCTGTTATATTAATCTCAGTTGGAGGCAGAACCCTCAAAATGAAATTAATCCCTAATGGCCTCATGTCTTAACACCGTCACCTAAGGTATTTGATACCAGTATGTGAATTTGGGGGTAGCACCAACATTCAGATCAGAGCATACTTTATGTCATTTCCTAAGCACAACTGAGGGGCACATGTCTCTGCCCCACCGGTTTTTGAGTTCATCAAAATTAGTTATAATGTTGCCCATAATTTTCCTAGAAAAGCCTAGGAAATAGCATTCCCAAGCCTACACCCCTTTGGCTTAGCCCTTTTCCAAGTGCTTTTCAAAAAAGCAGCAGTTTGTTCAGGAAGCATCAAAGGAAGGACAGAGTAACGAGGATTCTAGAGACTGCAGAGGAGAGTGGCATAGAGGAGGCTCCTGAGCTGGGCTGTATTCAATAATGACTAGGGAACTTCTAATAGGGAAATATGCTAGATTTTAATGTCTCAAGGAAATGTGGTTGTGAAAGAAGAATGAAAGCAGACTATGCAAATTTTTGAATGCCATGGTAGCAGATTTAGAACTTATTGTCAATTGTATATGTTTCTAAAAATTGACAGTATTTGTGTACAAATTGTCTACTTTAGAGAAAGTAAGGCTTGCTTGTTCATTAGAATAATAAAAACATGGGGCTGGAGCGGTAGAGCACTCGCCTAGCACGGGTAGGACCCGGGTTCGATTCTCAGCACCATATAAAAATAGAGGCATTGTGTTGTGTCCATCTACACCTAAAAAAAAAATGTATTAAAAAGAGAATAAAAAAAAGAAAAAGAAAAACATTGACTTAAGACTCTAGAATCCTTGTCAGCCATGAGTGTATGTGAATACATGAATATACCAGTATTCATTTCACATAAAATTTCAAATTAAAATAAGCACCTGTGTACAGGTGTGCACAGGTGTGTGGAAGAAAGAGACAGAGGTGGGAGAGGAAAAGAGCAAGCCCTTCAAAGTATTCCAAGAATATTTAAAATATACCTGGTTTTACATATATGTGGAAATCATCCTAATCTTGCATGCTAAGAATTATATTTGAAAATATTACGTGTGGACACACACACACACACACCAATGCTTCTACTCTTGGGAAGAAATAAGCACACACTCTCCAGCAGAAAACAATCTAAGGTAGATAACACAATAACAGATACAGTATACTCTATTCCCAGTATCCTTCCTCACATCATAATCTCACTAAGATATATATTCTGCTGTATATTGAGGTCAACAAGCACATTGGAATCCATCTAGTGCTGAAATAGTTGGGTTTGGGGGTGGGATAAAAGAGGGGCTCAGACCAGTTTATTTCTTTCCCAAAAGGTGATCTCTTTTCTATTCTTAAAAAAAAAAAAGTGTTAGTGAAGTTGAGAATAGTAGCAAGAAGATCATGAAAAAGGAAGGTGTCTGCTCTTATGATACTGTAATCCTTAAGCAAAGAGGCCAAGTAAGGGTGAAATAGTTAAGAATTCTCAGACTTCAGCTTCATAAGAAAGAATAAGTATAGCGAACATGGGTTACAAGCCAGCTGGAATTAGTTTTCAAAATGCTAAATTACCCGTGCCAAGTTCCTGCTTCAGTTCTTTCAGGATAAAAATTCCAACTCTTATTCATGGCACACAAGATCCTTCTAGATCTTGCTTGCATCAGCTTGGAGGTCTTATCTTACCATTCCTAAATGGATGTCACGGAGGGCTTAAGGCTAATTTTCTTCACAGTCCAATTCCATCTGCCTCCTGCTCAGCCTGAACAGTCTGATCATGTTCTATTCTCTAGCCAGCACTTATAGGCATGATGTCTCACCTTCCTGGGATCCTTGACTGTAAACTTCTATTTATGTTCCATGAACCAGCATTACTGGATACATATAATGTCTGTGACCCCATCAGGTATCCCTTGGTGTGCCTCCATGATTTATCCCATTGCTTGCAATCAGCTCCTTGTGACCCGTAGTACTTTGTGAACACATTTGGAGATGAGGCTGTTTTTAGAATCTCACATCTTGTCATTGTCCACAAACAGGCTCATGGATGAAATAGGGTCAGAACTAGTGAAGCTATCTGTTTATAAGGTAAAAAAAAAAAAATAATAAATAATGTTCCTGTTGTATATCCGGAATATTTTACATTTTCCCTGTGCATATAAACAATTAATTTTCCTAAGAAAATTGGAACATGTGATGTTTTAAAATGAGGAGAATTCTTATTGTAAATATAATTTAGAAGAAGCAACCCTAGAGTTTTATTTAGTCATGTCAATTTTGCCCACCTGGGAAATATTTCTGAAATCAAGCAATGCATAAGTATTTTTTATCATAAAAGAGTTCATTTCCAATATCCTTATTTTAATTCAAGCCAACTCAATTTTGATGATACAGTTGTTAAATTAGTTTTAAGGTAGAACACGAATAAAATGTATAAAAACGTGAATTAGAAAATGGATGAAGTTTGGGATGTGAAACAGAAATCTGGGGTGGGTGTGCTATAATTCCATATGATTTACATTCTCTCCTTTGTATAATATTCTGCAAATCCATGATCTTCTGTAAATCCTAACAATAAGGCTGTGCCAGGCCCATACAAACAGGAGTCATTAAATAACAGTGTCATTCAGAAATGTGCTGGCATGTATTTTCATTACAATTATGAATAGGTCCCAAATCATCAAATAGAGCCATCAGTAAATCCTAAGAATGCTAGATGGGAAATTAGGTTTACTATTATGGCCTTGACAGTGAACAAAATTTTTTGAAGTTAAGTAAAACTTGCTTGAGGTTGAGAAATGCTTTCTCAGCAGGTAAAATTAGAGTTTGGTGACAAAAATAAAATCTGTTATCTGTTTACCATAGATAAAATATGTGATAAAAATAAAGTTGCTAAAAAGGAGTTAGGTTTTGCTTTGTAAGTAAATAACATACCTATATAATTTTTAATATGTATGGTAATAATTTATTATAGTGATCTCATATTAAGGGGATAACTGAGAAAGCATACTCTATGCTAAGTCCCTTGTTTGATTATTTTAGATATGAGATATCAAGTCTTATTGAGAACCTAGAAGCTGGGACATAACACTTAGGTTTGCAGATAGGAACTTGGAATTCATATAAACAGGTAATTTGTAAAGAACTAAATTATAGTTGGCCATCTGGTTTTTGACCCCACTCTATCATCTTTTCCATGTAATCATAATTTCTTCTTAATCTTCTATTTAATGAAATAATTTTTTAAATAAATAAAATTAAATGGTCTGTGGTACATTCATGGATAAAGCATAATATAATCAAGTTATTTTTATATTATTTCAAGTTTTGCTATCATTCCTGTTCTGAGACTAGATAATATATGAGACAGTATTTTTTGAACTGAAAAGTACTATATAAACATTCAACATCCTCTCAATATTTATGTGTGTGTATACACACACACACACACACATACACACCCACACACACACACACATATGTGACCCTTAGGATCAAACCTTGCATACGTTAAGTTAGGATTATCCCTTTGAGTAGGATCCTCAGCTCGAATATATATTTATTGATATTAGGTTCCAGACACTATTTAAGATTACACTAAGATTACAGCATCGAGTCAATTATACTAGACTTCTTCTTGTCATGGAAATTCTGTTCTACATTGGAAAATCTGAAAATAAACAGGGAAACAAGTGAACAGAATGATTCACAGCCTGAACAAGTACCATGGCAAAGTTCAATTGCATTGATTTGATAAAAAAGTGAGTCTGGAGTTCAAGACAGGTGGACATCTTGGTACATTTAGACTGGGTGTAGGTGAGCAAATGATGGTCAGGCATGGGTCATCTCCAGGAATAATGTTAAACACAGAAACACAGACACAACACAAACTGCACAAAAGACTCACATATGAGAAAAAGACCTGGAAGTGTTCACGGAATACAAAAAGCAAGGTCAGTGTCACTGCATCCTGGTAGACAAGAAAGTGAAATGTCAGAGGGTGAGAATTACAGGCTGGAAGACATCTAGTAGGAGTTTTAGGGTCAAAGTAAGAGCAGTGCTTCTGAAACCATCCATGGGGAAGGCCAACTTTGCTTTTCTTTTTGTTTTTGTAATTTCCAATTTAATGCTAGTCTGATTGTGAAATTAATTTAAAATTAGTTATATACTAATATAAATTATTATAAAAATCATTGAATATTTACAATTATCTTATTTTGAATCAGCAATAAAATATTCACAGGCGGCAGCAGGTATACCCACAGCACTAATATGTAGCTATGATTGAGAGGATTTGAAGCAGAATGGGAAAACAATCTGACATGAATATAATGGAATATAAATATTCAAATTCTCCTCGTGTATAACAGGGTTGTATCCCAATACACCTATTGAAACTTGAAAATGCCTAAGTCAGAAATACATTTACTATAGGTAATATAATGAGCAATATAGCTTAGCCTACCACACACAAAACATCCTTAAAATGAATAGAAAGGAAGACAAATGACACCTACCTTAAACATGCTCAGAATATACATTAGCCTACTGATAATACAAAGCTGATTTTAAAATCAAGTGTTGAATATCACACCTATGTACATAAATGTGTCTGGTAGAAGTGGTGCAATGCAAAAATACAAAATATCCAAGAAGGGCTGCCAACACAGTTCACTAGAGAAGATGGGTTGTTTACCTTCCATATGCTGTGGCTGACCAGGAGCTGCAGCTAATTGCTGCTGCCTACCATGGCAAAAAAATAAAATAAAATAAATACATAAAATAAATAAATAAAAATAGCTCAAGTCTAGGAAAAGGTCAAAATTCAAGATTTAAAGCATAGTTTCTATTAAATTAGGAATACTTTTGCACCATTATGAAGTTAAAAACTTTTAAGTTGAAATGTTGTAAGTATCAAAGTGTTTCTGCATGTATACACTGGTACACTTTATGTGTATAAATAAAAGTCCCTGTGTGTGTGTGCGTGCGCGCGCACATGTAGTTTGTGAAATTGTGATTGGCGCTTACAGGCTGCAGGGATGAAAAACTGTATTCTCAGAACCTCATGAGGATTCAATGCTTTTCTTGCCAGAGACCTCAACAGGAGGTGATTCATGTTAAAGGTAGCTTGATTTTTGTATTTGAGAAAAAAAATTTTAAAAGGAAAAAAATGCATAAAATTGATGTCACAGAAAAGAATACCCTGTTATGCTTAAATTCTAAATGTTTGTATTCAATAATGAGTCTTAACACAGATTCCTATTTATAAATTAGTTTGCTTAAAATCTGTTGCCAATTAATCCTGGGTTAACATTAGGATCCAAAGTCTCCCTTGGTTTTCTCAAATTATTGAGGAGTTTCAAGGTAAAGAAAGCCATTTGTGTAGCTGACCTTGAACCACATCTATTTGTTTGCTGACCACAGTTAAACAGTGGTCTCCCTGTTGGGTAACATAAGATTATTCCTGTTGCATTTTACAAAAAAAGAAATCTAAAGTTCAGAAATGTTAAGCAGCATGTCCAAGAACTCACACAGTATCACAGACCTGGGACTTTGGAAGTTCAAGATCATAATAAGCATATCTTAATTCCATTATAAAATATTATACTCTTTGAAAGCAGTAAGGACTCCAACAATAGGTACTTGGTAATTTAATACAATTTTAACATAGAAAATGTTTTCCAGGCCAGAAAGTTCACAGACCTTTTCACATTAGCATTCTTACTTAGCATCACGTGTTGCTTTATTGCATTAGATTGGGTGATTACTATATTTCTCTAATCACTAAGAGATATTGTCCTCATCCCTCATACAATGGTCTGGTGGGTGCAAAGAATAAAGTCCACTATTATTTGAAGATTTAATGTTGGAGGCCCATTTTGTGAGCAGGAGGGACACTTATCCATTGTTTTCACAAAGAACTAGGTTTATAAAAATTACATTGAGGACAATTTTACTAAATTTTATAAAAAACAAATTTTGCCATTCCCCCACCCCCATGCCGCTGACTCCAACACTACATGTGTTACTCAGGCAACAAAGAAAATGAATGAACCATTTTAAATTCAAGCCCAACTGTCATACTTGAGCTATAATTTTAAATACATTTTATGTAGTTTTATAATATTTTGCAGTGTTATTTTATGGAAAAGTATAAAAGTGATAAAGAAAGAAAAGCAGAATTTGAAAAATAATACCCCCAGATTTATTATGTGCAAAATAAGCAATTAAATGATGAATAATGGTATAGTATATGAGGTATTTTGAAAAATGATCACAGAGCAAGGAAAATGGTCATTGTAATGATTTTATTAGCCCTATCAAGAGTATTCTCATAATTTGTTTGCCTTTCCTTATAATATATGCCCTCATATAGTCTAATGGCATGTTTGGTTTTATATAAAAATTTGTTGGTTCTCATTTTATTGCTTCAAAAAAGAACATGCAATTAAAATTCAGTTCAGTGAGAGATGACCCTAGATTGAATGGGATGACATGGTTTCATCCATAAATATTTTGTATTTCACATTTTGCTCCTTTAGTAGTTATGAAGGAAAATTTTTAATATTCCCTAATACTTATGGAGGGATTTATGTACCATAAGATTTTCTTTGCATTTAATATTTTATGTCAAAATCAATTTGGGGCATAAACATTACTACCTCTACTCAGTCATAACATGTTTCTTTTATTCCACTTTTTAACATTTTCAAATATACTACTTTATTTTTAACATCTTAGATACTAATTTGTCATGTCATCATCGCCATGTCCTGATGTGTCTCATCTTTGTTATGTTTACAGAAGGTTCATACCAATGTGGAGTCATGAAAACCTACAAATTTCTGCTTTATTAAAAAAAGTTCTCAAAACATCAAACTCAGGAAATTGCACAAAATAATGTACACACAGTAAGCAATGCAGTTTTACTTTAAAAGTAAATCCTTAAGCCCTCAAGAACTTAAGTAGGTCCAAATTCTTCCATGTAGAAAGAGTGCAAAATTAGCAATAGAATTTCTTAAAATTTTATTTTATTCTTTTGTTGTTGTTTTGATTGTTTCTGTTATTTTTAGCCCAAATCTCTCATATTCACTTGCTATTTACCTAAAAAAATAACTTCTCTTCCTTTATTCTCCATCTTTTATCACCTGACTTCACATATTTTTTAGTGCTGTCAAGATGTTATAAGTAATACACCAAGCACATTTCCCTCAGAATTCTCAAGAATCACTTCCTAAGTGATACTAAAAACTGCTTAACTTTAGTAATGAATTTTGGGGGAGAGAAGGCACTTTAAAGATTATACTTGAGATCCTCACATCTGAGAGACCCAGTTTTGCTTTTTATATTCAATGTTACAACTATTGACATCTTAATAAAAGTTGATTTTATAAATGAAATGCTTTAGAAACACCTAGAAAGATGTATTGACTCAAAAATGTCTACCATGTTTTGCTCACACTGGGTTTCCCCAGGGAACTACTATAAACTATAAGGAAATGCACACAGATCTTGAGGATATTCCTGATGTGGCCAACCCCATCCTTAAAATGAATAGGAAGGAAGATAAATGACACCTAACATGCAAATGTCACATACCAGTGTTCTAAACCAAGGAACTCCTTGGTTAAAACCTCCTTTTGTTAAATGGTGCTGCATCATACTTTATCATAACACTAATAATATGGGCAGAGTTTTAAAACCATAAAAATATACGTTAATTGTTGCATCAAATGCAGTTTGTGTTCTTCTTTAAACACATTATTTTATATTGGGTATGCAGGCCTTTCCGCAAATGTGTCCCCAAGTGTATTTAGCTACGATGATGTACTTTGATCAATGGTTCTTCTTCATTTCTTGATGAGTCACAGTCTCCAACAGTGACCAGTTCTATCTTCTGCCTTAAACTTGTCTCTAACTTTTTAAGGTTTTTCATTTAATGTTGTTGTTTTTGTCTTGTCTGTTAACTCATTTTTTTCACAAGATTTAAAGAACATGATGAGCTTCCATTTTTATTTTGTGCTTTGGTAATTTTTTCTGCCCTGGAAATATGCATCTTAGTTATAAAGATATCCTAATTTGGAATTCAATATTCAGAATTCTTAAATATATGCAACACTAAAAATTCCAGGCCGAGTGCTGTGGCTTATTCCTGTAATCCCGGTGGCTTGGGAGGCGGAGGCAGGAGGATCCTGAGTTCAAAGCCAGCCTCAGCAATTTAACAAGGCACTGAGCAACTCAGCGAGACCCTGTCTTTAATAAAAAATACAAAATAGGGCTAGGGGTGGGCTCAGTGGTCAAGTGCCCCTGAGTTCTACCCCTGATACCCCAAAACAAATAAAAAATTAAAAATTCTATTCTGTGGGCTAGTGATTTAGCTTAGTGGTAGATCAATTATTTGCCTAGCATGTGTGAAGCCCTGGATTGGATCCTGAACACCACACACAAAACATACACACACACATACAACACACACACACACATAGTATGCTTAGCTCAATATGCTATATATTTATTTAATATACCATATATAGTGTGTTTAAAACTTTTCTAAAATAATTATTAAAGTTTTATTTTATAATAAAATCAAAGCAGATATAAGAACAAGCCACACTGGTATCATCCTGGTGATTAGTAGTGAGGGCTGTGTTTAAATCCCAGCTCAGCTATTTGGTAGAATTACATAATACTGTACCTTTCAGAACTTAAACTAATTTCTTTTCACAATCCCCAATATAAAAATTATAATATCAGAGATCAAGAAGTTTTTTTAGGTAGATTAAATCCACACTCTCATTAAAATAGAAATACTGAATAATGATGATAAATACCACTCCTGCTCAATGTGTTGGTATAGGTGAGTCATTTCCCTGAGAATTTAAAACACCATATCTACACAATAGCTGGTGTTCATTATTGGCTTCAGTGATACTAGCGGAAGGAGTTGTGGGATTCTGATTAGCACTGCTACCACTATAATACTGTGTGCTGGCAGCACAGTGAATGTTTAATTGAATGAATAAACCAATCAATAAATAGAGGAGGAGATTAATTCTTTTTCAGAAAGGAATAGTGTTTGTGGTAATAAAAATGCAAACATTTTATACAAAATTCTTATATCAAAGGATTTGGATGACATAATACAAAGCAACTTAGCAGATCACCTGGGTCAAGTCTTTCATCTCTGAACAAATGACTGAGTGGAAGAGATCACTGATGTTTTGCCAAAAGTCACATAACTTGTGGCAGAATAAAGTTCCCATTAATTCAATTGCAAGTTAAGCCCAACATTCACCAGGATGTTTGATGCATTTCTCGTACAGTGGTGGAAATATTAACACAGACACACAAATACACACACACACACAAAATTACTCATGACATTCCGCTGAAACTTGTTTAAAGGTATAATAACCATGAAAGAAAGATTAATATACACTTGCTATCATGCTATGTTGACCAAAGTTGTAAAATTTACTTTTAAAATTGTGATATTATTATTTATGAAACTTCCTAGTAGCTGAAAGTGTAATGAATGAAATATAGAAAAGCAGAATCGCCTACATCTCTGCATTGCCCTTATCCCTAACTCACATGCCTATTTTTCTTTGAGTGAGTACATGAATATACATTAGAAAATTTTTCAATAAGAGTTTTTCAATATGCAGGGTTTTTTTTTAAGTGATTACTAATCACTCTCTGGTCATTGGAAAAGTCTTACTATCCCCTGAAACAAAGAAGATCTTTGGAGGTTTCTTGATGGTTCAGCTTGTATTCTTGTAAGAAGAAATTGGATGGCAAAATGGTTTCCATAATACCACAGGTAAGGGACTCCAGTTCCTCTCAAGAGGTGTGCACTTAGCTCAAACTTCTTCCTAGACTCATTAATTCTTTTGTCCACTTATTCCATAAATTCTTATTAAATGCTTTCTCCGTGTTTAAGGCACTTACGATATAACTTTTGTAAAAGGCTCATGCCAATCCTTGTGTAATTTACAATATAATGAGGCACACAGACAAGTATCCAGTAATTGATGATGATCCATGAATACCAGCACAGGGGTGAATGCACTCT
Organism: Marmota marmota marmota; assembly: GCF_001458135.2. NCBI lineage: Eukaryota > Metazoa > Chordata > Mammalia > Rodentia > Sciuridae > Marmota > Marmota marmota. The sequence continues at coordinate 16,020,508 of NW_026000221.1, forward strand.
GGCATTTATAGCAAAGCCTTCAAAGCTGATATTTAGATTCAGAATGACCAAGGTAAAGGATACTTTCAGCATAGAGATGAAGATGAAGTAAAGTCTGGAAACAGAAACATGGAAAATTTTAGAGAACTGATAGGTGGTAAGACATGGGAGACCATGGAAGTTACAGTTGGAGAGAAAAATCTCAATTCAATAAAAAATATATTTAAGCCACAATAAGGTATTAGCTTGATTTTGAAGAGGAAGCTTAAGAAAGGACATAAATAGAAGAATTGTATATTTGAATTTCAGAAAGATACACTCACTGGGTATTTACAAAAAGGATAAATTAAGTAGATTACAGCCACTGTAGTGATGCTTCTTATTTGCCCCAGATTTTAGAGGCTAGCTTGAAATTTTGGATAGATTCTTTCATATGTTGGATATTTGTTAGCCTTTGGCAGTTTGGGTAGAAGTAATCAGCATGCCAGTGACTCACACAGGAAGCCCAAGCCAGTGAAGCCATTTCCCTCCAAACCTTGTTGCTAATAATGCTTCGGATATGGAACTCATCCTTAAAGTTTGTTTCCCTACATTTCATCATACTTTAAAAAAATAATAATAATCAAAACTTCCTGAGTCAACAAGACAGGTCTACTAGGCCTTAGCTTTTAGCAATTTTGAAATATCCACTGAGTTGTATAAACAGTGGTTTTCTTCTGTTTGACTAATCAGAAGAAAATATTTAATACACAATACTTAATGTATTATGTGTTCATAAAATAATTAATTAATAACTAAATGAGTAATAATAATTGAAAATAATCACAGTGCAAGGATCATGGGAGCTCAAAGCATTAAAAAGCAGGGATCTAAAAGTCCTTTTATCTGAGTAATACTATTTTCTGCAGCTCCAAGTACATAATTTTTGTTTTGTTTTTCTTTCTCCATCAACAGTTCCTGTATAATCATTTGACACTAAATCTCTGCCATAAGAATCTTTCCAAGCTTAGTATTGTAAAGAAGAAAAACTTACATTTATGTTGATGCTTTTTATTTGCTTGTTTTATCATGTCGATGTAACACTAAATTGTGTTATTATAGGCATTGGATAGACATTTCCTACCAATAGTATCCAACAGCTCTGCCTTTGGTAAAATCCAGGTTTATAACAGTCACCTGAAGCTAATGCACAAAGATGTTCAAGTACCTAAAAGAAACCACAACTAGTACAGGTTTCACTGATGAAAGCACATGAATTTAATTCTGATCCCAAATAGTTTTCCTGTCATGGAAAACTATTAGATGCTGATAGATCATTTATAACCATTTACCATTCTTTAAAATGATCAACTATGATCTCATATTTCATGGGAAAAGAAATTTGTTTGATGTCTCTTAAATAGAATCCATATATCCCAAGTGTTGAGGTTTGAAATCACTCTAAGTTTGAATTATATCTTCCCTTCTGCCACTACAAATACCATGTTCCCTTAAAATCATTATATATACTCATATTCTGAAATAATATATACTCATATTCTGAAATAAAGAGAGTGCAAATAGAAAATAGAAATTATCTGATATTGTTAGCAAAAGATAATAATTTTCTATTATTTTAAAAATCTGATATGAATATTTTACTTCCCTGCTTAAAATCATCCTAAGAATCACACAGTGCAAAATATGTTTTATATGTTTGTCTTAGAATGAAAATCTGCAGATGCAAGGGGCTGTCTGCTACTTTAGGCTCATTGATTTCTGTCTTGCCAAGGGCCCTGTGTTCCATCCATTCTGAATGTGAAGCAACCTGGATCTCACCTTGCTTCTTCTTGTTGCCTTACCTTTGCACACCTGGATACCTCTGAACTGGCTCTCTGCTCGTCTTCCTTTATCATCAGCTAAATTCTTCTATTTAGGGGGTAACTTATTTTGTATTCCTTCTGCTTTGAAATCTTCCCTGAAGCTGTTGGATTTCCATGATATTTTCTTCATGATTGTGTTACATAACACCGTTCAATCTAGGTTTTTATTTAGCTGTCCTCATAAATATAACAACACTGAAATTCCATGGGGATTAGCATTGAACATTACTAATCACATCTTCATCCCCCTCTATGGTACCTGGCATAGAAGAGATGCTAAATGCTAATAGGCCATTGCCATTAATGTGTTTTAGTTCATAGCCCTGATGATGACTTCTACCACCACCTTCCATCATGGCTGCTGTTATTTTAGGTGAAGGCAAAGACAATCTTTTCCTTAGTACCAGTACAAAAAGACAGTGCATGTTATTTCAATTGAATCACATTCTTCTCATATAAAAATTATGGTTAATATAATCGTTAAGTATCCCATCATGTCTTTTTTATTGCTACTGTAAACAGTGAGATTTCTAGAGTGGTAAGACTCTCTGACTATCTGAAAGTAACATATATTTAATTCTGTAAATCTGTATTTCCACTGGGACAAACCATCATATAAAGCTTGGAGTAGAAAACATTTTATTTGGATGGAAATTATAGTAAGAAGGAGAAAAATAAGGTAAAGCTCTTAAATGACAGACTAGTCTAAAGCAAGATTGTTCTTTTCAGCATAATGGAGAAAGGTACAGTATGAAAAAAGATTATTAGTATTAGGTGAACAATCAAGTAAAAACACACACCCCTGTGTATTTTTACATCTTCTTATAACTTAATCTCTGATATGCCCTTTATTATTAGATTAGGGGAAAGAGAATATAAATAATATTTTGTTCTTTTAAAGCAGTAGAAACAAATGTACAATAGAGATATGTGTGTGTGTGTGTGTGTGTACAATATTCCACATACTTTATTCACATATTTTAAATGAATGTATTTATTTAAGCTACAGATATTTTGGTCCACACAGGACCACCAGCATCAGCACCTGCACAGAATCCCTAGACACTCACCTGTGCAGGAGCCCTGGGCACCGCTCCTGTGTGGACCCCCATTTACCAGCACGGGGCTCCCCTGGTCACCTCCATCTTGGGACACTGCAAACACTACCTTAGTCCCTCCCCATCACTCGCTAGCCTGCACCTGAGGACACTGAATAGGATCTGGAGACAACCACCCTCCATAGCACTGCATGCCACACAGCTGCATCGTGGAACACACCACACAACACCACTGCCCAGCCCACCCCAACGCCCCATCTCTGAAAATTGCTGCCTCCATCTTGGGAGACCTTTGTTGTCATCATTATTTGGGGCCACTCACAGCTTGGGACACCGGCAGGGACCTAGAAGGAATATCAACATACCTGTAGCCCCCCAACTCCCCACTATCTCCCACAGTCACTAACCCAGCACAGTGCTTGCAGACATGTGGCAGGTCCGTCACTCATAATGCCTGGTCCTGTACTTCTTGATAACAACAACTCTCCACAACAAGTTCACGGGCTTCAGAGAGCAGTATAAAACACCTCCAGAGATAGAAGTTCCTGATTGGGAATTAGAAAGGGAGGGGTGAGTGAGATACAATTTAGAGACTAAATTACAAATCAGGAATTGTGAGGTCTACACATGATAAAAGGAGATAAGACCAGGCACCCACATCATACTAGTGGGCCAAAAAGGATATCCTTAGGGTTCAGTCTTCCAATAGAGAACTCCAGTGCTATACCCCACCTCCAGGAGTTCCACCCCAAGACCAACCTTCCCAAGCTCATGGCCTCCACCACCCTGAGAGTGAATGAACATACCAGCAAACAACAGACAACCCCAGCTACTGAATGAGAAGGGAAGCAGGAAAAATACTGAACTCCAACAGAAACAATCCTTTAATTTTCCATTGAGAATTTTTTTTTTCTTTTTCAATTTTTCTTTTTTATATTTTCTCTCTCTCTCTTTTCTCGCCCTCACATCCACAACATTTGTGACAAGAAGTATTTTTGATAAATTAGGCTACTGAGGACTGGGATGTCTGAATTGTATAATACAATTGTGTTGTATATTCTTTTATTTTCTACTTTTATATTTTTTCTTTTTCTTAATTTTTATTTTTGTTTGTTCTTTGTACTCTCTCTATTGTCCTCCCAAGTACTTGCCTCTCCAAAATCTCTTTCTATATTTTCTCCCTCTACTAACCAACTTCTTTTGGTTCCTTTCTCATTTTCCTTAAGATCTAATAACTATATCTTCAGCTCCTACTTCTTTCAAATTGCAGCATATACCCCCTCATCCTCCCTTTGTCCACCATTAGAAACTGTTTATATTATAGATAATAATTGAACTCACCATTTCTGTCTATTGTGACAAAACTGTAAATGCCTTGATAGAAACTATATGGTTTAAGGCTGTATATTGTTTGTATTGTGATCTGTTAATATTTATCTCCAGCAAGGACACTATAAGTTTATAGGGTAAAAACTGTAACATCTCAGATCTGCATGGCTAGAAGGGAAGACACACAAATAATATGACAAAACAAGGGAAGAAAGTGTCCCCGACAGACTGAGATACTACATTAATAGAATCCATGGACACCACAAGAGAAGAAATAGGCATTCAGGATGTACATAATTAAATGTTCTGTGAATTAAAGGATGATATCAAAGAGCAAACACAGGCAGCAAAAAATCATTTTGATAAAAGGTACATAAGTAAATACAGGAAGCAAAAGATTACTTCAATAAGGAGATGGAGATTCTAAAATGACACCAAAAAAAATCCTTGAAATGAAAAAAAAAACAATAAACTAAATTAAACACTCGGTAGAAAGCATCACCAACAGATTAGATCACATGGAAGACAGAAATTCAGACAATGAAGATAAAATAAAATGGACAACAGAGTGAAGATAGTAACAAACCACAAGTATAACCTCCAAGAATTATGGAATAACATGCAAAGACCAAATTTAAAAATTATTGGGGTAGAGGAAGACACAGAGATACAAGCCAAAGGAATGAACAATCTGTTCAATGAAATAATATCCAAAAATTGGTAAAACCTGAAGAATGAATTGGAAAAGCAAACATAAGAGGCTTACAGGACACCAAATGTACAAAATCACAATACATCTACACCAAGGCAAATTATAATGGAAATCCATAGCATAGAGTATGAGGAGAGAATTTTAAAAGACACAAGAGAAAGGAATCATATTACATATAGGAAAAACCAATTAGAATCTCTGCAGATGTCTCAACCCAGACCCTCAAAGCTAGAAGATCCTGGAACAACATATATCAAGCTCTGAAAGAAAATGGATGCCAACCAAGACTCTTGTATCCAGCAAAATTAATCTTTAGATTTAAAGATGAAATAAAAACCTTCCAAGATAAACAAAAGTTAAAAGAATTTACAAATAGAAAGCCTATACTACAGAACAACCTTAACAAAATATTCCATGATAAGAAATGAAAAACAACAAGAAAATCAACAAAGGGAGGTATTACACTAAAGGAAAAACTAATCAAAGGAGAAAGAGAAACTAAGTGTGGTTAAAAACCCAAAATAATCCAAAATGACCAGAAATGCAAACCATGCCTCAATAATAACTCTGAATTTTAATGGTCTAAAGTCAACAATGATATAGACTGGCATATCAGATTAAAAAAAAAAGATCCAACAATATGCTGCCTTCAAGAGATTCATCTCATAGGAAGACATTCATAGACTGAAGGTGAAAGTTTGGAAAAAAAAACATATTATTCACATGTACTATAGTAACAAACAGGGTTTCCATCCTCATATCAAATAAAGGAAACTTTATGCAAAAGTTAAACACGAAGGATAAAGAAGGATACTACATACTGCTTAAGGGAACCATACCTCAACAAGACATAACAATTATAAATACATATGCCCCAAACAATGGAGCATCTACGTTCATCAAACAAACTCTTCTCAAATTCAAGAGTAAAACCAATAATACTGTGTGAATTTAACACACCTTTTTCACCACTGGGTAGATCTTCAAACAAAAGGTAAACAAAGAAATTATAGAACTCAGTAATACAATCAATAATTTAGACTTAACAGACATATATAGAATATTTCATCCATCAATGAGTGAATACACTTTCTTCTTAGCAGCACATGGACTTTCTCTAAAATAGACCTTATGTTATGCCAAAAAGCAACTCTTAGCAAATACAAAAATGTAGAGATTCTATCTTGCATTCTATCAGATCATAATGGAATGAAATTAGGAATCAGTGATAAAATAAAAAATAGAACCTCCTCCAACTGGAGACTAAATAACATGCTATCGAATAAGCAATGGATTGCAGAACACATCAGAGAGGAGATTAAAAACAAATTTAAAGATAAATGAGAACTCTGATACAACATATCAACATCTCTGGGATACTATGAAAACAGCACTAAAAGGAAAGTTCATTGCATGGAATTCATTCCTTAAAGAAGAAAAAAACCAACAAATAATTGACCTTATATCACAACTCAAAGCCCTAGAAAAAGAAGAACAAATCAACACCAAATGTAGTACAGGATAGGAAATGATTAAAATTGGAGCTAAAAATCAATGAATTTGAAACAAAAGAAGAAACTAAAAACAATGAAAAAAAATGAAAAATTGGTTCTTTAAAGAAATAAATAAAATTGATAAACCCTTAGCCATGCTAATGAAGTGAAGAAGAGAGAAAATTCAAATTACTAAAATTCATGATGAAAAAGGAATTATCAAAAAAAAAAAAGAAAAAAAAGAATTATCATAATGAATACTACATAAATACAGAGACAATTAGAAACTATTTTGAAAATTTATACTCCAGTAAAATAGAAAATATCAAAGACATCAACAAATTCCTATAGTCATATATGATTTACCCAAACTGAATCAGGAGCATATTCACAATTTAAACAAAGCAATGAAATAGAAGACATTATCAAAAGCCTACCAACCAAGACAAGCCCAGGACCAGCCAGATTCACTACTGAGTTCTACAAGACCTTCAAAGAAGAACTAATACCAATACTCCTCAAATTATTCCATGAACTATAAACAAGGGAATGCTTCCAAGCTCATTCTATGAGGCTAATATCACCCTGATTCCAAAACCAGAGAAAGACACATCAATGAAAGAAAACTTCAGACTAATATCTCTAATCAACATATTTGCAAAAATTGTCAGTAAAATTCTGACAAATTGAATACAAAAGCATATTAAAAGATAATGCACCGTGATCAAGTGGGATTCATCCCAGAGATGCAAAGTTGATTCAGCATATAGAAATCAATGTAATTCATCACATCAATAGTCTTAAAGATAAGAATCATATGATTATCTCAATATATGCAGAAAAGTATACAGCAAAATACAGCACTACTTCATGCTTAAATCACTATTAAAAGTAGGGATAATAGGAACATATCTCAATCATGTAAAAGCTATTTATGCTAAGCCCAAGGCCAACATCATTCAAAATGGAAAAAAAAAAATTGAAAGCATTCCCTCTAAAACTCGTAAAAGATAGGGATGCCCTCTGTCATCACTTCTCTTTAACATAGTTCTTGAAATTCTAGCCAGAGTAATTAGATAGACAAAAGAAATTAAAGGGATACAAATAGGAAAAGAAGAACTCAAACTATCACTATTTGCTGATGACATAATTCCATATTTAGAATTTCCAAAAATTCCACCAGAAAACTTCTAGAACTAATAAATGAATTCATCAAAGTAGCAGGATATGAATTTAACACCCATGAATCAAATGGATTTCTGTACATCAGTGAGGAATCCTCTGAAAAAGAAATTAGGACAACTACCCCATTAACAACAGCCTCAAAAAATAAAAATAAAATAATTGGTAATCAACTTAAAAAAAAATAGGTGAAAGACCTCTACAATGAAAACTACAGAATGCTAAAGAAAGAAACTAAAGAAGACTAGAAGATGAAAAGATTTCCCTTGTTCTTGGATAGGCAGAATTAATATTGTGAAGATGACCATACTACCAAAAGCACTATACATAGATAGCTTTTACAATGTCGAGGTAAGTTCCTGTTATCCCTAGTTTTTCTAATGTTTTGAACATAAAGGGATGCTGTACTTTGTCGAATGCTTTTTCTGCGTCTATTGAGATGATCATATGGTTCTTATTTTTAAGTCTATTGATGTGGTGAATAACATTTATTGATTTCCGTATATTGAACCATCCTTGCATCCCAGGGATGAATCCTACTTGATCATGGTGCACAATTTTTTTGATGTGCCTTTGTAT
>NW_026000221.1:16030980-16034505 GCF_001458135.2 Marmota marmota marmota
AGAGGATAGGAAAGGTAGCAGAATACAACAGTTACTAATAGGGCATTATGTAAAAATGTGGATGTGTAACCGATGTGATTCTGCAATCTGTATTCGGGGTAAAATTGGGAGTTCATAACCAACTTGAATCTAATGTATGAAATATGATATGTCAAGAGCTTTATAATGTTTTGAACAACCAATAAAAAAAATTAAAAAAAGCACTATACAGATTTAATCTAATTCCAATCAAAATCCCAATGATATTCCTCATATAACTAGAAAAATTAATCATGAAATTCATCTGGAAAAATAAGAGATCCAGAATAGCCAAAGCAATCCTTAGCAAGAAGAGTGAAACAAGTGGCATCACAATACCAGACCTTAATATTTACTATTAAATAGCAATAGTATCAAAATTGGCATGTACTAACACCAAAATAGACATAGATACCAATGTTATAGAATAGAGGACATAGAGACAAACTCATGTATATAATCTCATGCTAAAAAAAAGGTGACAAAAACATATATTGGAGAAAAGATAGCCTCTTCAACAAATGGTGCTGGGGAAAACTGGAAATCCATATGCAACAAAATGAAATTAAGCCCCTATCCCTCACCATGCACAAAACTCAAGTCAACTTAGGAAGTAGACCCTAAGACTCAAGGACTTAAGAATTAGACCTGAGACCCTATGCCTAATAGAAGAAAACGTAGGCCTAGATCTTCATCACGCTAGATTAAGCCCCCATTTCCTTCACAAGACTCCTAAAGCACAAGAAATAAAATCAAGAATTAATAAATGGGATGGATTCAAATTGAAAATCTTCTTCTCAGCAAAAGAAAGATTAGTGAGATAAAGAGAGAGCCTACAGAATGGGAGCAAATTTTTACCACATGCATGTAAAATAGAGCACTAATCTTCAGGATATATAAAGAACTCAAAACACTGCTGTGCAAAGAAACAACCCAATCAATAAATGGGATAGGAGCTGAACAGACACTTTCAGAAGAAGTATAATCAGTGTGAACAAATATATGAAAAAATGTTCAAAACCTCTAGTAATTAGAGACATGCAAATCAAAACTACTCTATGATTTCATCACACTCCAGTCAGAACAGCAGTTATCAAGAATACAAGCAACAATATGTGTTGGAGAACATACAGGGGAAAAGGCACACTCTTACATTGCTAGAGTGACTGCATTGGTTTAACCACTCTGGAAAGCAGTATGGGGATTCATTAGAAAACTTGGAATAGAACCGCCAATGGACCCAGCTATCCCACTGCTCTGTTTATACCAAAAGGAGTTAAAAATAGTATACTACAGTGACACCACCACATCAATATTTATAGAAGCTCAATTCATAATAGCCAAACTATGGAAACAACCTAGACACCCTTCAATAGATGAATGGATAAAGAAATTACAAAATATATTGGTATATATACACAATGGAATATTACTGAACATTAAAGAGAATAGAATCATGGCATTTGCTGATAAATGGATGGATGTGGAGATTATCATGTTAAGTAAGTCAATCTCAAAACACCAAAGGCTGAATGTTTTCTCTGATAAGTGTTGTTGATCCATAATGGGTTTGGGGTGGGGGGAGCATGGGAGAAATAGAAGAACTTTGGATAGGGAAAGGGGGAGGGAGGGGAAGGGAGGGCATAGAGCTCTAGTAAAGATGGCAGAATGAGATGGACATCATTACCCTAGGTACATGTATGAAGACCTGAACAGTGTGACTCTATTTTGTGTATAACCAGAGAAATGAAAATGTGTGCTCCATTTGTGTACTATGAATCAAAATGCATTCTGCTGTCATGTATAACAAATTAGAACAAATTAATTAATGAATGAATTTTTTTAAAAAGCTACAGATATTTTGTTTACCTTCAAAACAATATCAGAAGTTTAGCCTACTTAGGGAAAATATTTATTAAAGTGATTATGTTCCATTTAACCTACAAATCTATAAGTCAATAATATTGTGCAATTTAAAGGACTTTTGGAGGAAAAGCTAAATAGGTAGCTTTCAAATATTGTTAGGTAGGTGGTTTGGTATATTTATAGTCCATTTTTAACATGAAATTCAGTGCTGAAACTCAGTATGTAAAAAAAGAAATCAAAGCCCAGCTGGTCTGATTTGTACAATTGGAGTATGGGTAAGGCCCCATACCATGCAATTCATATTTAATTTATCTATGTATCTCTACCCTCCATCTTCAACTTAGAATACAGATGGTCTCTGCCTTTGGAAATGTAATGATGTGTGGACTCTGAAGTTAAATGATTCTATGTATAGTCACATTTCAGTTCTCTGATTTGGACATAATTTTGGAGGGCATTTCCTGTCTATTTATGAAATGATGTAAATAAGCTTAACTTAGAGGAAAATATACAATGGTTTGAATGTGTCCTCCAAATTTCATGCATTGAAAATGCAACAGTATTGTAAATGGAAATTTTAAGAATTGATTGAATTACAAAGGCTCTACCCTCAATTAATAGATTAATGTTGTTATTGTGGGTGGGAATAGTATCACAGAAGTGGGTTCCTAATAGAAGGATGAATTTTGACTTCTCTCTTTCTTTTCCTCATTTCTGCCTTCTGTCATGGGATGATGAAGCAAGAAGACTCTAATCTAAAGTTACTGGTCCTTTAAATTGGAATATTGAGCTTCCAAACTATAAAAAAAATGTGTTTTATAATTTCTAATTCTTAGATATCCCATCCCAGCACCAAAAAACAGAGTGAGATGGCAAGTACAGTAGTCTTCCTTTATGTGTGGTTTCACTTTCCTCATTTTCAGCTACGTGGTTAACCACTGTCTGAAAATAATTAAGTGAAAAATCCCATTATGAATAATTTCCAAGTTTTAAATTGAATGTTAATGTGACTAGAGTAAGGAAATCTCACTCTACTCTTTTCTGATCTGGATGTGAATTATCAATCTGTCCAGAGTGTCTCTGCTGTATATACTACCCACCAGAAGTGTGGACATTGGAAAACACATACTATATATAGATCTCAATACTATTCATGATTTCAGGAATTTAATGAGGTTCTTGAGATGCATTTCCTAAGAATAAGGTGGGATTACTCTGGGAATAAAGAAAATATAATTAAAATGTCTCATAGTTTAGGCAATCTTTATGGTGGTAACATAGCCCTTTCTGTTCACCATGACAATAGTTTACACATAATTTTATATAGACTTTCAACTCATGTATTATTGAGATAACAACAAAGGCTTAGAATATACTCTGTAGATACAACATATTTTAAAGATGCCCGTCACTACCTTTGGAAATCGGATTTGGCCAGACTAATTCTCATTAACTTGTAGAAAATCATACTTAACTCTGCTAACAAAGATTTTGGAAGGCTAAAATTCTTAGGAAAATAGCATTTCCTAAGGCAAATCAATAATTGAAATATTTAAAGAAATAATAAGAATGTAATAAATATATGTATATATATATATATATATATATATATATATATATATATATATATATATACACACA
>NW_026000221.1:16034530-16072297 GCF_001458135.2 Marmota marmota marmota
TAAGGGGAGTGAAAGAAGAGAGATCAGATAAGGATAAATGGAAAGTGAGGAAATAAAAGCCAGAAGAATGTACTGTCCCAGAAGCAAGAAAAAGATGCCTAGTGACATTGAGTAGCTGAGTAATTGAAGAGAGAAAAATCAGCTTCATTGGCAACATGGTAGTGATTGGTGAATCTAAAACGACCAGATGATCATAGAATTGCAGGGAAATGGATGGCATTAGAGCAGATTATGCTAAGTGAAGCTAGCCAATCCCTAAAAAACAAATGCCAAATGTCTTCTTTGATATAAGGAGAGTAACTAAGAACAGAGTAGGACGAAGAGCATGAGAAGAAGATTAACATAAACAGGGATGAGAGGTGGGAGGGAAAGGGAGAGAGAAGGGAAATTGCATGGTAATGGAGGGAGACCCTCATTGTTATACAAAATTACATATAAGAGGTTGTGAGGTGAATGGGAAAATAAACAAGGAGAGATATGAATTACAGTGGATGGGGTAGAGAGAGAAGATGGGAGGGGAGGGAGGGGGGGTGGTAGAGGATAGGAAAGGTAGCAGAATACAACAGTTACTAATAGGGCATTATGTAAAAATGTGGATGTGTAACTGATGTGATTCTGCAATATGTATTTGGGGTAAAATTGGGAGTTCATAACCAACTTGAATCTAATGTATGAAATATGATATGTCAAGAGCTTTATAATGTTTTGAACAACCAATAAAAAAAAAGAACACCAAAAATGTTTCAATGTTTCCAATGCATTTTTTCATATTTAATCTTAAGAGAAACTGGCAAAATGAGGAAACAAACATAGACTACAATTATGCTCATGAACTTTAGATAATATTTTTTACAAATATCTGCTTACATTCAGGCATAAGCACAAGCTTGCCAGAATACAAATATCTCTTTTTTCTTCCATTTCAAAATTTCACATTTAACATCTGTTTCTAAGGTCTGATTAAGGATGACAATATTTTGGAGGGCATGCTTGTATAGTGTGATTGGAATTCCACAAGTTAGAAATCCCTTTGTTTCAACAGCAATCATTATGAAGAAATGCTTTCTTAGACACAAAGGGTGTGTTTGCTGGTAGAACATAGATAACTTCACTCTGAATTAATGAATTAAATTTGCATTTCTTTGCAGCATAAGTAGACTAAACAACCCCTACATAGATGTTGATGAGATGCAAATGTTAAGAAAGATTTATGTTTAAATATTTATGTAAGGCTTTAATTTTAAGCACAGCATCCCACCTGACCCTCAAAAGGCCTGTATAATGGACAATAATTTTCACCTTCTTTTAATATAGAAGGAATCTATAGTATCATGTGGCCAAGTATGTCCCCAAAGATCAATATGGAGGAAGTTGTATAGCTGGGTGTAAAACCCTGTATCAGTCAGATTTCAATCACTCTAATAAAAGACCTGAAATAATTAATGTAGAAAGAGAAAGGATTTATTTTGACTCACAGGTTTGTAGGTTCTAGTTCAATGTAAGCTAGACCTATTGCTTGTGGTCCCTGATGGGTATGCTGGATGACAATAAAAGGCTGCATATATTGAAGTAAACTGTTCACCTTATGGTCAAGTATCAAAAGAAAAAGAGAAGAGGCAGAGGTACCACAATCCCCCTCAAGGGCATGCTCCCAATGGCCTAAGCACCCTCTCAATGTCCCTGTTCCTCAATGGCTCTACCATCTCCCAAGAATACCATCCTGAAGACCACGGCCTTATCCCATGAACCTTGGGGGATGTTAATGTTTGGAACCATAGCAAATTAAGATCATCGGACCCCTCTTCGTCTTTACATGCATCTGGCTCTGTCTGGCATTTAATGTTCTTTTTCTCACTGTCCTGCTTAAGAAAAAACACAAAGCAAAACTTCAATAGATTGTTATTTCATTAAGCTTCCCCAATGTGTGTGCATTCAAGTTAAATTACTTGAAGAAAGAAAACACAAGTTCATGATTCTTCTGTGTAGTATCATAACTGCTCACCCACACCAGGCACAGCTGACTTTTTCACATTCTACTCCAATTTTCAACCTAATTTCAAACCCGTTGCTCACTGCCTATCTAGGGTGGTGGGACAGAAAGAGTAACAGGATGCAAGTGCCCCATTTCTAGGCCACTACCTATTTCATGCATAGCGATGACTCACCACTGGCACCGCTGCCCAAATACAATTCACAACTCTCCGTTGTCATAAATATGACACATGGTGCTGGAAAATGAAAATAACAATATAAATTATTATAAAGTCTATATTAGGTCTTGATTCATTCTGTGCAAGTTTGAAATTAATAACAATAAAATTGTTATGGAAAAAATTCATGGGACTTATTTTGGCCAAATATATGCTAAATTCTGTTCTAAGGAAAGATTTTTCATCTCACGACAAATTATGTGGCCTCATGTGTTTGGGCTTTACTTTTTATTATAGATATCTTGCTTGTTTTAACCACAATTTGCCTGGTATTGTTATTTATATTTTCATCAATTTCCATTTTTTTATGTAATGTATGAATCTCATTTACTCCATAAAAGGAAATACAGCAGGCAAGTATGCAAGTATGATGTGACAAAAAAATTAAAGTTTCAAAGCTACATTTTGTTACACCTAAGAAAGTAGTGATTTCAAAATGTTGGAAAGTGTTGGGGAGTGAATCAGCCAAATTATAGTTCTGCATTATGTGCATGTATGAATATATAACAACAAATCCCATCATTATGTACAACTATAACGTACCAATAAAATATGTGCAAAATAATGTCACCAAATATTTGTGATGTTACAGATTTAACTACTTATTCATTGCCTACAGCATTTATATTATCACTTTCCTCTGTAAAGCAATATTGTAGTTTGTAGCAAGTGCTATCATGATATTTTAAACCGTCAATCAAGTTATTCCACTATTTTAATTTACCTGAGAATATATGCTTTAGCAAAAAGGAAACTCTATCAATGGCATATTTATTGTAGCATTTTGAATAATTTAAAGGAACTAAATGATAAAGTAATCTAAATCTTTCCATAAATAGAAAATATTTACTTAAGAACAGATATCAGAATGTATTTCAATCATCACAGGTTGAGCACCCTTAATTCCAAAGATTGGCAGTTGCACTGGGTTGTTATCTTAAAAAAAAAAAAAAAACAGAGCAGGACAAAAGTTATATTGGTAAAAAAACAAATGTTATGCAGGGCTATAGAAAAAAGGGAAGAGAGACCTAAATAAAGAACTGAGCTCTATTCTAAATACAGCAGGGGCAAGTGGGATTTATAACCAAGGACAAGGGTGTTGGTGAATGCAAAATGGTCAAGAGGAATCATCCAGACTTGGAGGTATTCAAGTTGCACCAACCTAATAGAATCCTACTAAATTCAATCAGGGTGATCAGATCCTCAGGGAGCAGAGTGAGGAATTTCAATCAGGAATGATTTTGAGAAGGTACCAAGGATGGGGGATTCTTGCTAATCTGACATAACAATTGTCAGAACTCAAATATCTAAGGAAGTGGATAGGGAGGCTTAAGAGAAGTTTCAGAAGCCTGACAAGATTTGGGTCAAGTAAAATCTTTTTTAGTCCCTTTGTTGTTCAAGGGAAGTAGAGGGATTTTTCTTTCCTCTGAACAGTATCAGCTTCTTTCTTCTTTGATCACCTTTCATTTCTGGAGGATGAGCTGAACCCTCTAATTATTATACTCTGCAACTCAAGAGATATTTAATGGGGAGGAATACTCAAACAGCTGCACAGAAAAACTAGGATTAGTGGCTATGTTAATCTGTATACTCAACTCTGTGGACCTTCAGTGATTCACCTGAAGAAATCTATGCAATAGGCACTGAGGTGTATGCACATAATCTCTAGGTGATTTCAACACAAACAGTAGTGTTTGGATACATCTCTTTGATGATCTCTGGTGTGATGACCTAATGATTATGGAAAACACAGCCCAAATCTTCCAGGGACAGGATGTACCAAGGTTCCAACCACAATGTAAGTGCCCCCCTTCTACGGCCAGAATCTTCTGGAGGGCAGTGTGGTTATGAAGATGAACACATTGGGTTTCTTGTAGTTGGTGAGTCACTGATTTGAGACCAGGTGAGATGTTGTCCAGGAACATGGTGAATCACTTCCATGATGAGAAGGTTATTCTGTTGTTGGGTCGAATAACTTCAGCAAGCAATCAATGGTACCCCCCAAAAGGCAAACACTTCAAAAATACAGTGAAATCATGGGTGGAACTTAGGTTCTGCAGATGTTTTGTTTTCTCTCAGTTACTTCCCTAGAAGCAGAGATCACCTACAAGGGGACATGTGATACTCTGAGCATATATTTTGTTTGTATTTTAGACATCATTATCCAAAGTACATGTATGAAGACACGAATTGGTGTCAACATACTTTATATACTACCAGAGATATGACAAAAATTGTGCTGTATAAGTGTAATAAGAATTCTAATGCATTCCGCTGTCATTTATTTTTTTTAAAATCAACAACAACAACAAAATTTTTTTAAAGAGAGTAAGAGGAACTTGAGGAGGCAGGTAATTGCTGAAGGATGATTCAATTATAGAAGAAATTTGCAGTAAGTCAAGCAATATGAAGGTATTAGTGGGATTGGCAAGACATGATCTAGTCCAGTTGGCTGATAACTGCCAACACTCTTGGGTTTCATGGACATAATAAAAATTAATAAGAGCTGGCCAAGGTTTATAGAAATAATTATCTGATGGCCGAGTATGACTAACTGAATGCACATTTTAAGGCTGGCAAAAATATTTTTGGGGAGGGTATTGAACTCAGGGCAGTTTAACACTGAGTTACACCTTCATCAATTTTTATTTATTCATGGTTTTTTTTTTGAGACAGGGTGTCACTAAATTGCTTAGGGCCTCAAACTTGCAATCCTTCTGCCTCAGCCTCCTGAGTTGCTAGGATTACAGGCCTGCACCACTGTGCCCAAGTAAGGAAAGGATTTGTCAGAGGTGCTCTATGTGTGTGATTGGGTTGGGTCTGGGAAGAGCAATGAAGACAGGCGCATTCATTTGAACAATATCTGGGAAGTTGTAGAAGCCTGGGCACTTTATATTGGATTTATGACACATAGGTAAGTATAATGACAGATGCTCATTCCCAAAAAGGGGCCAGTAGTAAAGTTACTATGGAAACACTTATCCCTTATAGGCATAGATGTAATTGGTATGGAAATCATGTCATGATGTGATTTGCTCTTTTAAAATGGTGAAGAGAAATAGAGGAAAAAATACATCCAAATAAATATGCCAACTGAGTAAAAGGCTAGAGAAAATGCCAAATGTTCTGATTAGAAAAGAAGTGCAATACCAATAGTCTTTTGCGTTATGGTTATGAGAAATGGTGACTAGTTTGGCTCCTGCTGGCTGGTTTCTCTGGATGAAGTGATCTTCTGAGAGGGGAGCAAAAGGAAAGGACAGGGGGTTAGGAGTATGGCTCAGGGGTAGAGCGCTCAGCTAGCATATCCAAGACCCTGGGTTTGATCCTCAGCACCACATAAAAATAAATAAAATAAGGTATTGTGTCCATCTACAACTAAAACACAAATAATTTTTTAAAAAGGAAAGGACAGGGGTAGAGAGAGATGCTCCTAACTTTATGATTAGGAAAATGAAGGTACTAATCTAAGGAGAGAAATATTATGATGAAGGAAGGAAATATTGTAGGAAGAAGAGGAAAGTTTCAAAGCAAATGAATGAAGAATCAGGGAATAAAGAGAGGAAGCTATTGGGTATTATTACATGGTGTTGAGGGGACACTGACTTCCTCTTGTCACCATCGCCTTGTTCTGGCCTTCTTGGGTTTGCTCTCTGCTCCTGTACATCATCTGGATCCAGGGGCCATTAATAGCCAAAGTTTGAGGTCTCCAGATGCTGTACTTTGCCAAGTTGAGTAGCTCTTCTATCCTTTTAATTGTAAAACATGATCCTATGGTTGAACACTCTACACTTTGATGGCACTGTTAGCAGGGAGTAAAACAGTATTTTTCTGTGATATTTCCCAAATATTGGATTGTCTGTTACTTGTAATTTGTGTAAGAGTGGGTCAGGAAGTTCTAAAGCAAAGGCAGCAGTGAGTTGGGTCCTGCAGGCTTTGAGAATGGCAGCACTTACAACAAGCAAATTAAGCAAAAAAAGGTAAAGTAATAATCGATGTATCAATTTTGGCCCTCCTTTCTGTAAGCCATTCTTGCTATAGGTGAAGATTTCTTCTGCAAACCTGAGAGTGCTTTCTCTTCTCTTAATTCTTTTAGGATTTCTTGCCTATGTCATCCATCAAGATTTCTCCATATTCCAAGCCAGTCACAGTTGCACATGCCTGTGATTCCCGCCACTCGGGTGGCTGAGGCAGGAGGATCCTGAGTTCAAAGTCAGCCTCAGCAACAGTGAGGCATTAAGCAATTCAGTGAGACCCTGTCTCTAAATAAAATACAAAATAGGGCTGGGGATGTTGCTCAGTGGTCCAGTACCCCTGAGTTCAACCCCCAGTCCCCCCCCCCCAAAAAAAAAAAGAAAAAGAAAAGAAAAGAAAGAGAGAGAGAGAGAAAAAAAAAGAAAAAAGGTTTCTACATATTCCAACATAGTATATATGGCTATTATCAGTTTGGACCACAGTGTACCCAGATATTTGCTCAAACTTGACTGAGTCACAGTGTTCACAGATCTTTAGTCGCACATTACTCTAAGATTGTTTCTAAAAATGTTTTTGAATGATATCAACATTAAATTGATAGAATGAATACAGCATATTTGTCTCCTTAATGAGGTGGTCCTTGTCTAATCAATTGAAGGCTTTACTGTGAGTGAGACAATTCCTCCTACCTAACTTCCTGAGTTGTTAGGAAAACATGAGAACATTGGTTCACCTGGCATGGCTGCACAGACCCACAGTCTCAGTGACTCCAGAGACTGAGGCAGGAGGATCACATGTTGAAGACTATCCTCAGCAATTGAATGAAACACTCAACAACTTACCAAGACTATCTCAAAATAACAATAAAAAGGGGCTTGGGAAGCAGCTCAGTGGTAAGGCACCCATGTGTTCAAACCCTAGTGTCAAAAACAAAACAATAACAAAGAAAAAAATACATTGGCTCTTCTTAAGTCTAATTGTGGGCCCACATTTGGGCATTCAGACACACAGACTAGAACTTGGCATCAGTGACTTCCTAGGCTCTCATGCCTGTGGATTTGGATTGAAATCACAGCTGCCCTGAATCTCCTTCTTTCTTCCTGAAGATATTGGGACATCTCAGCCTCCAGAATTGCATGAGTCAATTTCTTATAATAAACCTTTTTTCTGGGTAGACATACAATCTGATAACTCTGTTTCTCTACAAAGCATTGAATAATACAACCACATATGAAAAGACATTTTTTTTCTATACAACTCTTCACCACCTGTGTTGAAGACATATCACGTTGTGTGCTTATAGATCATATAGCTAAGCATACAGGCATTGTTTGGTGATTTTTTTGAGAGATAATTGTACATATTTATTGGATATTATGTGTATTTGTGTATATATACTGGTTTGTGTATATATGTATTGAATAATATTCAAATTATTACTTCCATTTCTCTTCTCATTTGTCATTGATGTGTGGTGAAACATTAAAAATACTTTCTTCTAAGTTTCTTCGTTGAAGCACATTGTACATTATTGTTGTCTATAGTTACTGTTCTGTACCATAAAATAGACAATTTACTACCCTGTAGCCATCTTCCTCCTTTGTTCACTTTCTTTCTCACTAGACATTATTTTGATTATAAATAGTTTTCTAAGTCTTTGGCCCTTTAACTACCACATTATTTTTCAAACTCTCTTCTTAAAAGTAGCTGTAAGCTTAGATAAATATGTCCAACAAACTCAGTGCAGAGGCATATAAAAATTTTTGTGATCTTTATAGAAGTGTTGAAATAGAAAATTTCTCCTTAGAAGATATTTCTAAATTTCTTAAAATCTTAAGTCATCTCATTTTGGTTTTAATACTATAATATCATACAGTGTTTCATCTTATGTGATTTCTTCTTTTCATTATACATTACAAACTAAAGTTTGTCTATGGTGTTTCTTTAGCTTAATTAATTATTTGGGGACGTTGTGTAGAAGTTCATTGAGCAAGTGTACTACAACTAAAATAACCTCGTATGAATCCTTGTTCTTGTTCCACCTCCTATTATGAACCAGGGTGCTGTGATAAGATATTGCTCAAGCTTGACTGAGCAATATCTTATCACTGATTATAGGTCTAATAGTGCATATGTGCCAGAGTTTGGAGGTGAATACCACCAAATTGCCAAATTATACATTATGCAAATAGTAAAATATGTGGAATAATATAAGCTATTTGTAAAAGAGGCTGCACTGTAACATTTTATGCTGCTTTTCTACCTAAAGGCTTGTCAACACTCAGCATCGCATGACTTCCAGTTTCTGAAATTGGTTGTCACTTTTACTTTCCTAATGAGAAGGTTGAGTATCCCATGTCTCTCAATCATTCCTGTTCCTTGTTTGTTAAATGCTTATTTGTGTTTTTTTAAATTGTGTTTTTTTTTTTTGTAATGGAAAGACTACTTTTGTTACTATTTTTTTTAATTGTTCTTTACATATTCTGGCCATTGTTTATCAATTATATATGATACAATTAATTCCCTCATTTTTTTGATTTTCTTTTTTTCATATTATGGTGTCTTCTTAAAAATAATTTCTTAAGTTGACTATAAGTGATTATTTCGAAACTTCTGTTTTATGTTAATATTTTATGTGAATCAGTTTCTTAACCCTCTCAAATCCTTGAGGAAATACAGATATTCTTCTACATACTGTTCTGTTGAGAGTTTGGATTACATACTTAATTCCACAACCCACTTGGTATGTCTGTTGTTTACATGTGTATTGTGACATAGAAATCCAGTTTGATCGTAGAATATGTGTAATCTCATCTCTCTACACTGTTTCTTGAATGATATTCCATTTTGAAATGATTGTCACACTACACAGGTATACTTGTTAGGTTTACAGGTCCCCTGAGTCAGTTTCTCTAATGTCTGTTCTCTCTCCTTGGTCATGGTCTATACCTGTGTCAATAATCTGTAATCACCTCTACTTCTCTTGATGCTTATGCCTTTTGTAGAAATATTTGAATCATCTTCTCAAATTTCTCAAGACTTCTCTAGGGTTTCTTTTTTTCATTTAATTGCACTAACTCTAAAGACCAATTTGTCAATTCTTATCATTAGTTTGATATTTAATCTTTATGTCTATGAATAGGTATTTCTATCTATTTAAGATATATACAAAATCTTTTATACCAATATCAACAATGCACATTACTATAACAGACACTTAGTATTTACATATAAATATCATCAACTGTGAAAGTGTCAATTAGAAATAGATCTCAGGACTGGCACTACTTTAAGGTAGAAATAAGGTAAACATCAGCTGATTGAAAACTCTCCTTCTCACATCACTTATAACTTTTCAGATAATTCCTCTTACTCTTTGACTTAAGTAGGTCAGTTCTCCTTCTATGGTCATTTCCCATAACCTCTTCTTATCAATCACAGATTCATTCTTCCTTATTCTTTGTAATTTATAAGGCTCTCTTATTGGAAGCAGAAAGCACTGGATATAAAAATGTCAGAATAAGTTCATGTACGCTGCTCCCTCCTTGTGTTTCTTTTCTCATCATTCACCAGTGACATTCTGAGACTGTCTTCTAAATCTTATAGGTTTCATCTTCTCTGTTTTATGTATACAGAGCCACGTTATGGACCCATCAAAGTCTCCTTGATTTCACATTTATGTGAATCTATATTAAATGTTCTCTGCCATTTATTAATATTTAAACAATCAGTTCTTTCCTACTTTTTTTAAATTTTAGCTATGTCAAACTTTCTACTATATATTTCTTTTT
Organism: Marmota marmota marmota; assembly: GCF_001458135.2. NCBI lineage: Eukaryota > Metazoa > Chordata > Mammalia > Rodentia > Sciuridae > Marmota > Marmota marmota. The sequence goes on from NW_026000221.1 coordinate 16,044,504, forward strand.
TTTTCTCCCCCAGTAATAGGATTACTTGCAATTTCTTAACACATACATTCCAAAAACTGAGACTACATTCATTATTTTATATGTGCCACAGGGGACACTGCCAAGGTTATTGGTAATTTTAATTAATCAAATGGGTGAAGTTGAAGGCTGATTTTTGAATCCCAACCTTCTTTTACTCAAGACAAGAAGATAAATCAGAATTTTATAGCATTTAGGAAATGAAGATCCTGCAATTATAAAAAGCCAATTCATATTGCTCTCTTTTTTTCATTTGTTTAAAAATTTCAATTTATTAAAAAGAATCCTGATTGAAAGCAGGAAAAGCTCTAAAATTTTTGTGTATTCTCCATTCTTAGTACAGTAGAGTTGTTCAATACAGGCATATCAAACACATTTACTGATACAGGGTGTTTGAAAACCGGCTAACACTCAGGTCTTTGATATTTCCTTTAGTGTAAAAATTAAAAAATGTGAAAATGCAAATGGCAAATAAAAAAGCTCCATGATTTTTATTGCAGTCAGTTGATCCTTAATAAAAAGAAAAGCGCCTGCATGAGGGGATCCAGCTCTATTATGAGCAGTCATTCAAACATTTTCCAACATTAGCACTGAGCTCCATTGTGACCTGCCCACTGATTCTGATACCAGCCAGGAAGCTCTGACTGACTCTACCTTTGCTCAGCTAAGCCTTATGTACACACTCTTGCCAGTATTTCTCTCTCAGTCTCTCTCTCTCTCTCTCTCTCTCTCTCTCTCTCTCTCCTCTATCTCATTGTCTTTCCTTTTTCACATCTAAGTCCTGAACCCTGGGCTGTAATTTACCCACTGTAACAGCACTTTTCATTCCCATCCCAATGATCGTACTAAGGACAGAAAATGCCCCTAAATTAATCCATCACACTGGCACAGATTCCAATGAGTGGGAAATGCCAAAAATGATCCATTATCTCTGCAACTGGAAAATCATAATATCATAGTTTAGCCTGAGCATCCAGAGAAAGCAATCTCTGAAGCATATCTTGACAGCAGGACGTGGAAGGCAATCTCTGGTCTGGAAGCTGCCTCAGTGGGGCACTAACTGATTTATATGTCCACACAGCTATGCCCATCCACATGTACGGACATTACCCCAGAGTACCTGTGTGTGCTCATCCTGGGTTTTGAAAAACTAGATTATTTTCCCTTAGTCTTAAAAGGTCACTTGACAAAATGCAATGTCACAGTGCCCTCAAGTGGTTACATATTTTTGGAAACATTTCTTGGGGTGGCAGGGTTCTTGCTTCAAAAAAGCTTTAGGATGTTTTTATACTTGATTTGAAGAAAAGTTATACAATGTGAGCAGGAATAATAGTTAAAGAATAACAATAAAATCATTGACCACCTACATAATCTCATGTATTATTAGTGTCCAGTCTGCAGACTTTCACCTCATTTTTCTCCCCATACCTTCTCTTTCATATTCCTCTTTTCATTTAAGCTCACTCTGTGAGGGTAGGAGATCAACTGTTCCCCCCAAGGACTGTGGTGTTGGTATTTTTGTCTGATGAGACTGAAACACTACTTTCCCTCACCCTCACAAGTTGTACAGAAAAAGAAAAAAAAAAAACAAACAATAGCAGCCCCTTAGAAATGTAAAAGCCACATGAAAATAATCAAAACCTTTATCTGTGTGTAACCTATGTGATTCTGCAATCTGTATATGGGGTAAAAATGGGAGTTCATAACCCACTTGAATCAAATGTATGAAATATGATATGTCAAAAGCTTTGTAATGTTTTGAACAACTAATAATAATTTTTAAAAAACCTTTATCTTGGCCTCTAGTGATTTTATACATTGCATACAACAGGAGGAAAAAAGCAAATATTTTTCTATCATTGGCTTCAGTGGATTAATCAATTTAGCAATTATATTAATTGCTTTACCATTTTTATTGTATTATGTTTTATATATTTTTTCCAGTTGTCGTGCCCCACAAAGTTCATGAAAAGAATATGGTAGCACTTTCAAGCATGTCATGTTTTAATCAGTAAGAATAATGTGTACTTATTTACCTTTATTTGTATTTTAACATTACACAACTCCAGTTAAGTCTGAAAAGTTGATCAGGATATTATTCTCAAAAGGAAAAGTTTAGGTGTCACTCTTTAAAGTAATAAATAATAGAAATAAAATGTTTGGTTAGTAAAATTTTTAGATGCCTATCATATATGTAAATCACATTTTATATATTATATATACATACTCATACCAGCTATACAAATATAATTACTTTTGAGAAATGCAATAAAAATAATAAAACTGCATAATATTTTTACTGTGACCATAGGAGTGAAGTGTGTGAGGGATCAGAGTTTTTTTTTTCTTTTTTGTGGCACTGGTCATTGAATCCATGTGCATTCCCACTAAGTTATATCTTTCTTTTTTTTTTTTTTCATTTTTGAGGTAGAATCTCACTAAGTAGCCCAGGCTGGCCTCAAGTTTGCAAATTGTCCTGCGTCAGCTTCCCAAGTAGATGGAATTGCAGGGATGCCACAGTAACTGGCAGGAGAGCTCAGAATTTGGCCAAAGATAACACAAGGCAGTAAGAGATGAAGATGTATATTCTCTCTATATACACCAAGTCATGAAGATCTTGGCTAATTAGAATGAAACTAAGAAAAAATAGCATATTGACATTTAAGCATTACTTCCAGTCATTATTTTCTTGACTATTTTTCTGCAAAAGAGGATTGGATTGCTTTTTATTCACAGATGTAGAGGAGGATGAAGAAGCCCAGTACTGTTACATTTTGAGCTGGGCTCGAATGAGGAGCACCCTGTGGAATAGTTTAGAGCAAAAAAAAAAAATTAGTTTTCCACAATCCAGGAATGGAATCCAGTTTCTGAGATTCACTGACCAGTAAGATCACAATACTGTTTTTTTTTCATTTCCTTGAGACTCTTTCTGTTAAATAAGAATACCTAGGAAGACCTACATTGCAAGGTTGTTATAAGATCTCAGACATAATATCTGTAATTCTGCAAATGTTACAAAAAAACTGGCATTCCCTGAGGCACAATGCCTAGCATAGTAAATATTCAGTTTTTCATTTTAATTTTAAAATTCTAATTTTGCTGTTTCTAAACCAATTGAGGCATAAGGAAATGCATGGCAGCATACACTTATTGTTTGCCATGTTAAGTTCTTTCTATGATGTTCTAAGCATAAGTAACAGGCTGAGATTCTGTTAAGACCAGATCAGAGTCAAAGTCAAAAATGAAAGAATATTTTTTAAATAAGCTCAATTTCCACAACTTAGTAATGACAACAGCTGCATAGTTTACTTGTGTCACAGTCCTTTCACCTTATAAATGAAAGGATGGGGAAAATAAACTACAGTTTAGTTTAGGAAATTCCTGAGGACACTTCAGCTAGTGTAACATTGAACATACTAATCTGTGCAATATATGCTAAGATACTTTAATATGTATTTAATATATAATATTATTTTAATACAGCAGAGATCTGCCACATTATAAAGAGCATTAGTTGAAACAAAAATACACTGTTATGCTAACGAAGCTAAAGTAAGGTCTTAAAAATTTCATCTCCTTTCAATGAAAACAGTAAATTATAGTTTTGATACAGCAGCATCAAAAATCTTAATAGTATCTTTATTGTGTGTGACAGATTCTTCTTTTAATTTTAGGAATAAACAGCCAGTGACTGTTTTCCTGGGTTTCACAGAGCTATTTGGACACAGATTTTGTGCAATCATCTAGGCAAGGATAACAATGTGTCACCAAGGCTCAGCCTTCCCTTCCAGCCTCCAGCTGCAGATCACAATAGACCCAGGTGAAGCATGTTAACACATCACACCAGGCACTGAAATGCTCTTTTCAGTCAGATCTCATTGAGTACATCTTCTGTTTCCTCCATCTGTGCCCCATGCTTCAGCCAAATCTCACTCTTTATCTCTGTCTGATCTTGACGGGCCATTTAATGTCTCAAGCCCTTGCTCTTGCTGTCTTGTCATCTGCACTGCTGCTCTCTTCTCTGTATACCTCGCAGCATCCCATTATGTGCAGTGCTCATTCTAATTCTTTTATGTGGACTTCTCAAATCTCCTGAAAGAGAATTAGAAATGTCCTTCCTTCTCTTTCTTAGAGGAAGTGATGCCTTTTGTCAACAGTTGTTTCCTTTAGACTTCCATGAATTTCTTTAGACATCCGTTTCCTTCATCCACAATTCCACCAATCATTCCCATCTGGTGTGCAAGTAAATAGCTGCTTTGCAGTACAGGTAACAGGCAACAGAAGAGTCTAAGGGTGAGCGCTTCTGTCTTTGATTGATGGGAGATGTTTCACGTGTCCTTTAACAGATTTGAAGCTTATTTTACTCCCCTGTTTGTGCCAAATTCATTGTACAGCCTTTACCAGGTTCCAGAGAAGACGGTATAAAATAAACTTAAAAAATTTAACTGAGCACCCAATAAACACATAATACATGCTAGCAGCTATTATAAATATTATTACCACCATAGTATCTGTATATTGCAACTGCCAAATTTATGGGTTATCAATCATGAACTTCAAGCACCTACAACAGTCATCTTTTAAACATCGTCATTTTATTATCTAATAGACATTTAATATTATCTTCTTAAAAGATAACATTAAATATCTGAGCTCTCAACAACCTCCTAAAACAAGACTTGCATTCCATTGAGTCTTTGTGATTGCCATTAATAGTTATAATGTCTTTTAAAATGAGTGTGCAAACTGATTGGAGTTGTTTTGAATTCCTTTCTTCTATATCCCAAGTTTAAGCTTTCACAATATTATACAGGTTCTTCTAATAAATATATCAGAAACCTACCATTGAGCTTTGCCTGCAATATGCCCTTTTTGATGTGATCTTCTGTAGTTCCATATCTGGCTTATTGAATTTTATTTCTTGACCAGTCTCCTTGTTACGGCCTTTCTTTTCCTTAACACATCGGTCAAATCTAATTTGCTCTATTTTGTTTTTAACATTTTTAAACTGTAATTGGCATAAATAGTTCTGCATAAATGCAAAGTGTATAATTAGTACTTTAACATAAATATATATATCTCTGAAGCCATCCATCACAATCAAGATGATAAGTATATCTCTCCCTTCCAGAAGTTTCCTTCTACCTCTCTGTAATATCCTCCACTTACCTTCCTTCCTCCATAATCAAAGAATGACTTGACTTTTGTCCTTAGTTTAATTTGGATTTTCTAGACCTTTAAATAAATGGAATCATGCAATCTATGTTCTTTGTGTGCACCTAATTGTGTGGAAGTGTGCTCATTTCACTGTAACTAATAGAGGAAGTGAAAACACAGCATCATGTGGTAATGTCACTATGAGCTTATAAGAACTTTTGAACAGTAGTGCAAAATGTGTGTATCATGTCTCATGCCAACAAGTATCATTTGAGAATTTCAATTACCTAACTCCCTAGCTAAAACTTTATATGTTCAGCCTTTTCTATTTTAGTCATTCTATTTTGTGTGTAATATCTCTTTGTTATTTAAGTTTGCTTTTCCAGAATGACTACTTCTATTGAGAATATTTTCATGTGTTCATTTGACATCTGAGTACATTACTTTGCAAAGTCTCTTTTCAAATACTTGCCCCAACCCTTTTTTTGTTTTTAAAGAAAGTTGTTTTCTTATTGAGTTTTAAGAGTTCTTAAAAAGTTCAGTCTCAGTCATTTATTGTATAATATATGCTTTCCATATATTTTCTTCCTGTCTGTGACTTGTCTTTTTATTCTATCAGTCCCTAAAAACCACATGTCTAATTCATCAGTTTACTATTTTATTTTTATCATCTCCTGTAAGATCACTGTTACATTTTTTTAATGGTGCTGGGGATTTAACCCAGGGCCTTACGCATGCAAGAAAAGCACTCTACCAACTGACCTATATCCCCAGACCATCAAATTATTTTTATTTTCCTTCTAAAGATTGCTGCGCCCTGCATGGCCATTTATTCAGGTTGCTGAACCAGGAGGTGAGGAGATTGAGAAAAGACAGACAGACACACCAATAGAGAAAAAGCTGGGACCCAGTGGTTCAGCCAACTCCTGATGGGGGAAGACTGGCCATAAGTAAGCTTGGCACATTTGTGATATAGGTTGAAACATCAAAAATACTTATTCTGAGAAAGTTTCTTCAAAGCAAGCAGAATCAAGGTCATTGAGTATGAGGAGCCTAATTATGATTATCAGCTTGTACCCATAACTTTCTATCCTCGAGCAGCTGGCATCTAAACCTTTAGGACCTGAACTGAATATCTCCATACCTGGCACAGAACCTCCTATTGAACAGGCCATCACTATAGCACTCGGGCTGTCAACATTGGCACCTTCATGCTGAGAGATCTCCAGAGTGGCACTGCATCTGTCACAGGACAGTTCATGACCCATAATCCAGTCACTACTCCCAGTATCTCCCTCCCCATTTTTAATTTTTTAAGTGCAAGTAATGGACTATTACTTGAAGTTTTTGGATATCTTCTCGGAAGATGTGGCATTCTATCGGTACAACACTAAAGAGAACGAGTAGCAAACACATAATTTCAAAATTTACCATATTGAATGTTTAACATATTCCGAGGATTAAAAGCATTTAAATCATTAAGTGTTGGTTCAGCAAAGCCATGCAGAATTGACAAAATCATCCCTACTTTTCAGAATATCCTGGATGTGACAATGTAATTCCATAAGGTCTAGACTGTCATTATTTCTCTGCCAAATGCCCATTAAATAATTTTTAACTTTCTCCCAAGCATTATATTTGGCTTCTGTAACACAAAAATATTTGTAGCCAGCATGTCATCAAGGCACTGTCTAAATTTGAGGGCAATAAGCTCATCTTCTATGTTTATGACCAATTTTTTAAGATATAAGTTTGTATATGTATAAACACACACACACATATACATATGTGTGTGTGTGTGTTTATATATGTGTGTATGTGTGTGTGTGTGTGTTTATATATTGCTATTATCTTGTAACCTTCACAAACACACTTATTATTTTGGCTCACTTTTTATATATTTACTGATTTTTAAATATAGATGGCTTATTGTCATTAAATACAGAGAATTTTGCTACTGACCTTCTAATATCACACTGTTTTATTTCTTTTTCTATTCTTATTGCACTGGATAGGACCTCCAGAGGAGAGATGAATAGGAAAAGTGGCATTTTTACCATGCTCCTTCTTTAGAGGATGAGAATATAGTCTTTTTTTCTATTAAGCAAGATACCACCAGTAGAGTTTTGGTGAACTTCCTTTATCAGGTTGAAGAAAATTTATTTTTGTTCTTCATTGGTTTATAAATTTTCTCTGCAAGGAATAGGTGTTAGAGTTTGTTAATTTTTTTCCTGTAGGTTTTTAGGTAATTAATTAATTAATTATTCTAATCAGTTTTACATGACAGCGGAATGTTCATCAATTCATTATACACAAATGGACCACAGTTTTTTTATTTCTCTATTGTACACAAAGTAGGGTCACCCATTAATGCAATTATACATGTGGATAGGGTAATGATGTTCTTCTATTTCATCATCTTTCCTATCTCCATGCCCCCTTCCTTCCCCCACTTTGGCCAATCCAAATTTCCTCCACTCATCTCATGCTCCTTCATTATAGATTAGCATCCATTTATCAAAGAAAACACTCTGGCTTTGGTTTTGGAGTATTGGCTTACTTCACTTAGCATGATGTTCTCTAACTCCATCCATTTATCTGCAAATGCCCAAAGTTGTCTGGGTATAGACCAAGGTGTGGGATACCTGGTTCAAATGGTGGTCCCATTCCAAATTTTGTAAGAAACCTCCATACTGATTTCCAGATTGGTTGCACCAATTTACCGTCCCACCAGCAATGTGTGATGTGGCTTTTCCCCTACATCCTCACTAACACTGTTAATTTTATTCTTGGTAATTGCCATTCTGACTGGAGTTGATGAAATCTTAGAGTAGTTTTGATTTGCATTTCTCTGATTACTAGAGATGTTGAACATTTTTACATGTATTTGTTGATCAATTATATTTGTTCTACTAAGAAGTGTCTGTTCAGCTCCTTAGCCTAATATATATTGGGTTCCTTGTTTTTTGGTGTTAAGTTGTTTGAATTCTTTATATATGCTGGAGATTAGTGTTCTCTATCTGATATGCTTATGACAAAAGTTTTCTCCCAAAATAGAGTCTCTCTTTTCACCTCACTGATTTGTTTCTTTTGTTGAGAAGAAGCTTTTTAGTTTGACTCCGTTCTATTTATTGATTCTTGATTTTTATTTCTTACACTTGTAGGAGTCTTTTCAGGGAAATTGGGACCTAATCCGACATGATAAAGATTTGGGGCTACTTTTTCTTCTATTAGGCATAGGGTCTCTGGTCTAATTCCTAGGTCCTTGATCCACTTTGAGGTGAGTTTTGTGCATGGTGAGAGACAGAGGTTTACTTACATTTTGCAGCATATGGATTTTTAGTTCTTTCAGCACCATTTGTTGAAGAGGCTATCTTTTCTTCAATATATGTTTTTGGCACTTTTTTCTAGCATGAGATAACTGTATGTGTATGGGTTTGTGTCTATATCTTCTCTTCTGTACCATTGGTCTACATGTCTATTTTGGTGACAATATCATGCCATTTTTGCTACTACTGTTCTCTAGTATTAAGGTCTGTTCAGCTCCTTAGCCTAATATAGATTGGGTAATTTGGGGGTTTTTTGTTGTTAAATTGTTTGAATTCTTTATATATGCTGGAGATTAGTATTGTGATGCCACCTGCTTTACTCTTCTTGCTAAGGATAGCTTTGGCTCTTCTGGTTGTCTTATTTTTCTAAATGAATTTCATAATTGTTTGTTCTATTTCTATAAGAAATTACATAGAAATTTTAACTGGAACCACATTGAATCTGTATAGTGTTTTGAGTAGTATTGCCATTTCGACAAAATTAATTCTGCCTATCTAGGACCATGTTAGATAGTTTCATCTTCTAAGATCTTCTTTGATTTCTTTCTTTACTGTTCTGTAGTTTTCTTTTTTTATTGATTTTTTTTAAAGTAAATGACAGTGGAATGCATTACAATTCTTATTACACATATAAAGAAAAATTTTTCACATCTCTGGTTGTATATAAAGTATGTTCACACCAACTCATGTCTTCATACATGTACTTTGGATAATGATGTCCATCACATTCCACCATCCTTACTAACCCTCTGCATCCTCCTTTCCCCTCCTACACCTGTGCCCTATCTAGAGTTCATCTATTCCTCCCATGCTCCCCCTCCCTACCCCATTATGAGTCAGTCACCGTATAACAGAGAAAACATTATGCATTTGTTTTTTTGGGATTGGCTAACTTCACTTAGCATTATCTTCTCCAACACCATCCATTTACCTGCAAATGCCATGATTATATTCTCTTGTAATGCTGAGTAAGATTTCATTGTATATATTTGCCACATTTTTTTAACCATCCATCTACTGAAGGGCATCTAGGTTGGTTGCACAGATTAGTTATTGTGAATTGTGCTGCTATAAACATTGGTGTGGCTATCTCCCTGTAGTATGCTATTTATAAGTCCTTTGGGTATAAACGAGGAGTGGGATAGCTTGATCAAATGATTGTTCCATTCTAAGTGTTTCAAGGAATCTTCATACTGCTTTCCAGAGTGGATGCACCAATTTTCAGTCCCACCAGCAATTTATGAGTGTGCCTTTCTCCTCCACATCCTCACCAACACTTATTGTTGTTTGTATACATAATAGCTGCCATTCTGACTGGAGTGAGATGAAATCTTAGAGTAGTTTTGATTTGCATTTCTTTAATTGCTAGTGATGATAAACATTTTTTCAAGTATTTGTTGATTGATTGTACATCATCTTCTGAGCAGTGTCTCTTCAGATCCTTGGCCCATTTATTGATTGGGTTATTTGTTTTTTTTGGTGTTTAGCCTTTTGAGTTGTTTATATACCCTGGAGATTAGAGCTCTATCTGATGTGTGAGGAATAAATATTTGCTCCCAAGATGTAGGCTCTCTTTTCACCTCACAGATTGTTTCTTTTGCTGAGAAGAAGCTTTTTAGTTTGATTTCATCCCACTTATTGATTCTTGGTTTTAATTCTTGAGCTATAGGAGTCTTATTGAGAAAGTTGGGGCCTAATCCCATATGATGAAGAGTATGGCCTACTTTTTCTTCTGTTAGACACAGAATCTCTGGTTTTATTCCTAAGTTCTAGATACACATTGAGTTGAGTTTTGTGCATGGTGAGAGATAGGATTTTAATTTAATTTTGTTGCATATGTATTTCTAGTTTTCCCAGCACCATTTGTTGAAGATGCTATCTTTTTTCTAATGCATGTTTTTGGCAAATTTGTCTAATATAAGATAATTGAAATTTTGTGGGTTAGTCTCTGTGTCCTCTATTCTGTACCATTGGTCTACCAGTCTGTTTTGGTGCCAATGCCAGGCTGTTTTTGTTACTATTGCTCTGTAGTATAGTTTAAGGTCTGGTATAGTGATGCCACAGGCTTCGATCTTCCTGCTAAGGATTGCTTTAGCTATTCTGGGTCTCTTGCTTTTCCAGATGAACTTCATGATTGCTTTTTCTATTTCTAAGATAAATAACATTGGATTTTTATTGATATTGCATTAAATTTGTATAGTACTTTTGGTAGTATGGTCATTTTGATAATATTAATTCTGTCTATCCATCTGCTAAGGTCTTCTTTGATTTCTCTCTTTAGGGTTCTGTAGTTTTCATTGTATAGATCTTTTACCTCTTTTGTTAAGTTGATTCCCAAGTATCTTTTTTTTTTTTTTTGAGGTTATAGTGAATAGGGTAGTTTTATTCATTTTCTTCTAAGAGGTTTTGTCATTGATAGACAGAATGAATTATGGGTGTTGATTTTATATCCTACTACTTTGCTGAATTTATTTACTAGTTCTAGAAGTTTTCTGGTGGAATTTTTTGGGTCTCCTAGGTATAGAATCATATCATCAGCAAATAGTGCTAATTTAAGCTCTTCTTTTCCTATCCCTTTGATTTCTTTCATCTAATTGCTCTGGCCATTGTTTCAAGAACTATGTTGAATAGAAGTGGTGATAGAGGGCATACCTGTCTTGTTCCAACCTTTAGAGGGAATGTCTTCAATTTTTCTCCATTTAGAATGATGTTGGCCTGATGTTGAGATATGTTTCTGTTATCCCTAGTTTTTCTAGTGTTTTGAAGACAAAGGGGTGCTGTATTTTGTCCAATGCTTTTTCTGCATCTATTGAGATGATCATATGATTCTTATCTTTAAGTCTATTGATGTGATGAATTACATTTATTGATTTCCATATGTTGAACCAACCTTGCATCCCTGGGATGAATCCTACTTGATCATGGAATGAGTTTGGAATTACTGCCTCTTTTTATATTTCCTGAAATAAATTGAAGAGTATTGGTATTAGTTGTTCTTTAAAAGTCTTGTAGAACTCGGTTGTGTATCTACGAGGCTCTGGGCTTTTCTTGGTTGGTAAGCTTTTGATGGCTTCTTCTAATTCTGCACTTGATATTGGTGTGTTTAAATTGTGTATATCTTCCTGACTCAATCTGAGCAAATCGTATGACTTAAGAAATTTGTTGATGCCTTCAATGTCTTCTATTTTATTAGAGTATAAGATTTCAAAATAATTTCTAATTATCCTCTGTATTTCTATAGTGTCTGTTGTGATATTACCTTTTTCATCATGTATACTGGTAATTTGAGTTCTCTCTCTCCTTTTCTTCATTAGCATGGCTAAGAGTCTGTCAATTTTATTTATTTTTTCAAAGAACCAACTTTTTGTTTTGTCAATTTTTTTCAATTGTTTCTTGTGTTTCAATTTCATTGATTTCAGTTCTAATTTCAATTATTTCTTGCCTTCTGCTGCTTTTGCTGTTGATTTCTTCTTCTTTTTCTAGGGCTTTGAGATGTAGTGTGAGGTCATTTATATGTTGACTTTTTCTTGTTTTAAGGAATGAACTCCATGCAATGAATTTTCCTCTTAGTACTGCTTTCATAGTGCCCCAGAAATTTCGATGTGTTATGTCTATGTTCTCATTTACCTCTAAGAATTTTTTAATCTCCTCCTTGATGTCTTCTGTGACCAATTGTTCATACAGTAGCATATTGTTTAGTCTCCAGGTGATGGAGAAATTTTTATTTTTTATTTTGTCATTGATTTCCAATTTCATTCCATTATGATCTGATAAAATGAATGGTAGTATTTCTAGTTTTTTTTATTTGCTAATAGTTGCTTTGTGGCATAGTATATGGTCTATTTTAGAGAAGGATCCATATGCTGCTGAGAAGAAAGTGTATCTGCTTGATGCCAGATGATATATTCTATATATGTCAGTTAAGTCTAAGTTATTGATTGTGTTATTGAGTTCTATATTTTCTTTATTCAACTTTTGTTTGGAAGATACATCCAGTGGTGAGAAAGGTGTGTTAAAGTCACCCTAGAATATTGTGTTGTGGTTAATTTGACTCTTGAACTTGAAAAGAGTTTGTTTGATGAACATAGCTGCACCATTGTTTGGGGCATAGATATTTATGATTGTTATGTCTTGTTGGTGTATGGTTCCCTTGAGCAGTATCTAATGTCCATTTTATCCTTTTGATTAACCTTGGCTTGAAGTGTACTTTATTTGATTTGAGTTTGGAACCCCCTGCTTGCTTCCACAGTCCATGTGAGTGGTATGATTTGTCCCAACCTTTCACCTTTAGTCTATGTATGTCTTTTCCTATCAGATGAGTCTTCTGGAGACAGCATATTGTTGGGTCTTTCTTTTTAATTCAATCTGCTGGCCTGTGTCTTTTGATTGGTGATTTAAGCTATTAACATTTAGGGTTACTATTGAGACATGGTTTGTATTTCCAGCCATATTTGTTTATTTTTGTTGTTTTACTTGAATTGGTTTTCCTCTTTGATTGGTTTTTCCTTTAGTGTACTACCTCCCTCTGCTGATTTTTATGCTGTTTTTTATTTCCTCTTCATGAAATATTTTGCCAAGGATGTTTTGTAGCACCTGTTTTCTAGCTATAAATTCTTTTAACTTTTATTTATCGTAGAAAATTTTTATTTTATCTTCAAATCTAAAGCTTAATTTTACTGGATACAAGATTCTTGGTTAGAATTTCTGTTTGGATTTTTATGTAGAAACTCTATCTCCTTGTTGAGGTGATATTTTGCTTCTTGGATTTGTTTATGTAGCTCATTGTCAAAGTGATCTTTCACTGCCTGTATTTGTTCTCTTACGTCTTATTTGAAATCCCAAAACATTTTATCCATGTATATCCCGAAATATTTTTCTGTAATTTTTTCTGCTGTAGCTGCCAATGCTTCTAATGATGTGTTGTCTTGATTTGTTTGTGGTACTTTCTTCCCTTGTCTTTTCATATTGCTCATGTGTCTTCCTTTCCAGATCTGTGGATCTGGTGTGTTCTTGTTTTTACCCTATAGATTTGTAGTACTCTTGTAGGGTTCCAAGATCTCTCCTTGTGGGGAAGGACAATGTTAACAGATCCCAATATCAACAATACATCACCTATGAACAAATTGTTGTTATTAAGACATTTACAGTTTAGTCTCAATGTCCAAAAATTTTGAATTCAATTATTATTTAAAATATAATCAGTAATTTCATAAAAAGGTTTACAGTTTCTGGTGGTGGACAATGAATTGGAGGTCAGATGTAGGACGAAATGTTGTGGGGAGAAGATGTGAGGGTATAGGGTTAATATATCTTAGGAAATGTGAAGGGGAAATCTTGTGAAGAGGGTTAGTAGCAGGAGAATAGACAGGAGGTAATTTAGGGTCCACAATTATGAGTGAAGACAGTAGAGTACATAAAATAAACACACATATGTAAATCACACACAGGTGATTCTGCTATTTTAGAAAAATGCAGGATGTTAAAATAGTATAATTTGAAGTGTGAAGGAAGAAGAAAGAGGAAAAAAGGGAAAGAAAGAAAGAGAAAAAGAATAAAAGGGGGTTTATGCAATTCTTCTCTATTATATTATTCAAGTGACTTAGTCCTCAAAGTCCCATTTCATGCAAAGTTCTTGGTTTTACATATGTTGGGGATGTAAGGGAGGGCCAGAGGATAGAAGAGTAGAAGAGAAAAAAGAAGAGGAAAAAAAATACTCTTAGAGATCCGTTTCTTTCTCTTCTCATCCAGTAGGTGGGGTTGTCTCATCCTGTAGGTGTTGCTGCCCTCAGGATGGTGTAGATAACAAGGGTGTGAAGACTGGACCTGGTGTGGAGCTTCTGGAAGCAGGAAGTGCCACCAGTAGGAAAATAGTGCTTCATGGGTCTTTTTTTGTGACCACCTGTCTGACTTGAGCCCCGGGTATTGTCTCCCTCTCTTGTCTGAAGATTTCCCAAATCCTGATCTCTCTGTTATGCTCCTGACTTTAGTCCCCTCCCCTCTCTTATTTACCAACTGTGGGACCTCTCACCCCCAGGCTTACACAAGGCAGGCGGCGCCCTGTTCACACTGCACTCCTGTCCAACTGAGAGCTAATCTTGTGTTGGGTGGCCACTATGCCAAGTTAACTCTGTTGGGGAGGGGGAAAGAATTGGAAACCAGGTACCTGCTCAAATGGCGATCCAATCTGATGGCCACACTCACCACAAAATGGCGAGGAAGGTTTTCCAAGATGGAGTCAGTCTGCTTCCAGCACCTGAGCATCTGGTGATGTGGGGGGAGCTCGGCGATGGCCTTGTGCTGTGGGTAGGTAGCAGCCGAGTGACCTGCGTGGGAGCGGTGCAATCTGGAGTCCTGCAGAGGTGCTGGGAGGTGTTTGTGCTAAGCTGCGTGTGAGCCCTGGGTGGGCTACAACTGTGGGCTTTGGGTCCGGAGTCCGGAGACTTACTGGAGCCCAGAGGCTCTGATTTCTGAGCAGTGTTAATGATTTCTGTGAAAACCCACTGGTCTTTGGAGATCCGATCTGGGAACTGCCCCACCTAATATGGTGAGAATGTTGAGCCAAGATGGCAGCGGTCTGTTCTCAGCACCTGGGTGTCTGGTGAGGTTGGGGGAGCTGAGTGATGGCGTTGTGCTGTGGGTAGGTAGCAGTGAGTGACCTGCATGGGAGCAGAGCAAAGTCTTGGCAGCCTGCAGATGTGTTGATAGGTGATTCTGCTAAGGTGCTCGCAAAGTCTTGCTTGAACTGGAACTTCCGGCTTTGGGTCCTGCTCCAACGCTGGCATCCTACTGGCACACTGAGGCATGAAGCCCTGCTTGGAGTCACAGCGCTGGTGATTTCTGCAGAGAGCAGCTGGATAGGGGTCCTCGAACACTCTCAGAGATGTAGTATTCCAACTAGGTGAGATCTGGATCACAAAGCAACACAGAATGTTGCCTCCCTCTGGTCCGCCGTCTTCAGGTGGGCATTCTTAAAAATGCAGGCTCTGAGCAGCTCTGGTAGCAGCTCTTGTGGAATTTCTTGATCCTCTAAGTATAGAATAATATTTTTGGCAAATAATGATAGTTTGAGTTCTTCTTTATCTATTTATATCCCTTTAATTTATTTTATCTGTCTAATCAAGAACTCTGCTGAAAAAAGTTGTAATAGAGGGCATCCCTGTCCTGTTTTAGTCTTTAGAGGGAATGCTTTCAATTTTTCTTCATTTAGAATGATGTTGGCCTTAAGCTTAGCATAGATAGGTTTTACAATGTTGAGATATGTTTCTATTATTCCTAGTTTTTCTATGATTTGAACATGAAGGTGTGCTGTATTTTGTTGAATTCTTTTTCTGAATCTATTGAGATGATCATATTATTCTTTAAGTCTGTTGATGTTATGAATTACATTTCTTGATATCTCTATGCTGAACCAAACTTGCATCCCTAGGATGAACCTGCCTCACTTGATCATGATTCCCTATCTTTTAAATGGGTTTTTGTATTTGATTCGCCAGAATTTTATTGAGATTTTTTTGCATCTACATTCATTAGAAATATTGGTCTGGAATTTTATTTCCTTGTTGTGTCTTAGTCTGGTTTGGGAATCAGGGTGATATTGGCCTCATAGAATGAATTTGGAAGTATTCCTGCTTTTTTCTATTTCATAATATAAATTGAGGAGTATTAGTATTAGTTCTTCTTTGAAGGTCTTGTAGAACTCAGTTGTGAATCTGCCTAGTCCTGTGATTTTTTGGTTGGTATGCTTTTGATGGTGTCTTCTATTTCCTTGCTTAAAATTGTTCAGTTTAAATTGCGTATGTCCTCCTGTTTCAGTTTAAGTAGATCATATACCTCCAGAAATCTGTTGGTGTCCTCAAGATTTTTCTTTTATTGTAGTATTAATTTTCAAAATAGTTTGTAATTGTCTTCCATATTTCAATAGTGTCTGTCGTGATATTTTCTTTTTCATCATAGATTTTAGTAATTTGAATATTTTTTCTCCTTCTTTTCATTAGGGTGGCTAAGGGCTTATCAATTTTTTTAAAAAAAAATTAAATAACCAGCTTTTTGGTTCTGTCAATTTTCTGAATTGTATCTTTTATTTCAATTTCACTGATTTCAGCCCTGATTTTAATTATTTTCTGTCTTCTAGTACTTTTGGTGTTGTTTTGTTCTTCTTTTTGTAAGGCTTGGGGATGTAATGTCAGGTTGTTTGTTTTCTTTTACTTATTTTAATAAATGAACTTAATGCAATGAACTAGCACTGCCTTCATTGTGTCCCAGAGATTTTGATAAGTTGTTTCAGAGTTCTCATTTATCTCTAAGAATTTTTTTATCTACTCCTTTATGCCTTCTGTTATCCATGCATGGTTCATTAGCATATTATTTATTCTCCAGGCATTGGAGTAGCTTCTGTTTTTTATTTTATCATTGATTTCTAATTTCATTTCATTATTCTCAGATAGAATAGAGGGTAATATCTCTAATTTTTTGTATTTGCTAAGACTTGCTTTGTGGCATAACATATGGTCTATTTTGGAGAAGGATCCACATGACACTGAGAAAAAAGTGTATTCACTTATTGATGGATGGAATATTCTATATATGTCTGTTAAGTCTAAATTATTATTTTATTGAGTTCTGTAGTTTATTTGTTTAGTTTTTGTTTTGAGTATCTATCCCATGGTGAAAGAGGTGTGTTAAAGTAACCCAGTATTATTGTCTGTTTGATTCTTGCAGTTGAGAAGGGTTTGTTTGATATACATAGATGACCCATTGTTTGCAGCATAGATATTTAGGATTGTTATGTCATGTTGATGTATAAATCCCTTAAGCAGTATGAAATGTCCTTATTTATCCCTTTTCATTCATTTTGGTTTGAAATCCACTTTATCTGAGAATGGAAACCCCTGCTTGTTAATGTGCTCCACTGGAGTGATATGTTTATTCCCATTCTTGCACCTTCAGTATGTGGGTGTCTTTTGTTGTGAGATGAGTCTCTTCAAGGCAGCATATTATTGGGTCTTTTATTTTAATCCAGTATATCAGTCTATGTCTTTTAATTGATGTGTTTAGGACATTCACATTCAGGGTTATTATTGAAATATGTTTTGTATTCATGGCCATTTTGGT
This sequence comes from Marmota marmota marmota, assembly GCF_001458135.2. Classification (NCBI taxonomy): domain Eukaryota; kingdom Metazoa; phylum Chordata; class Mammalia; order Rodentia; family Sciuridae; genus Marmota; species Marmota marmota. Next base: position 16,062,119 of record NW_026000221.1, read on the forward strand.
TTATTTTTCGCTTTTAACTTGACTTGATTTCTCCTTTGATTGGCCTTTCCTTTAGTGTAGTTCCTCCCTTTGCTGATTTTTATTGTTGTTTTTCATTTCCTCCTCATGGAATATTTTGCCAAGAATGTTCTATAATGTAAGCTTTCTCAACCTAAATTCTTTTAACTTTTGTTTATTATGGAAGGTTTTTATTTCCTCATCAAATCTGAATCTTAATTTTGCTGGATATAACATCCTTAGTTGGCTTCCATTTTCATTCAGAGGTTGGTAACTATTGTTCCAGGATCTCCTGTCTTTGAGGGTCTGGGTTCAAACAAGTCTGCTGATATCCAAATTGGTCTCGCCCATATGTAATCTGATTCCTCTCTCCTGCTGTTTTTAATATTCTATCCTTATATTGTATGCTAGGCATTTCATTATAATGTGCCTTGGTGTAAATCTGTCATAATTTTTTATATTTGGTGTCCTATAAGATTCTTGTATTTTATTTTCCTTTCCTATATTTTAATGCAGTTCATATGTTGTGTTTTTTTAAATCATTAATAAATTAAAATAGTAAATTATATTTATAATTTTGAAATTGCACTTTAACCTTGAATTCCTAGATTTAAATCCACTGATTATTATGAACTAGTCTTTTGTAGATTATCATATTCTTTTCTCATAATGAATTTTTTTAGTTTCAGTGTATCATAGAATGAATTGGAAAAATGTTGCTCTGTTTAGATATCTGAAAGAGCTTGTGTAGAGTTGACATTATTATTTTTTAATGTTTACAGATATGGTTGACAATTTTGATGACTTTTTTCTGTTTGTAGATCTATATTTCCATTCAATATTATTTTCCTTTTATGTAATTAATTCCTTTAACAATTCTTAGAATATTTTTTGTTAGGTCTATGGGTGACTCACTTTTTGCTTATGTTTGATTAAAAATTTCTTGTATTACTCTATTTTTATATTTTCACTGAGTTAAAAATTCTAGGTTGAGATTACCTGCTTCACTCCCTTTCCTTTCCCTCCTGACCCCTGTTTCTTTTCTTTATTTCCAGTGTTTTAGAAATATTCTATTATCTTCTTGCATGAATTTTTCTGATTAAAAAAAATAGCTAATAGTCTATCAGCATTTTTGTCTCATTATGTTATTTTCTCTGCATGCTTTTCAAATTCTTCCATTTTTCCTGGATTCGAGAAATATAACTATTTTTGATGTATTATTTTGTAACTTTTCTATTTCTTGGGTTTGCATAACCTCTTTGGCTCATGAACTTATACCTTTCATCAATTTTGGAAAGTTGTGAGTTATTTTTTTTCATTTTCATACCCTTTTCCATACTCTTATGATATGTCTATTAGCTATCTTGAAATTTTACTATAGCTCATGAATACTCCCTTCATGGAAAATCCTTCTATGCAATAAGCTGAAACAACAGTAGGATTCACATAATTTATGTCTTGTTTTTGAGTGATTGTAATTTTTTATCTTTTGTTTATTTCATAAAGTTCACATACACACACATAAACACAATTTCAAGGGAGGCATATAAGCATGCTTTTTTCTCTATTTTGACCCAAAATAGTAGCACTAACATATATTTAAATAAGTATTACAATCATACATTTCTCTATTTGAAATTCAGCAATGACTCCTAATTCCCTCAGACAGTCATTTCTATTTATAACTTACCAAACCTAGATAGTCTTCCTTCATTATAACATTTCTAACTTATTTCTCCCTGTTGCTAGTTCCTTTTCAGCCACATTGGTCATTCAAATATTTATTTCTCAAACACTCATATCATTCTTTTCACTGGCAGAATGTCTGTTTGCAAATAATGTCTCTTTTCTACCCACCAACCACCTGAGCAAATATCTCCATCATAAACAGACACTTTCAGGATCAAACTCCTACCTTTGGACATCATCAAGTGTTTTTTTTTTTTCTTTTAATTTCAGCTAAAACTCTTAGGTGAAACTTATAATGAGCGAGTCTATGTCAGAGAGCCACTCTGATTCATTCTTTTAGGCACCTAGAGTAAACTTGGTTATTTTAATATTGATGTGAGTGTGCCCAGATGTTTGTGCCCACCACTTTTTCTTGTTTAAGATGTGCTCTATGACTCTAACATCACCATTCCCAGAAGTTTTTCTGTCATTTTGCCATTTTTTTTAACTATGACCTTAAACTGAGCATGCTCAGAAATATGCCTGACCCTACATGAGCTTTCCTGTATTAATATACATAGATAGACTTTCTGAATAAAATCCCCATGCTTCTTTTCCTCAGGAAGAGCATGACTTTGAAATAACCTATAAATTCTCCTTTCTTGTTGTGAGAAATCTTTCTTCATTCCTTTGCTCTTAATTATGCTTTTTGGTTTTGCACTCAACAAGAAGGGAACCCATTGCATTCAGTTACAATGTGTGCATTAATTCTCTAGAAAGCCTGACTTGAGGTCATCAGATTTAATGTTGTCTGCTCCTTCCTTCCTGCTTCTTTGATCCACATTACTCTACTTTATGTGTAAGCTATTTTTTCCCCAAAATGCTTACCAATTTGCAGTATACTAAATAACTTTGTAATTATTTACACTTTTCTTATCTTTAACCACATTACCACATTCCTGCCAGAAGGTAAGCTCCACTAAGGTAGGGTTTATTAGTTTGATTTGTTTTCACCTGCTTCTCTATCCTGACCAGATTGCTAAAAGATATTTGCTGAGAAAATTTGCACATCCTGAAATTTTCTAGAAACACTGCCTCTTATACAGAAAATGCAGATGAGTTGGATAAGCATTACCAACAAGGAGCTTAACATCCAATGGGGGAAATTCACAATTCTACCAAAATGAGATGCAATATATGGTATTTGAAAACTAAATTTCACAAGTTGTTTATGATCTCCTTGAGTATGGTAAATTGACCTCTTTTCCCCCAGAACTGATGATTTCCATGTAATAATAGCCTGACAAGCCTGTGAGATATTTCTTTTATCCTAATTTCTTACAGTGTTCTTGCATTATATGCAGTTAATTCATACATAAGACCTCTTATATGAAGATTGAAGAACACAGGTATGAAATCTCTGATTATAAGGAGTATCACCTTAAGCAGATTTAATGGTTAACCCTATGCTCTTGAAATAATTTTACAAAAGAGTGTTTCACTTCATTTCCTTTTTAATACAAATGAATAAAATTGGACCCCTACTTTTTCCCACACACAAATGTCAACTCCAAATAGAGAAAAAGACTTAACATGCAGACTTCCAATTTAAAGAACTAGAAAGAAACATAGATGGAAAGTTTCATCACACTGGTCTTGGCAAGGACTTCATGAACATGATACTAAAAATCTAGGCAGTCAAAGCAAAAATAGAAAAGTAGGACTATGTCAATGTCAAAAGCTTCCACACACAATAAAGAAACAACTCTGAAGTGGACAGGCAACCTACAGAGTGAGAGACAATATCTGCAATCTTACATCTGTCTGGTAAGAAGGTAATTGCCAAAATACACGGAGAACTTAAACACCTGAAAAAAAAATCAAATAACTCTTATTAACAAACTGGCAAAGTATTTAATAGACATTTATCCAAAAAAGGCATACAAACAAACATACACACGTATATGAATAAGTGCTTAATATCGCCAATCAACAATGAAATTCAAACCCAAACCAAAAGGAGATATCATCTCATACTTTCTGGAGTGGATGTTATCAAAAATAGGTAAGTGTTCAGGGGGTTGTGGAGAAATTCAAATACATGCACAAATATTTGTGGGAATGTAAATTATGTAGCTGATATGTAAAATAGTATGGAGTTTTCTCCAAAAATTAAAAATAAAACTACCATAAGATCCAGTAATCCCAATTCTGGGTACATATCCAACACAGTTGCAGTTGGGATCTTGAAGAGATAGCTCTTCTCCCATGTTTATTGCATATGTATTCACAATAGCCAAGATATGGAAGCAACTCAAATGTCCATCAACAGATAAATGAATTAAAAAAAAACTGTGGTATGTAAATTCTAAAAGTTGATAGATTTTTTTAGAGTAAAGATCTCATCTCCATAGCACATTCAGATTGAAGAGTTGGGAAAGTTTGTCTGGTTTTGTGATTTGGATTTTCCCTTTAATACTCTGTCTTTGATCATGTCACAAACTCCAGTATGAAGGAGGCCAGCTTCAAAACCTAGTCAAGGTGTCTGTTATTTTTGTTGTTCCTTTGTGTCACTGGGAATTGTTTTAGTCAGTTTTTTCATCACTGTAAAAAAAAGGTCCGACAAGAACAACTTAGAGGAGGGAAAGTGTTATTTGGCACTCAATGTTTCAGAGGTCTTGGTCCATAGATAGCCAATTCCTTTGCTCTGGCCCATGGTGAGGCAGAACATCATGACCACAGGGTGTGGAGGAAGAAAACAGCTCAGGACATGGCAATCAGGAAGCAAAGAGATCTTCACTTGCTAGGGACAAAATATAAATCCCAAAGACAGGTCTCTAATGACCCCCTCCTCCATCAACTACCACCTGCTTAAAGGTACAACCAGTTAATCCATAACAGTGGATTAATGCACTGATTCAGTTACAACTCTCATTATCCAATCATTTCACTTTTAACTTTCTTGCAGTGTCTTACACATGAGCTATTGATGGGGTGGGGCATGACATATTCCAAATATTATAAGGACTGATCCAGGGAACTAGGCACCCTACCATTGATTGACATCCCCAGACCTTTTTTACCTTATTATTTGGAGATAAAGTCTCACTAAGCTGCTGATGCAGGCTTCAAACTTGCTATTCTCCTCCTTCAGCTTTCTGAGTCTCTGCGATTACAATGTGTACCACTGTGCTTAGTCAAGCTCTGTTTTATGTAGTCCTTGACCTTTATGTTCCTCAAAGTAATTGTGTCATTGCCAGATAGGGAAAAAAAATTAAATACAAATGATTGAAGTAAAAGAAAAAATAGAGAAAATGAAGAATAATCCAGATATTATTCTGGTCTGTGAGACCACAGAAGAATAGATAACATTTTTTGAAGACAGTTATAGGCACCTTCAGGCACAATTTTAAGCAACTTTTATGTATTTAATATTTTTATGGTCACACCAGTTCCAGGAAGTGGATTTAATTGTATCCCCATTGCCCAGATGAGAAAAGGCAAGACACTAAATTATCATATCATATTCCCAGAGTTTTAGAGGTCCACAACAAAGGGCTTGGAATATGGATCCACAGTGACTGCAGAGCATGTCTCCTTAACTACTGTGCATTCATGGAGATTCAGAGTGCTCACTGTCATTTTCAGAACTCATAATGTGCAGAAAGGAGACAGATGAGCATTTTACTTCCAATGCTTGTGGATGATGTGAATGATGACACCTGTGGGAATAGGTGTGTTTAAAATATCAGTTGCCTTCTCTCTACTTCCTGTTTCTTTTTCAAATGAAATGTTTATTTTAGAGTGGGTTTCTAAATGTCATCTGTTTTATAATCTCTGCATTAGCATTAAAACCCTTTTATGTTGCTTGCAGTTGGGCAGGAAATCAAATGTTGAAAAGTTGAACAAGGATAAAATGTTGAGTTAATAAGCTAGAACGTGGCATTTCTATGAGGAATACTGTGATGGTAATGGGAATATTTACCATCCTGTGAGGGTAACCATGTTTGGTTTTTTTTTTCTTTTCTTTTCAGAAAGATGATGGGTCTTCCTCTAGCAGAAGTAAGAGCAATACAGCAAATATTTACATGCCTATTATTTTTCTGATTATGTTTTTGATAGAATTTTGTACTTATGCTATAATAAATCTTTATTAGTAGCCCGATACCAATGCAAATTTTGTTCTTCAGTAGCAATTATCAGAAATAAAGAAGACATAGTTTCTATTGTGTTGAAATAATTTCAAAAGACTATTGGCCACTCGCCTGTCAATTAACTTATCTTTAAACAGGTCAGAACAGACTTGAATGAAGAGACATAATAGATTCCAGCAAACTGCACAATTGTTCTCTAGCGGAGAGATAAGTATCCATTTATCTGCAAGTTATTGTCAGGTAAAAGTGATAGAGGAAGTATGAACTATTTTACCCTCATGTTTTTGGCAGCCTTTGATTTCACATGGCAGTATCTGAGAATTTTTTTTATAATAACATGCCTGTTATATAGAATCCTTTCTAGTTTTTGTCATTAGATGATTACTCCTTATGCGGAGACATCAGCGTTCAGTTTTCAAACGTATAGGCCTTATTTGTATTAATATCTACTTATTTTCATTTTATGAGGATTTGGGAGACATTATGTTGGAGGTGATCAACCATGGGAATGGTTGAACCAGAAGCCTCATTTTTTATCTCAATATTATTTGATTTTGCAATTTTCACCATTATGCTCTTTGGATATGATTACACACACACACACACACCTTTTACTTTTAAATTTTTTCTTTACTTATTGGATTTAGACTTTTTAGGTTGCTTCCTATAACATAAACTCCAGGCTTAATTCTCCTTTATTTTGTGACTTTTTTCCTTATTTTATTTTAGCACTGAATGGCAACATTCCAATAAATAGAAATAACAAGTACTTCGATGATATTTGTGTGCCTTCAGGTTGATGAAAACTATGAAAATGTTAATCTTGAATTTTTAAACAGTTCCATTAAATGTTTTACACACACACACATATATACACACAGAGAGAGAGAGACACATATATTGTGTATAGTAAAATAACATTTAGATCCTGTGTTTCATCAATGTCATGAGAGATATCATCTCATGACCCACAGATTTTGGAGAGACAAAAAGGCTCTCAAACATTTCAGTTTTCAAATTCCTTTTCATATAATAAGAGATGGAATATTTCAAACCACTGATCACTGTTTTTATTTGAAAACAACCGTGTTTTGTGCTCAAGACTTAAGTCATCATCTTTACTCCAGAGCTGTACAAGGAGACTAAAAGATTCCAAAGCTTTTCCCAAGGTCTCTTGAAACAAGACTGGGTTACTGAGCCCAAATCTAATCTTATTCTCCCGTACTGAACAGTAGTTGTGGAATAAGTATTAATTTGGAGAAAGTAATACATTTTGCATTATGTAACTTATATATTTGGTTGCCTTTGCTCTAGGAGGTACATTAAGTGAAATATCTACAAAAGAATCAATATTTTGTGAACTTATAATTTAATAGGAAGTTTATCTCACATTTTGAGTTAGGAGCCCTCTTAATCATTACATACTGTAAAAGAAAAAGAGAATAATTGTTTGCTGTATTTTGACAGTGATAAACCAAATGCTTATGACTGTATATGACAAGGGAACCTTGCAAAAATCTAAAAAGATAAAATTAAACAATTTGTAGCTGTTTTATGAGCAAAGATATATATATATATATATATATATATATATATATTGAGTTTTTAAACTGTTTTATAAATTTTATTAATTTTTTCTTATGAATACAGCTCTGTTTTAGAAAATTTGAATACATGCAGTATAAATGCAGAGTTTAATTTGTATGCTACCTGCTGAAAATGTAATTTTCTCCCAAAGGTTGTCAACTTTTTAGAATGGGTTCACAGTGGCACTGATTCCTCTTTCTTTTTTATTTTATACCGACATTCCACTTATGAATTCCCCTAGATGATTTTTTGGATATGTTCTAGCTCCATTTAAAACTATTTCTATCATTTCAAAAGGTTTCTCAAATTACATAGAGAAAGAAATGTTTTCAAGAGCCTAATACTATAAGAATATTAGGCTTTGGAAAAATCTAATTTTGTGAAGCTAAAAAATGTAATCAGCATAGAGCACTGGGTAAAATTATTAAAAACCACAAGTGTGAAGAATGTAGAGTGTCCTAATTAAAGAAGGACAGATGCTAATTTCTATGAAAATAAGAATGCAAAATGAGAAACATGTCCCATAATTATACAGAGAGCAGTTCAAGGAATCACAGGAAGAGAATAACCCTTGCATTTTATATTCAGGTTTTTTTGGATATTGTGATATATTTAAGTGTCTGCAATTAATAAATTTGTCTAGTGGTAATTTCAGCCTCACAGATCTGCTTTCTTGACTGTCCTCCAAATATCTTTCCATTTGGTTTAAACTTACATTCAGGATATTTCACTGTTAAGTAATTTTATTACTAATTGCTTATCATTTAAATCGATAAGATGATCAATCATTAATGTCAGACCTTAAAAGGTTTAAATCTCATAAAATATATATGTAAATACATTGAACGACATCTGTATGGTATGTATGTATGTGTATTCATCAAACCATGTGGGACACCAACCTGTGACAGTCTTGCTCCATGTTCTGGGGGAAAGAAATTCATCTAGCACAGTCTTCTGTAATAAGAGCATTAGCTCAGCACTATGCCAGCAAAATTACAGCACAGAATATCATCTCTTTTCAAAGCCTGTGATGTTTATGAAATGTTATTAAAGGAAGAAATTGTTAAAAATGGGAATGAGTTAGGAAGGAAGACAAATGGATAAGAAGATTTCTGACAAAGACAGTATCAAGCATAAATGTGCAGTAGCATAGTAGAGTTTTCAATGCTTTTGATGGCAGTGATTAAGATAGTTTTCCTGGAGTGAAGGGTTGTGTGAGTAATGACTGCTGACAATTAATGTCAAAAATTATATAGAGCAAAAACTGAAAAATACCACTTAAAGACTTCCAAATGTATTGAGAAGATGATGAGGTCACAGAAGCATTTCATGAAACCAAGTAATATGTTTGATTTGCAGTGGATAGAGTAGATTGGAGGGATGGAAATTAGGAGCACACATTGGTTAGTAGGGAAATCAAAGAGTATCTTTACTCCATTTCAATTGTCAGAAAATTGGAATTTATATTAGATTAAGGTTAAAAAAAGGAGTTTACTACTCAATGAAAGTAAAAAGTCGAAGGAAAGCTGAATTTAGGAGTTAAGCAATAATATCATGCTTTCTCTCCTTCACATTGATAAAGGGATCAGCTTTTCCTGCATAACAGACCATCCCAAATTTTACTGACTAAAAAGTCAACAGTTAACCCTGTGATGATGTACATCAGTGATTGAATCTGTCTCGCTGTGCAATTCTTATTACAAAGATAAATGCATATAGTAATGATCATAATGTTGTCTATGTGTGCAAATGAAAAGATACCAGTTAATTTCTCCAACTCTAGATGATATCTCTGGCAAATTCTGTGTATTCCTCCCACAATGGTAACTTGGATGTCTAAATTCCAGCTGCAAATCTTTTCATTTCAGATGAAGTAGAAACAGAAGAATTATTTTCTAGTATCTCTTTACAAATAAAAGACTGATTTTCTGTTTTCTTTCTAAAATTCCATAATTTATTTTACTGGGTTGCTTCAGCTCAATTTTTTTGTAAGACTTTGATTTTTCATTTCTAGGTTATTTAGTTCCTTTAAATGGGATAGGAATGAAGTAGGAAGAGTCTGAATTCAAAAGCCAGGGAACGAGAATAGGGTAGGTTTGAAACCCTTAATGGAAACCAGATTTTTCCCCCAAATATAGGTGAATGGGAACCAGAGATACAAATAGCAAAACATATACTAAACAATCTAATGGGGAAATTTTCAATTCTTTTGTTCTTTTTTTTTTATTGGTTGTTCAAAACATTACAAAGCTCTTGACATATCATATTTCATACATTAGATTCAAGTGGGTTTTGAACTCCCAATTTTACCCCGAATACAGATTGCAGAATCACATCGGTTACACATCCACATTTTTACATAATGCCCTATTAGTAACTGTTGTATTCTGCTACCTTTACTATCCTCTACTATCTCCCCTCCCCTCCCCTCTTCTCTCTCTACCCCATCTACTGTAATTCATTTCTCTCCTTGTTTATTTTCCCATTCCCCTCACAACCTCTTATATGTAATTTTGTATAACCATGCGGGTCTCCCTCCATTACCATGCAATTTCCCTTTTCTCTCCCTTTCCCTCCCACCTCATGTATCTGTTTAATGTTAATCTTTTCTTCCTGCTCTTCCTCCCTGCTTTGTTCTTAGTTGCTCTCATTATATCAAAGAAGACATTTGGTATTTGTTTTTTAGGGATTGGCTAGCTTCACTAAGCATAATCTGCTCTAGTGCCATCCATTTCCCTGCAAATTCCATGATTTTGTCATTTTTTAGTGC
>NW_026000221.1:16073594-16084575 GCF_001458135.2 Marmota marmota marmota
TTTGTTTTTTTTTTTTTTTTGTGTGTGTGTGTATGTGTGGTCCTGGGCTTGTACCCAGGGTCTTACATGAGAGGCAAGCACTCTGCCAACTCAGCTATATCCCCAGCCCAATAATTTAACTTGTGAATGAGCAATTGTCATGCCTTGTAGAATGTGTTTATGGAACTACATGCCCATATTCTGATATCACAGAGAAAACAAGAGTTTATTGTGATCCTGGGAAAGTCATGGAGACATTGTAACTTGAAAATGTGTATAGAATTAGTCATATAAGGCAAGAGAGAAAACAGTTCCACCATAAAATAGATAGATATGTGTTGCTCGCTGTGTGTGCGGGGAGTGAATGTGCTTTTGAGGACTTAATGTAATAGGATGTGATTAGTAATAAAGTTAGTAAATTTGTCAGCAGCCACATACTATATGGCTTCATAAGATAGTCTGGATTTTTATCCTGACAATGATGTGAGAATTTTGAAGAAAATATGTGTTTTTAATGACAGAACATGGATAGATATATTTATAATACACATTCTCTCCATATAATTCTGGAGACCTAGCAGCTGCAATCCCTTTCACTTACACCTATGTAGACAAAGCAAATTGTCCCCTTAAGGAGCTTCTATCACATCATACAAAAGAAGTTAATATTTGGTGTAAAGAAGTGTTGATTACAAACTAAGAATGTAAAGTTGGTAGTGATTAACTTGGTAACTAATTATTTCAGACTTTGTAAGGCTGTTTAATACTTTGTGGGAATAAATATCTGCAACAGCCTCAGGTTAGATCAAATTAGGAGAGGAAAGAATCCTAAGTCATGAATTAGTGATGGATATAAATGGAAAAGAACCACTGTGGTTAGCAAATGATAATATGGATAATACTTATGTGATATTGAGCCAATGCTCCATGGATCATTAGTCCACATACGACCCGCTTTCTCTACCAATTGAAATCAATGTGTTCACTGCTCAGGATTTCAAGCTCAGACAAATGGTTCATTGCTTAAGTCTGAATTTTAAATTATATAGACAGATTGTCTACAGTGAATCAATTGTCTTGAAAGTGGGCTCTGTGGAGATATACTACCAGAGTTTTCAATGTTATAACATTTAATTTCAGTAATCAAAAGATAAGACCCACAGGCTAGGGAAAGAACAAATATAAAGGGGTGGTAATCCAAAGCAAAGAAAAAATCCTTCTAGTTCTCTGTGCTGGAAATAGAAGACAAATAAGGCAATGAAATTGCTTGTCTGTTGTAGCTACCATACATCCTGGGGTCAGTTTTGTGGACTGGCAATTCAGGCAATGTTCAGTGGCACAGTTTTTATTCGGGTTTTGGCTAATGTCACTCTTCAAACAGTGACTGAAGGTATTGCAACAGCTGATGGTTGTTGAGAGGACAGGAGGACTTAACATGGACATATGTCCCTAATCCTGTAGCGAATTTCCCTGGACTCAGACACACAGTGATGATTTCAGAGTTCCTATGAGCATCAGTGAAAAGCTCCCTTAAGGAATAGGTCTATCTTTTCCACTTTCTATACTCACAGATTGTAGCAAAGCCAGCCCAGATTTAAGTTTAGGAAAAGAGGCTATACTTTTTAATGGAAGAAAATAGAACATCTTACAATCATTTTATTTAATATTATATAAAGGTAATTTTGGAAATCAGTGGGAATCCAGAAGTGAGCAATCAGCCTTTGTAGTTCTCCTTCATCTAAATGCAATAAAGCATGAAACCGAGTTCAACACCAAAGCAGATTAACAATCCAAATGCCAAAGCCATGGAGAACAAAGACATGTTCAGGTATATAGATTTTAAAAGATAATCTTCACTTAGCATCTAATGCCCTGTAATGCATGTTTGACTTAAAAATAGATTGTAAGACACATAAATATATGAAGAAATTAATGAAGAGTAATGATAGCTAGAAACATATTCAGTGCTGAGAGTGTGGTTACTTTTCTTCTGTTTGATATCTAGTCAAAGAAGTTCTCTTGATTCTACACTTTCATCACACTGATAGCCCTACCAAGTACAATTAGGGAAGAAAAGGAAAGATGAAGAAAAAAACATAAACTGCAAAAAAATAATAAAAGCTTTTTCATTTTGATATAGATGACATGTTGAACAATAGATGACATGGTGATTTACTTAGGAAATCCACCCCTCCCCAACATCTAGAAAGTGGCCCTAGAACTCAAATAAATAAATAAACCAAAAGTTTACTGGGGAAAACAGGATACAATGCAGATTATCATAAATGCATCTACTACAAATAAGATAACATATTGCAAAAGATAAGGGAGATAATATCTAACCCAAATAATTATGGAAAATAATGTTTTCACAAAATACAAAGGTAAATACCAAGAGAAGTGTAGAAAAAAGCTCTAATATACTTGTAATTCTGTTTATCATAGGGGTACTAGATAGTAATTTTCGCATAACTTTTACATTTATTTCAATGTTAAAAAAATTGCATAGTTAGTGTTAGATTTTTCATTGTTAAAGAAAGACATCACAAGTAAGAAGAACACAAGATTAAATCCTGTGATGCTGGATCACAGTCAGGCACATCAGTGTAAACCCATATTGATTTAGTGGAATGATACAAATATAAATATTTATATGTGAATATATATACATATGTAAGTCTAAATGTACATGTATGAATTTATGTTGACATACATGTTTTCCTAAGTGCATTTCCTTAGAGGAGACTACAAGAAGAAATACTCAAATAGAATGAGCATACTTTGAGCCCAGATAAATATACTTCTTTAATGAAAAGAGATACAGGAGACTCTTTGCAGAAAACATTGATTCTAGAATTTGGACAGGAAACATACAAACTGAATATTTTTGCACTACCAGAAAATAATGTGCTTTTAAAAAGATATATCAATAGGCCATAGGAGGCAACCTCAAAGACATTTCAACAAGCAGAACAGAAAAAAAGGAGCTGTAAAATAAATAAATAAATGGTAATAGTATTGGATAATTACCAGAGAATAAATAATTACATGAGTCACCAATGATGTATATAAATACATAATTAAATACATTACGAAAAAATTAAATGGTGTGATAAATCATTTAAAAAGTATTAAAGCAAACCAGAAAAGGTCAGAATAAGCTAATTTTAAATACATGTGAGCCTTTCCTGCCATTTGTGACCAAGAAAGAGAGGGATGTGGAGCAAGATGAAAGCAATTACAACTGTATTTTCACATTTGAGTTGTGATGTGTGAAATTTCTTTCTGCAGTTTTGGAATAACTATGGCTTAAAGTAGGCACAGGAGGATGATCCCAACTCTAACACAAAAGATATTCCAAAGACACTTGACAATAAGCATGCTTTTGGGAGAGCTGATCTTTTCCCCCACTTTCTTTCCTCTTCTTTTATTTGGTGGTTGTAAGTAGAGATAACGTTATAGATAGTATTTAAACTTGGGAAGATAACAGCTCCTTTGATATTTCTCAGAAAGCTCACTACTTAATAAAGCCTGTAGATGTGTTAAGTTTTAAAAAAATAGCAGTGTGTGTGTGTGTGTGTGTGTGTGTGTGTGTTCTTTCTCTGGGATTTGAGTAAATTCTGGGAAAAAGAAAGCTGTGAAAAACTAGTCATTGTGTGGTTTTTATTTCCCCAATGTTGCACATGATCTGTGTCACTATGGTGCTTATAATTCCACAAAGGGTACTGAAATTTTATATTGTATTTGAAAATTCGTGTGGCTGCCTTTGAGAATACAATATTTGTAGATGCTGAAAACATTATGCAAAATGCATGTTTTGTATTATATCATTCCTTTCTAACTACATATAAAAACCACTTTATAGTATTGTGTGATGCCCACCTCATTTTAATAATTAGAGTGACATAAAATAATTGGATGTAAATCATTTTTGTAACATAATAAAAGCAAAATGTAATAGAGTTATGGTGACACAGCTCATACCAGCAAGTTCATTGGATGTGACAAGAAGAATTTGGTATTAGAGTGGGATTTCTTTAAAAAAAATAAGTTGACTTAATTTTTTTGATGCATGATAATATCGTTTTCTCCAATTTAATCAAAAGATCTTATAGGAAAACATCTGTTTCTAATGTTATTATGTCGGTTTTTTATTTGGCCAAACTCATTAGGGTATTGAATACCTCAGGCACTTTGTACAAGAGGTATGTGGGATAAATACAGGGTATTATTTGGAAATGAGTCATCCATGCAAAAAGCAGGTGATGGAAAACTCTTTCAAAATTCAGTCCAAAATTCAGTCCAATCTTCTCATAATTAATTCCTAGAAACCAAAAGTCAGGATGTATATCCACTTGTCAGTTGAAAGACTGAATAATATATTTGGTTTTATTTTTGCAGATGTTCATCGTTCTAGTTAAAGAAATATCTTTGCCTTTAGTTGGAAAATTTGATATCCTGACTGAGCCCAAATAGTTTGGAAGACAAGTCCAAATCCTAATCTTGCATGGAGTCCAAGAGTGTAGATTTTGGGTCTGGAAAACATTACGTAACTCCCCTACTTGTTTCAAATTATCTATATGCAATTGAGAGAGAAATGATAATGTCCCATTGAATTAAAATAATAGAAAAAAATGATTATTGAGGAACACTAAATAAAACTTAAAACATTTCTTAGTTATAAAGGGATGTCATATTAGTGTAAACTAAATTAATTAACTGTTACTATCGAAGTTGGTGATAAATGCTATATATTCTCACAACAGAGAAAAAAGTACTGCTTATAATTAATCAGTTAATTTATTCCAAACATTTTTAATTATTTCATTGTTTCATTACTGCCTTATTCAACAGATATACACTAACTATTAGGAAAACCTCTCAATCTCTAAAGATAAGTTCAAAAATTATGTATCTTCAATAACATAAGTATAATAGGTAGAGAAGAAAACTATTTTCATTTTACCTGCAACTGATTTTTTAAAATTATTTATTTAATTAAGTATATATGACAGCAGAATTCATTTTGATTCATTGTACAGAATTGTAGCACAACTTTTCATTTCTCCAATTGTATATGATGTAGCATTGCACCATATGTGCAGTCATACAGGGTAATAATGTCTATCTCATTCCACCATCATTCCTGTCCCCATACCCCACCCTGCTATCCCCTTTGCCCAATCACAGTTTCTACATTTTTCCCATGCTCCCACCCATTATGGATCAGCTTCCACTTATCAGAGAAAACATTTGGACTTTGATTATTTGGGATTGGCTTACTTCGCTTAGCATGATATACTCCAAACTTCATCCATGTACCTGCAAATGACATAATTATACTCTCTTTTAATGCTGAATAATATTCCATCGTGTATATATACCATTGTTTCTTTATCAATTTATCTATTAAAGGACATCTAGGTTGGTTCCACAGTTTAGCTATTGTGAATTTGGCTGCTATAAACATTGATGTGGCTGTGTTACTATAGTATGATGATTTTATGTCCTTTGGGTATAGACAGAGGAATAGGATAGCTGGGTCAAATTGTGGTTCCATTCCAAGTTTTCTAAGGAATCTCTATACTGCTTTCCATAGTGTATGTACCAATTTGCAATTCCACCAGCAATGTATGAGTGTGCCTTTTCCCCTACTTCCTTGCAAACATTTATTATTATCATCTGTATTATTGATAACTGTCATTCTGACATGAGATGAAATCTTAGAGTAGTTTTGATTTGCATTTCTCTAATTTCTAATTATGGTTAACATTTTTTCTATATTTATTGATTGATTATATATCTTTTTCGAGAAGTATCAAATTTGCTCCCACAATGTGGGCACTCTCTTCACATCATTGATTGTTTTTCTGAGAAGAAGTTTTTCAGTTTGAATCCATCCCATTTATTAATTCTTAATTTTATTTCTTGCAGAAACCTCCACCATAAAACTTTAAGAATTAATAAATGAATTCAGCAAAGTAACAAGATATAAAATCAATACCCATAAATCAAATGCATTTCTATACATCAGTGATGAATCCTTTCAAAGAGAAATTAGGGAAACTACCCCATTCACAATAGCATCAAAAAAAGAAAAAAAAAAAAGAAACCTTGAGAATCTACTTAACAAAAGAGGTAAAAAACCTTTACAATGAAAACTACAGAACACTAAAGAAAGAAATTGAAGAAGGCCTTAGAAGATGGATAGATTTCCCATGCTCTTGGAGAGGCAAAATTAATATTGTTAAAATGGGCATATTACCCAAACACTATACAGATCCAATGCAATTCCAATTAAAAACCCAAAGTAATTCCTTATAGAAATAGAAAGGCAATCATGAAATTCATTTGGAAAAACAAGAGACCCAAAATATCCAAAGCAAAACATGGCAAGAAGAGTCAATCAAGACGCACCACAATACCAGACCTTAAACTCTACTAAAAGTTATAGTAACAAAAATGGCATGGTATTGGCACCAAAATAGACATGTAGACCAATGGTACAGAATAGAAGACACAGAGACAAACCCCATAAATACAGTTATCTCATACTAGACAGAGGAACTAAAAACATACTTTGGAAGCAAAATAGTTTCTTCAACAAATGGTGCTGAGAAAATTGGAAATTCATATGCAGCAAAATGAAGCTAAACTCCTATCTCTTACTATGCACAAAACTCAAAGTGGATTAAGGACCTAGAAATTATACCAGAGAGACTATGCCTAATAGAGGAAAAATTAGGACCAAATCTTCATCATGTCTGATTAGACCCCAGGTTTCTTAACAAGATTCATAAAATGCAACTGATTTTTAATTAAAATAGGTACAATAATACTTTAAATTTTTAGTTGTTAAATATTATTTTATTCATAAAAAATAAATATTTTGTATGATTAAAAAATAATTTTTCCCATTTTAGACTTCTTCACATCTAAACCACCTAAAAGCCATAGTCGTGGTAATAGTACTGGAAGTATTATAACTATTCATTGTCAAGTTTATATTTCTTTATAGATTACAAACTACCACAAAGAGATTATGGAATTAAGTCCTCTTTGTTCTATGAACATGAGCTCAGATCATTTCCTTGGTAATCAAAGCATTTGAAATTTAAGATATAAGGTTTAGCTTTCTTAAAGCATCTTTTTTGAATGGGTGCATAATTATGTCCTGTTTTGCAAAGAATACATATCTTAAAAAAAAACAAACAAAAAAAAAACCTTAGGACACTTAACCACTGAGCCACGTGTCCAGTCCATTTTTTTTTTTTTTTTTTTGTAAAATTTAGAGACAGGGTCTCACTGAGTTGCTTAGGGCCTCGCTAAATTGCTGATGCTGGCTTTGAACTCAAATTTTCCTGCCTCAGCCTCCTACCCACTGAGATTACAGATGTGCACCACCACACTCAAGCAAGGGTGCATACCTTTAATCAAAGATTCTGGATATTTTTTTTCTGTCTTTTGTTTTTATTTTAACTATCTAATTTTAATTTATTTTCTATCATCACACTTTTGAGTATAGGAATCCATTTTTTTTAAAATGTTGCCCTCTTGGCTAGATTATCTTTAATGTGTATTGCAAGGCCAATATTCCATGATTCTGCAGTTGGTCTATGTTTTCTGTCACCCTTAGTAAGCTAGATCACCCAAATAGAAACATGTAAAACTGGTTTATTTTAAGATTTTTGTAGCCACTGAGACAAATTGCTCACCAATTTTCTTTGCAAACTCAGAGGCAGATTATATATGTTATTCTTCATTGAAATTATGTTCAGGACATATGACTGAGTTCTGGCCAAAAGAAAGGTAGTGAAAATGGTATGCAAACCTTTCTGGCCTTCTGCACACCTAATAGTGTATCCAGGATTGTTAATAAATTATGACAATTACATTATTATAGCAGAAAGTATGATATAATCAATATGTGTCAGGGTGTGTATACACATATATAATGTATGTGTCTTAGTGGACACAACAGATGATATCTAAAATTGGTATTTCTAAAGTTCAGATTAATTGAATTAATAATTAAAATTCCTTCAAATTCAATAGCACATCAGAAATATACTTTTCCTTTTTTCTAAAAATATGGGAATAGTGTCAACTTTATTAGATTCACCACAAGATATTTTCAAAAGAATATTCCTAGTTCTTAATTTGCTGTATCTGCATTTATGTGAGCAAAAACTCAAAGTTTGTTAAAATTATATAAATAGCACTTAACTATTGCAGGCTTTTTTCATACTAACCATTTAATCTACTGCTATTTGTTTACTAGCAGTTTCCAAACATTTTATTTCATTTAATCATGTCCTTCCTTAGTTTAACAAAAACAAAAAGAAAAAAGATGAGATTTTTCAGAACCCATTTAACAAAGTAAGATTCCTTTAAGGAAATTGAATTTAATAGATCCCCAGAAGAAAAAATATGATGAAACCAATTAAAAGGTTAATACATAAAGTGTGTGACAGATGGCAGGAACTTTCTGGTCCCCTAGCATTGCAATAAGCCTGGCTGTAAGCTTGGGCTCTCACTGTGAGCTTTGGTCTGAACAGCCTGTGGTTCTGACCAGAATTTCAGATGCCACATCCAAGACACTTCAAGGCCCTTGATTTACCACAGGGATATGGCCCTTTGTAAACCCACTCTATTTCAAAACTTGAGATTTCTATGTGAGTTTGAGGAGACTCACCCCTTGCCTCAGGGGCCCTAGCCCTTTACAGAGAACAGACTGTGAATTCCTCTTTCAAACTAGAAATCAGTCTCTGCAGCTGTCCCCTTAAGGAGTGTGGTTAAAAAAAGAAGAAGAAAAGAAAAAAGAAAGGAAAAACCCTTGTGCTTCTGTTGCCTACTTTGTTAATAAATAGCAGATTCACTCTCTGGGGCCATGCTAAATTTATAAAGAACACGTTATGCCAGACAAACTTGATTGCTTTTTTGATAAACTCACTAAATCAGTGAATAAAGGAATAGAGCAGATAGCAAATATCTTGATCATAATAAAATGAGTTGATAGCAATTCACAAACACAAACTCAAAGAGATTTTGCTTGAAAATTTAATTCAAATTACCTTAGCTGCAAGTACTGTCACATAGATTGAAAATTGAATGAAGAATGACCATAAAGAAAGGATAATGAAAAATGCTAACAAAGAAATCTATCATGGGAACTTAAAATCTTAATGAATATTATATAAGACAGGCGAGGCAGGCAGACTTTAATTTCTCACCTTGCCTGCCTAATTGAGAAGCTTTATGAGTAACCAAAGGAATTATTTTTCTTCACTACTTGAAAGCATGTTGTATTTAGAGGAATTGGTTTTGTTAGATTTACCAGGCTGTGGAGATTATTTCTACTCCAGAACATCAGCCATATTGAATTCTAAGGAAGCTAAGGAAATCCTAGGGAGTGCAAGGGATCCCTTAGTAATTCCTCTTAGATTCTTGCAAATGAGGGTGAGCAAAAGTGAGCAAGGTAGGTCTAGAATTAGTTTCATTGTCTTACATAGAGGTTTTGAAGTCCTTATGTAAGGCAAGACACCACAACTGCACAACTTACCATCTAGAAACTCTCATGGAACATGAAATAAACCAATCCCAAAAAGCCAAAGACCAAATATTCTCTCTGATAAGTAGATGTTAATTCACAGTAAGAGGGAGAAAGGGAAGAATAAAAATTGACTGGATTAGACTAAGGGAAATGATGGGCAGGTACAGGGTATGAGATTAGGAAAGAGAGTACAATGAATCTGATGTAACTTTCCTATGTTCATATAAGAATAAACCACCAGTGAAACTCGACATAACGTACAAATACAAGAAAGGGTCACAATTACAATAAGTTATACTCCATGTACGTATAATATATCAGAGTACACTCTACTGTCATGTATATCTGAAAAGAATAAAAAAAATAAAAAATAAATAAAACCTAAAAAAATAATATCTGTCTGAATTGGGGAGACTTAGTCTTAGTCTTCAAGATCAGTGTGTATGCAGCTGCTTTGTGTTATAGTTGAATTATCTAGTTAAAGGGGACAAGAGAAAGAATGGCACATAGTTAATAACCAAACTTTGAGTTCTGGTTTATCTCTTAAAAACCAAATAAACTAGAAATGTCCCACAACCATTCTCAACCTCTATTAACTTATTTGTAAAGCTGATCATAAAAACTCAAGAGTTAACTACCTTGATGAGTGTATGAAATGGGTAGTAAAGAAAACTATGCTATGAAGAAGGTTGAGGGGACCTAAAAGTTGATGTTTAGGTGGCAGTGGGCATTCAAATGTCTGATTTACACAAAATGCTCAGTTATCTGTCTAATTTAAAATGAGAATTCAATTACTAATGATGGCAATCATGGTTAGGGTGATATTCCTGGAATTGAGATCAAGTCTATCTCCTGAAGAGCCTGATCATCTCTTTTCTCCTTTTGTTCGAATACTGGAACTTCATATAACCATGATATTTTTGCCTATCTGATTTTTTTTTATTGTTGGTTGTTCAAAACATTACATAGTTCTTGATATATCATCTTACACACTTTGCTTCAAGTGGGTTATGAACTCCCATTTTTAGGCCATATACAGATTTCAGAATCACATCAATTACACATCCATTGATTTACATATTGCCATACTAGTGACTGTCGTGTTCTGCTACCTTTCCTATCCTCTACTATCCCCCCTCCCCTCCCCTCCCCTCCCCTCTTCTCTCTCTCTACCCCCTCTACTGACCTTCATTTCTCCCCCTTGTATTATTTTTCCCTTTCCCCTCATTTCCTCTTGTATGTTCTTTTGTATAACCCTGAGGGTCTCCTTCCATTTCCATGCAATTTCCCTTTTCTCTCCCTTTCCCTCCCACCTCTCATCTCTGTTTAATGTTAATCTTCTTCTCATGCTCTTCGTCCCTACTCTGTTCTTAGTTACTCTCCTTATATCAAAGAAGACATTTGGCATTTGTTTTTTAGGGATTGGCTAGCTTCACTTAGCATAATCTG
>NW_026000221.1:16086758-16112529 GCF_001458135.2 Marmota marmota marmota
GTCGCCGCTGGTGTTAAGGGGAGGTGGGGATCTGGAATCCCCTCTGCTTCCCTACAGACACGCCCCCGGAGAGATTCCCGAGGTTTCCTGGCTGCTTGTATCTGGAGGGGGTGGGAGTCACACACCTGCTAACATGGATTCCGCTGGGAAGGAATTCTGTTGGCGGAACTCTGGTGATGTCACCTCTCTGCTATGGCGGGCCACAGGCTCCTTGCCGGAGTGTCCGAAGGGAGGGGTGGGACTGGTCTGTCTCTGGTTGGTTTCAGCTCCCGGTTCGCTATTTCATGAAGGCTTGGCGAGAGACCTCTTCCTAGAGTCCCTGCACCGCTCCTGCTGCGCTGCGCCTCCTAGGCTATCCGCCCTGACGCGGGGGCCGCGTGCAGGCAGCCGACAGTTGCTGAGTCGCGTGGGCAGCAGCTGGCGGGTCTGGACCTCTGCGCTGCGTGGCGGAGATTCACTCGTCTAGCGCAAACTGTCACCTCCAAAAATCCTACTGATTCCCGGCCGGTCTCTCTTTAGTGGAATTTTGCTAGGAGTTTCTCAGCAGGTCGAATCTAAGCGTATCCATGCGTCTCTCTGACCCCGTTGTTGAGGAGGTACTGAAAGCGCTGCCTCCCCTCTCGCCGCCATGTTGGATCCCCCGCCTATCTGATTTTGAGTCATTGATCCTGTTCAACTGATTTGATTAAACACTTATGAATTATACACATCTTGTATAATCCCACACTTTTGCATTTTTAAGAATTCTTTCCACCGTCCACAATTGTAAAAACTTTTCCTTATCTGTTACACTGTCCTGATCAGGACCCATGGATCCTTGCAGATGACCTTGCATCGGGCATGAGAAAACTACGTATCGTATACATAAAAAAAATCCACACACAGCTAAGTCAATAACTGGCCAAATACTAATTGAGCCACTTCCTTATTTTCAACATGAGAAGATAATTTATACCAGTGCAATTTGCAGTTAACTGAATAAGATTTTAATGCCTGAAGGTGTCTGTGTTCTTCAACAAATCTCACAGTTCCTCTGAGTATCCTTTCCTACATCTGCAAAATGGGAATTATGATCCCTGTGCTGCCTACAGCACAGGATTATTATGAGACTCGTATTATTACTGGAAAGTATTTTTTGTCCCAGAAGTGTCTTAGAAGTTGGAGAAAGCTATTAAGTGCCCATTTAATGAGAAAAGAAAAGAAACACCCAAGCTCTCATTACAGCACCTAAATAGGGATGCTTTAACCTGTAATGAAATTTCTATTTGCATCACAAGTAGTTCAATTTTGGACTGTTAATGAACAACCAAGATATAGAATAATTTTGAAATTAATATAATGGACTAAATATATTTAAGTTACCAAAAAATTTGAAATATTAACTTTTTATTGCAAGTTCTTCCTTTTTATAATATTTTAGAATTTCCATATTCTGTGTGTGTTTGTGTGTATATATATGTATGTGTATATATATATTACATACATATAATAAATATATGTATGATAGTTTTTTTAATAGCTTCAAACATTGTCAGAGCTTATTCAAATTAAGGACATGGACCCCTGCAATAAATCACTGAACTTCTCTCAGTCTTAGTAGACATTATCTATTCATTGGGATTTGTATTATTTTAAAAAGTTTTTATTTTCGATTGACACAAAAATTATGCAAATTTATGTGATAAAGTTTGATAATTTAATATATGAATTCAATGTATGAGGTACATCTTTATAAAAATGTTTTTTTGCTCTATTGGAAAATGAACCCAGGGCCTCAACATGCCAGGCAAGTGTTCTAATCCTAACTGCATCCCCAGATAAATGTCTATTTTTATGTAGATTTTTAAAATGTGATACCAAGTTGTTTTCTGATATATATCATTAATAGTTCTCAGTGACTGAACCAAAGTAGAAGTATAACAAAGGATGCATAACCTGTCTCTAAAGGCAAGTTGGTAGGGCAGAGCTTTGGGAAAAAGAACATTTCTAAACTGCATCTACCAATATGGAAAATTTGAGGATAATTGTGCAAACTACATTTTATCTTACATGGGAGACAACTCATTTTTAAATAAATGTTTACTTAATATAAATACATCTTTTTAAAGAAAAATATATAATTTCCAAGGTAAGTGTAACTTGCTTGCTGTGTGGAAAGTCTACTTGCATCAGAAACAATTTTTGTGAAAAAATATTGAATACAAAATCATTTAATTCTGGTCATTTAATTCTGCTTTCCTTTTTATGTTTCAATTGCAAAGGCTGACAAAAAGAAATAATAATCTTATTTCATGATAAGGTGGGAATTGAATAAATAATGTGGCCAGATTTCAAAAAAAGATATAAGAACATAATCAGTTCTCAATGCATTTATGCATATATACACACATATATATGCATATACATAAATATATGCATGTTTATATAAAATATATACATTTATATATAAATATATAGGTATATATAAATATGTACATGTTTAGACAGATATGTACATTTTGTGTATATATATATTTATATATTTAACATGTATATATATTACATATTTAATATACATACTATATGTTCAATAATACATTTTATATATGCATATATCTGTATATTTATATATTTAATATGTACCTAAATTTATATATACATATATATGTACATATTTAGTACACATAATAGTTAATGACAGTATTTTATATATGCGTATGCATATATGTATATGAAATGTATATATTTAATATATTTAATTATATATGATATATACATATATGTGTATACATGCATATATTTTTATGTATTTGTATATATACTTGTATATACATATTTAGCCTCTACAGACTGAGACATTCCTTAGAAAGAAGAAGCTGAACCTTGGCTTTCATGAACATAGTTATTTTGGAAAATCTAATCCAGAGAGCAAGAATGACCAGAGAGTGTGGGGCAGAAGAGAAAGTAGTCAATATAATGAAACCCTGTGGAACTGTTTGTGCTGTTGGCTTTTGGATATCACATTATTCTGAAGCCTTTGAGAATGAATGAGAATATCCAACTTCAAAATTGCACTCCGTGAGATGGAAGCTATTAAATATATATATGTTCATTAACTTTTCTCCTGGTAGGCCCAGGGTGGTTACATGAATTGTTCAGTTTTCTATGTTTCCACATTAGTGAATGATCTTGTCCTGAGTGACAGCCTGCATACAGGCAACTTTCTCTACTGAAGAGGACTTGGAGCAGAAAGACCTGGTGTAGCCACAGAATTGCCCAGGTAATATATACCTGACAAAAGCTGCCTGCTTAGTAATTCCTACAGAAAATAGTGAGCTCACAGGATGCCAGGTAGCAACAAAACTAGGCACCACTCAAATAAACTGAGTTAAATTTACAGTGTTCTTGCTTACATATACATATCCCTACCTCTACTCTTCTGTTTTCCCTGTAACTTTTTATTTAAAGAAGTGTAATCTCCAGTCACTCTTCACTGGAACATTTTTCACCTCTGATGAGTGTATTAAGTTGTGTTTCCACCATTTTTCTCTTTCCTTTTCAATAAATTTCTTTGTTGTTAGACCAGCCTGCTGTCATCCAATACGAATCC
Source organism: Marmota marmota marmota (assembly GCF_001458135.2). Taxonomy (NCBI): domain Eukaryota; kingdom Metazoa; phylum Chordata; class Mammalia; order Rodentia; family Sciuridae; genus Marmota; species Marmota marmota. The sequence continues at coordinate 16,090,348 of NW_026000221.1, forward strand.
TCTGCACTTTATTTTCCAAATCTGAGAGTGATGGCTCTGTGACATCTGTCACCCCACTGGGTGCCAGGGTTGACTAGGCTGATCTGGCTGACTAGTGTGTGTCCCCATCATCCCTCATCATTCCATGTTTTTCCTTCCTGAAGCTGTAGGTTTGGTGGAGTAGGAGGACCTTCCCCATTGGAGAAAGACTGTTCTTTGGTCAAGAATATGAGAGTAGCTGCATTCCCTGCAAGAACTTCCAAATGAGCTCTCTTTTCATATTTCACTTTTTTTTTTCATTTTTTATTCAATGTCTCAAAAGGCCAGGGGGTAGGATTACCTTCTGTCAATAAGCAAAACAAAATAGTTCTTGGATTGGCAAAATATGAACTACTGAAAATAAGGAAAGGTTGCATGGATGTTGGGCAAGTTATTTTGCTTATTTATACAGGTTTTAAATGTTTCCATTTTAGGAGCTACTTATTAAAAAAAAGGAAAATTAACTAAATTGTCTAGCCAATTTAGTTATGAGGTGAGACTGCCCATGTCTACAAAGTAGAGAGCCTCTGCTTACGGAAAACACTATAGTGATGATGAGGAAAAATCACTGACAGAATGTTTTTTTTTATTTTTGTTTATACTAAATCCTTACACCTGAAAATGTTTTTTAGATTTTTTTATTGATTCTTTTTAGATATATATTACAGTAGACTGTATTTTGGCATATTATACATATGTGAAGTATAACCTTCAATTCTTTTGGTTGTGCATAATGTGGAGTTACACTGGTTGTGTATTCATATATGAACATGGGAAAGCTAAGTCAGATTCATTCTAGTGTCTTTCCTATTTCCATCTCCCCTTCTTTCCCTTCATTACCCTTTGTTTACTCCAATGAACTTCAATTCTCCCCTCCCTAACCCCTTATTGTGTGTTAGCATCTGCATATCAGAGACAACATTCAGCTTTTGGTTTTGGGGGATTGGCTTATTTCACTTAGCATGATATTCTCCAGTTCCATCCATTTACCATCAAATACCATAATTCCATTTTCTTTAGGGCTGAGTAATATTCTGTTGTGTATATATACCACAGTTTCTTTATCCATTCATCTGTTGAAGGGCACCTAGATTGGTTCCTTAGCTTAGCTATAGTGAATTGAAATACTATAAACATTGATGTGTCCACATCACTATAGTATGTTGATTTTAAAAGGCCTTTGGGTATAAGCTGAGGAGTTGGATAACTGGGTCAAATGGTGGTTCTATTCCAAGTTTTCTGCTTTCCAGAGAGGTTGCACCAATTTGCAGTCTTACCAACAATATATGAGTGTACTATTTCCCCCAAATCCTTACCAACATTTATTGTTACTTGTATTATTGATAATTGCCATTCTGGCTGGAATGAGATGAAATATCAGTGTAGTTTAATTTGCATTTCCCATATTTCTTCTTCTGTGAAGTGCCTGTTCAGTTTCTTTGCCCATTTATTGATTGGGTTTTGGGGTATTGTTTTTGTTTTTGTTTTAAGTTTTTTGAGTTCTTTATATATCCTGAAGGTTAATGCTCTATCTGAGGTTCAGGTGCAAAATTTTTCTCTCATTCCTTAGGCTCTCTGTTCATGTTCTTGATTATTTCTTTTGCTGTAGGTATTTTACCAGAGGCCCTGCAACTACTAGAAGAAAAAGATACCCAAAACTCTATCATGTCACTTTAGGAATTGAATTCCTCAAAAAGACTCCCAAAATCCAAGAAGAAAAATCAAGAATCAATAAATGGGATGGTATCAAATTAAAACTTCACAGAAAATGAAAATGGTTCCTAATGTTGACATTAATGCACTTGGCTAAGACAAACACATTCATTGAGATCAATCCCAGTTTTAAAGGAAATGACAGTCCAGGTATCACAATAAATAGATTTACTTCTTTCAAACTAAATGTTCTTGTGATGTTCACTGTTTGACAAAATGAATAATTGATAGAAGAAATGAAGATTTAAAAAAAAACTCAAATTCATATATCATTGAGGCCCTATGTTTTACATGATCATAAAATTAAGTCTAGTGGTCACTCTCTCAAGAACTCTTATTTATATTTTTAATACTAATTAAGGGGGATGGGCCTAATCTTTCCTTTGATGGCAATAGAATATGGCACCTTTTCTACATACAGGAAAGATTCATGAAATGTCCCGAGTTGCTATGTATAATATATACTTCTGGTTTTAACTATTAAATTCCATAATCCAGAAGTAATTGTTTTTTTAAGTTTAATCTCAAATAATTCTAAAGCAGCCCTGAAATATAGTGAGCATGCAGAAAGGTAAACAGAAGAGCTCAGAGAAAATTCACGTACGCAACATCTCTATTTACAAAGAACTGAAGGACCTGAGAGTTAAAGTAACTTTTACCATTCAAGAAAGTGGTACTAGCAGAACACTCAGGCCTGCAGAATTCTAACCTCTGACTTCTTGGACCACACATGGGATAGGTATAACTATATAGCCTTAGTCAATAACTTTTTCTCTGTTGTCTACAGGAATAAAGACATAGTCCTCTCAAAACTGCTTAAGACATTGTGTTCTTTAATATAAACTCTTGATGGTATTTATGAGACACATAGCTGCCCATGTCACATTTTAATCACTCTGAGAAAGTGTTTTGCATTGAATTTAAAAAAAATGAGAAGAATTCAACCTTCACTTTGTATCTATAAAGAAAAAGAATGATTGGAAAAGATCTTCCTCTTCATTTGCAAGAGAAACAAAGGAACTTAGGTTACTACAAGTAAAAGCCATGTTGAACATGTCATGGATGAAAATAAAACAGACAAGCAAATACAAACAAAACTATATCCATTCCCATTGGTTGACTGGTTTTGAAACAGATGGCCTAATTAGAGACTCCAAAAGAATGTGAGAGCCCATGTGCCAAATGGGAAAAAAGACATTGTACCTCTGGGCTTAGAATATAATTCGGTATCACAGAAATAACAACTATGGCTTCATTGGCTTTAGATAGACACCTTAGAAGAAATATGGTTAATCTGAAATCAGAAACAGAAGTTCTCATGGATGGTTAAATCATTTAAGTAAATTGTAGAGGAAGTTGAACAATGCAAGAGTTCTGTTGTCACCCAGTATTAAAATTTTTAATACTGAAATTTAGCGACAGTTATTTGGGGTAGAAACAAAATTTTTGAGATCCTAGAATAACCATGATACCCAAAGCCTTATGAAATGGTCATATCATCTTCTTGGGTAAATGTTGTTATTGTATACATTAGAACCAGCAACAAAGAGAAGAGCAATGTTTCTAAACAAGCAGACACAAATGGAAATGGGCTGAATCCAGTTAGAGAATTTTAACTAACCAATTGGATATTTAGTGAGTAATTAGACTCCTGGCTTTCCATCTCCCTTCAAATGTTAGGATTTTATGATTTGGTGAGTATATTGAACCCTCTTTTCTAGAAAAAAGGGGAGAACACAAACATTTTACAATTGTTTCATTTTGTAAAGATAACATGAAGGTGCACATAAAATATTAACCTACCCTAAATTCATGTATCTGCGATTGATTTGGAAGAAAAAGGTATTCTGTTTTCCCCATATTTTTATTGGTGCATCATTATAATTATGCATTATAGTGGAATTTGTCATTACATATTCATACATGGACCCAGTATAAGTTTGTAATTTGGTCAGTATTGTTCCCCAGCATTTCCCCTTTCCCTTACCTCCCCCTCCCCCTNAGCAAGAAATATGGATTCAAACCTAGGACTTTAGAACATGTGACCAACATTGATGTGAAATTCAGCCAAGTCTTTCGCAAGCCAACTTGAGCAACCTCCTGGATCCCAAAGGGAGAGGTTTTCCTTGTCCTCTTTCTAGGCCTAAGAGAGCAAAGACCAGGGCAATAGAGAAGTAACCTGAGTGGCCAGTGCTGTAACCAAAGATTCTGCCCAGATACCTGGAGTTAGTGGTGTTTTCAGCCAGTTTGAATGGAAAGGCAGAAGAGCAAAATGAACAACTTCTTTCCAGAAGTCTGAGGATTGTGCTCTGCAGCATCATACTTCATCCTTAGAAAGAACCACCAGTGAGGGAAGAAATGGACTCAGGGTAGGATTCTGGGCTTCTCCATATTTTGAATAATCCTCCTCCTCCTCCCCCTCCCCCTCCCCCTCCCCCTCGTCCCTTTCCTTTTCTTCACTGGTCTCCTTTTGATTTTCATGAGATCCCTTGCAGCTGAAGGAAGATATTCTTCATGGACTACTTGTAAATACAATGAACATCCTCACAAAAATAGCATTCTATCTGTTCCAGTGACTACCATCAATTGGTTGCAATTTAGGAAGTAACATTTGTTTACATAGAAGTATATTAATTTGGTTACTAATATGAATAAATAATAAGGAACTTAAATTATAAGCCAAAGCAATCAATATAAAGACTCTGACAAGTTGGTGACTTTTTATTTAATTACCCTAAAATTCCATTTTAACATTCAGCATGTTACCCCATACATAATAGCGACTCAAGCTGTCCTGATGAATAAATGCATGAATGAATGGATAAATGATTATATAAATAAGCCTTTTGTAACTAAGTATTTATTCATATTTAATCAATTATTGTAGCTCCACTTTGTCCCATGGTCTATGGTTTTTGTACCAGGAGGGGTACAGAATTATTTTAAAAAATATATAAAATAGATAGTGATAGAAGTTTTACATTAAAAGGAATACCTACCCATTAGGCATTTAAGGAGAAGCAGAAGGTGATAGAACAGAAACATGAACAATAAGAACAAAAATGAAAATAGTAAGTACCATTAGAATAATTTACAGAAAAGTCTTAAGAAAAGAAGAAATAGACGATAATTGCAGCTTTGGAGAAAAATATTTGCTTCAGAGATGCAATTCTGAGGGCAATATTGATTAGTTTATGCTCATATTTTTCTGCCTTGTTTCTTTTCCCTGTAGTATTTCTTTGGAAAAGAACTTGTATTTCTCTTTCTCCCCTTAATTTCCTAGCAGCAATAAGTGATTTCTTGCAAAATAGAAATTTAATAGTAGAGCAGTGTTCAAAAAAATTGTGTTAACAGGTTAACTGTGCAACTCAGAGTTGCTTAAAGTCTGCCAAACATTAGATGAATCAAATCCTATCTCTGGATTACACAGAGACAAAAAAAATCATTTTTTTTTCTTGTTTTCATTACACACAAGCTCTAAAATAGTCTCTCTCTTTTTTTTTTTTTTTTCAGGGAAAAACACTTACAATGGAAGTTTTCAGTCGCTTTCCAGGCATGTAGTACAGTTACAGAATATTTTCACATAATCAAAGTTGGGTGTTTCTAGAGAGATCAAAAGAGATGGTTAAGTGGAGAGCAGGTGCGCCTGCATTCTTACAAGATCTGAGAATGCAATTAACCAGCAAATGAGCCCTTGTGAAGCCAGGTTTCCTGAACAGATGAGCAGAACCAAAGCCACAGCCAAGGGCCTCTCCTAAAAGGAGTATACACATGGGCATCTGCTCCTGCACTTGAACTCTAAGAAGAAAGAGACATTCAACAGAGGCAGCAGAATCAAAACAAGTATGCAAACGTAGAAAACTCCAGGAGGAGATAAAAGATCAGACTGCTTTCACAAAGCCTCTTGTAACCTTAGAGATTCTTTTTCTTCTTTTCCAACAGTACCAACTTCAGGATGGATAGCAAGAGGAAAAAAAAAAAACTTAAGTAAAACTAGAAAGAATCATGGCTTCATCACTTGACATTAATCTGACAAATGCAAAAGGTACTTCAACAGTACACAGTCACAGTCACAAAATTTATCCCAGCTTTGTTAATTACTAGTAGTATAAGTGATAAATAGTTACTTGATCTCTTTAAGCTTCTCCTCCTTTATTTTTAAAGGGTCAGTAATAATAATCAATAATAGTCATAATAATAGTCACTATCATATTAAAAAGTAATTAAAAATACTTCTCTTGGAGAGCTATTATGAGAATTAGTGTTAAATATGTTAACAGGGTGTAATCATAGCAAGGATTTATTATACAATAGTGGGTATCACATCCATGGCAATAATTGCTACAGGACATATGTATTAAGCTACTACTTTTAATGCACAGGATTTACAATGGTGACACATTCTTCAAGGAATTTATATATATAGCAGTTAAAAGGTAAATGAACAGGTAACTTAGTCTCATAGTGTTAATTTGCTAATAGGAATGAAAATCTAAGGGAGATGAAGGAAGGAAGATATATTAATTAGCAGCAAAAATGTCATCTTCTAACAACAGGAGAGAAGCAAATATGGCTAATCTATAGTGTGCAGCACAGCGTAGCAGAATAAGTCCACTGAAGCTTGATTTTCCACACCTTAGCAAATATTTACTTGCCAAATACATTTGGGAATTTCATTCTTAGACAAAGTTTTCTCATTGTAAGCGATATATATTGACATATTAAAAAAGATATTGCTGCCAGATGTGGAGGTGCATGCCTTCAATCCCAGTGACCTGGGAGATTGAGACAGGGAATCACAGATTGTAGGCCAACCTCAGCAATGTAGTGAGACCTTCAGCGACTTAGTGAGACCCTGTCTAAAAATAACAAAATAAAAAGGGCCTGGGATATAGTTCAATGGTAAAGAACCCTGGGTTCAACCCCCAGTAACCCAAAAGGGAAGGAAAAAAAAGATATTCCATATAGTACAAGGTTAGTACTATAAGGAAATTGAAAAAAAGACACAGAGACAAGATGCAGAGACAGGAAAGAAAGATGGCAGAATGGCAGAGAGGCCAAACTTCCAAGCTTTATTTATATCCGTAGGTTATTTTAGGTCATTAGTTATTTCTTATTTCCCAGGAGTTGAATGTCTGAAATCAAGGTCCAGACTGATAAGACCCTAACACAGAGCCTCTTCATGAAGGACATTACCATAGCAACTAGATACTCCACCTGTATTAGTTGTCTTACTAGCTTCTAGGAAAAACTGCCAAGCATTCCAAACATGGGAAACAGAGTGCCAGTTATCCCCCAGGAGTTTGCTCACCAGAGGAACGCTTCCCTGTATATTTCCATGTTCAGAATCCCTACAAGTACAATGTTAACTGTAACTATTATTTTGCCATTAACCTGGCTAGCATTGACTTATTGTTATTATAGTCATTATCATCCAGGGAGGAATATAATTTGTTCAGCAAAAAGAGGTTTCAGTTAAAAAAATCTTCCTTGCCAACTTCACAATTCACATTTAATTCCTGTGGCAACACATTCATCAATATGACTGATTGAGCCCTGACTCCAAGGTCTTTCCAGTACCTCAAAATATATTTCCGCCAGATGTGGAGGTGCGTGTCTCCAATGGTAACACACACACACACACACACACACACACACACACACATTTACCTACTGTTGTAAACTTGTGAGAAACCTGATGACTTTACTCAGCACCCTGGCAGCTTCTCATATACAGTCATTCCAGGAAATAAGTTAAATGGAAGATTTGCTACTCAGGATGTAGATAAAAGCAAACAGAACTTTCACAGATTCTTATTTTTAGAGCAACATAGCCAGGAATTCCCGGTTCCTTTATTCTTTTAAAATATAACAGAGACTTTTTTAAAAAGGAAGAAAAAAGGAAAAAGAAATGAGCTTGATCTTTTGATTCAAAGGGAAAAAAATGTCATAAGCATTTCAATTTTGTTGACTGCTGTTCTTTACCATGTCATCCCCTGAACCAACATTCCATCCACAAAGAATACACACATTTTAGGAGCATTTATGTTTCCTTTACCTCTTGCAGATTTTCCATCCATACAAAAATTTGACAAATTTGTCAATTTGTTGCTGTTTGCTTTGGTTTTAAGTAAGGCAGATGTGTACTTGAATCTTGACCAGTTAACCTTCTGCACTATGGTTCAAACTTGTATTCATGGTTCAATATTTTCTCAGTTCTTTGATATACCAGTAGCCTTGGACAAACTATTTAACTTATCCATACCTCCATTTTTTCATCAGCCAGAGAATAATGGCATTTGCCTCAAAAACATATTAAGTGGGTTTAGTCCATGCACAAATTTTAGAACATGGCCCAGTACATAGTTAAATAATTAAATATGATGATTATTCTATTTCCTGGTATAACGCATTTAAAATTATTTTCTACCATTTTTCTCATCTGAAAAAGGATAATAAATATCTGCCTGCATAGTAAATGGGAAGAATAGAAATAACATGCAGCAAATGTCAATTACATATAGGAAGACATGATAAAAACTGCTATTTTTCTTTCTGATACATATTAATATTTCTGTCTAAAGCAACATATATTATAAATCCTGTTAGTTTTCTTTATGATACAGATTATTAGGGATTGAACCCAGAGGTGCTTTACCACTGAGCTACACCTCCAGCTTTTTTTATTTTTTATTTTAAGATAGGGTCTTGCTAAGTTGCTCAGGGTCTCATTATGTTGCAGAGGCTGATCTAAAATTTGTGATCCTCCTATCTCAGTCTCATATGTCACTGGCATTATAGGTGTGCCCCAGCCCACCAGGTTGCTGTCTAAAGCAATATTTAATCTGAGACTGAGACTATTAATTGATAAAACTTTAGGTTTTTAGCTTATTTTTTGTTGTAGTTTTTCAGTGCTGGATATTAAACTTGGGGCCCCATGCATGCTAGATAAACTACCACTGAGCTACTCCTTATTCCAAAGCTTCAGATTGGCAGCTTACATACAATGAAGAAAGAAGACAAGATTATTGAAAGTTAATTGTAGAAGAATGCCTTCTGCATGCAGTTAGGTTAATTGTTCAATATTCCTTAGTCATGTTCCATATGCACACCTTTGCCCTCTCCTCATGATGCTCAGAGTATACCAACCAACCTAGGAGCCTGAACATGCCAGGAAACTTGCTTATACCAATGAAATGTTACAAAAATATTAATTTTTGTATGCATTTTGGCTTGTCCTCTTGACCCTTTTTAATCTGCTGCTTCTTTAGTATGAAGTCCATGAAACAAAGGCATATAAGTTGACCATCAGACTATGACTTATAATACATTCTTCTTCCAGTGGGCTTAAGTGACTTATGCCAGTGAGTCTGTTTTTATTTCTTATGCAGTATGTTTGTGACAATGATTAACACCTCCATATCACTGACAGCAAATACAAGTCTAGCTTCCAAGTGAGCTTCCTACATATTTTTACTTCAAGAGACTCTTTCATATGCAGTCTGCATTCTAAGTCGTTTTTCCCATGTAACTTTGTCCTCTGAATTATACTATGCGAAAACTAATTTTTCTTTGTGCTTTTGAAATATATTTCCTAGTACATATGTGGTTAGTGAGGGGAGTCTAAATACAGTAAATTCAAAAGGGTTGCTTTTACTTTTCACTTTTTACTTTCTTTGCATAACTAGTTGATAATGTGCACCCAAACTATACAAATCTTATATATTGTCACAAATCTTTGCAGTTTTATATTTTTTCTCTTGTAATAAATATAATGATTGAAATTTAAACTCCTGGTGATTATACTATATCCCACAGTAATTTCTGATGTTTGTATAAGATTTAATGTTGACAGAAGTTTCAAAATCTATCTGTCTTTTGTATCATGACAAGTTGGGAGCAAAACAAAGACAACTTTAAATCTTCTGATGTTCTGATTTATAATGATTGAGCCTATTTATAAATATTATTTCTTTATTTTGAACATTACGTTTTTACTTTGACATGATTGCAGATAGACAAACCTCACATTCTACTTTTCCTGTCTAGTAAAAGTAGTTGCCACTAGATGTACAAGTGAATCATACTAAGGATACTTACAAAAGCAAAACTATTTGTAATTTGATCACTTATAACGTATTCAATATTTTATACATATTTTCATTTGTTAGTCCTCTAGTTTTTCATATACAAAATAGAGATAAAATGATATTTCTTGAGATCTAGATGCATATGTTTGAGCAAAGATTATCTACTTGATAATGGTATCTATTATTCATAAGGCTTAAATATCATTAATGCAATATTTAACATTTTGCCTACAATAAATGTGTCATTGCCATTTGAAATAGAAATGACAGTTGAGATTTAGGATGTAAAGTTTATAACATTTTATTAAATAACTCTTCCTTCAACAAACAGTCATGATAATACAGATGATTTGAAGTGATAAATGTGCTTGTTGAAATTTTTACTGACATTGAATGGACATATCACTTAAGCAAATGTAAAATATGCATTTATAAATAAATATGCCCATGTATTTTGTTACATATAAAATGAGAAATTTTATATTTATATTTGTTTTTTTATATTTTATATTAAATTTTATATTTAAATTTTACATGAGAAATCTCTATATTTTTTAGAATATCTAATTTCTAGTTAGAGTAATGAAAAAGTCATTGAGTTTTAGATCATCCTTTCTATGGTTAAACAGTTCAAAAACCTAGGGAAAAAAAGAAAAAAAATGGCAATTGAGAATAACCAAAGGAATTTAGAAGAAATTGGGGGGAATTGGGTACTTAAATAGCTAAGATGAAGCAGAAAATTACAGCCAGAGTATGAAATTCAAGTCTCCCCTAGTTGGGGTTATTATGGGCTAAGCTGTATGGACAATGACCAAACAGATTCCATTTTACCCTAAGACTCCATTTCATGTAAGAAATGCTTCTCCCATGGAAAAGTCCCACCTCTGTACCTACTAATAATCGCCTAGCATAGTATACGTGGCAACACAAAATAGCAATTCTTATACAGTGTAAAATTGTTCTTTGGTTTCCATTTTTCTTGGGCAATGTACCTTGTCTGAGATGGATTGTCTAGACATAAGTAACCATTCTCTAACTTGTACTCAACTGGGGTCATTTTGACCCACTTCCCTTCTGCTTACTTGCTACTATGCCAACCTGGAAAGTCCCATGGGAAATACTACTCTACCTATTGCATTGTCTCACTAACTGCCAAATTCAGCTTCTGTACCTGCTTGCTTGCAGTTACATCAACCCAGATGTGGTTTTGGCCTTTAAATATCCTAAAATGCTCAGGCTCAGGGCTGTTCCTTGCAAACATTTATGGGTCCTGTAGGGTGTAGTCACCGGCAGGCTGGTTAAATAAAGACTTTTTCATTTGGTCAAAACTAGGACTTGGTGTGTTTTCTGAGTGACCTGCCCCACAACAGGTGTCAACAGTGTTCAGGTTTTGCAAAATAGGAGGAAATTATCAAGGAGGGAACCACACAGGAAAGACTACAAAATTGGCATGGAAAATCCATTCTTATCATTTGGTGACCCTTGGCCTGTGCCCAAAGCACAATATAAATCAAAAACTCTACAGTTAAAGTATTTGAGCAGACATTTAAGTTGCCACCAACCATAAGGAATTTCATTTGGACTCCAAATCCTGCACACTTAAAAGACTTAGGTAAACACTTTGGGACTTTCAAGAGACATGACATAAATATAAAATATGTTTATTTCCCATAAATGTAAAGACTATTTCTTTTTCTAAGTTGAAACTAAGAACAAAAGTGAAATGAGCCTTTCTTAACAGAGTATGAAATCAAGTCTCCCCTAGTTTCATTACTAATCTTCTTGTAATGTGACTGCCCAGTAAAATAAATCAACAACAACAAAAAAAAACACATAGAGCAGATGGAATATAAGATTTCTTCAGCAGTCCATCTTCTCCAGAGAAATAGAACTGATGGAATAGACACAGGTTTATACAAGAAAATTTTCTTTATTTATTTATTATGAGAATTGGCTGATGTGATTATGTGTGGCCAAGAAGTCCCATGATAAACCATCTGCAAGCTGGGAAACCAGGAAAGTCAAGGGTATAATTTTGTCTGCATCTAAAGGCTTCAGAACCAAGAAAGCTGATCTTTTAGTTCTGAGCTGAAGGCCTGAAAACCAGTGGGCTTTTGATGTAAGTCCTGGTGACTAATGACCCAGAGAAACAGGAGCTCTGATATCTGAACAGAGAATAAAAATGCCCTTGGTCTTTACTCAAAGAAATTGAAAATTTATCACTACACAAAGATCTACCCATGGAAACATATAGAGATGGTCCAACTTTGGAAGAATCAAAGGTGACTTCCAGTAGGTGAATGGAGAAACACAGAGTAAATACAGAGAGATCCAGAGCATGGAATATCACTCAGGGTTGTAAGTAAATGTTATATCAGGCCATAAGACATTCAGGGAATGTAAGCGACCCTGCGAACAAAGTTTATTTGAAAAGTCTATAACATTCCAACTCTATGGCATTTGGACAAGGTAAAAGTGTGGAGAAGGTAAAGAGGATCAGTGGTTTCCCTGGGTTATGCACAAGGGTGGAATGACTCGGTGAAGCACAGAGTGTTTTTAGAGCAGTAAAATGATTTTGTGCAATACTAAAATAGCAGATACAGGATACAAGTTGTTAGATATTTGTTCAGACCCACATAATGTAAAATACCAAGAAGGAACATTAATGTAATCTATGAACTTGTTGGGTCAAGTTGTGGATTCATTGATTCAAAAAATGCAGCATTCTAGGTGGGGATGTTGAACATGGAGGAGGCTGCACCTTTGCTTGGGTAGGAAGTTACATGAGGAATCTCTGTATTTTCTACTTAATTTTGTCAGTGAACATAAAATTTCTCTATAAAAGAAAAGCCTTAAGAATAAAACTACAAAATTTTAACACTAAGATCTTTCTCATCAGTAAATACTACAAACTATGCAATTATCACTGGAAGATTGACAGAATGCATTGCATAAAAAATATGATCCAACTATTTGCTTTTTACAAAATACTTATTTTGGATAAGAGGACACAAATAGATTTAAAGGAGAAATATTTGAATAATAGTAATGGAAAGATTAGTAGTGCTACCTTGCTAATAGCTGACAAAATTGATCTGTGGGTAGAAAAATCTTGTAATAAATAAATAACAATATTATAGATTGATTAAAAATCTATTAACCCCCTCAAAGATAATAGAGCTCCAAAATTTATGAAGCTCAAATTTTCAGAAATTTAGAGAGATTTAGAGAGTCCTAAATTAGATAATTAGACAGAAGGACAATAGGAAAAAGAGGAGTTAAACAGCATCATAAACCACACAGAACAAATAGATATACAGTTATAACAGATACAACACTTCGTGAAATACACTCCTTGTTTTTCATGTGCACACGCAATACTTTCCAGGATAAACTATGTTATCCAGTAACCTATTATAGGCTCCTAAACAAATCTCAATGTATTTAAAAAGATTGAAATAATGGAAGTATCTTGTCTTAACAGAATAGAATGAAATCAGGAATTCATAGCAGAAGAAAAACTGAACAATTTAAAAATAAGTGGAAATTTAAAATGCATTCCTAATGAACCTGTGATTCAAAGAAAAGAACACAAAGGTAATTAGGAAATACTTTGTGATAAATTTTAAAAAGATACAAAATACCAACATTGTGGGATGCAATGAAGGCAATGTTTAAAAGGAAGCATCACTGTAATTCCTACATTTAAAATAATCTCAAATTAATTATCTATCCTTATGCCTTAAGTGATTATTTAAAAAATAAAAGAAAAATTAACAGAAGGAAATAAATAATTATCACAGATGAGATAAATGAAATAGAGGATAGAAGAAACATCCCAATCAATGAAACAAAAATGGCGCTTGGATCCTGCTGGATAGCCTCTAGACACTCAGTAATCTTCTAGCCTTACCTGGACAAAAACTGGGGCTAAAAAATACTCGCATCTCATCTGTGCTTCGGAGATCTCTGACTCATAGTTTCCCAACCTGGATGCTGAGTGACAGTGCCTGACAATTCGCACCTTCTTTCCTGTTGTACTCCTCTCTCTTTCGGGAGTTCCTTGTCCTCTTCACTAGGTGGCTGGTAACCTGATGCTACTGTCTCCTGAAAGTTTGCAGGAACATACTTGCTCATTCATGTGGGAAGCTAAAAAAGTCTATCTCATAAATAGAGAGTAGAAGAGTGGTCACCAGAGACAAGGCAGGGCATGGATAGGGGCGTAGAAAGAGGTTTATAATAAGTAGTTAGGAGGAATTGGTTCTGCCGTTTTATCACAGTAGGGTGAGTATAGTTGACAACAGCTTATGATGTATGTCAAAATAAGTAGAAGAGTCTGAAGCTTGCCAACATATAGAAATGATAAATGTTTGAGGAGATAGAAATGCTAATTGCCATGATTTTTCATTACACATTGTAGAAAAGTTGTGAATTATCAAATGCACCTCATAAATATGTACAAATATTATGCATCAATTAAAAAGAGAAAAGGCTCCTATTGTTGAGGAATTTCCAATTTCTTTTTTTTTTTGTTACTGACTTTAAAAAATGACAGCGGAATGCATTACAATTCTTATTACACATATACAACAATTTTCATATCTCTGGTTGTACATAAAGTATGTTGACACCCAATTCGTGTCATCATACATGTATTTTGGATAATGATGTCCATCACATTCCACCATCCTTGCTAATACCCTGCTCCTTCCTTTCCCTCCCACCCCTCTGCCCTATCTAGAATTCATCTTTTCCTTCCATGCTCCTCCTCCCTACCCCGCTATGAGTCAGCCTCCTTGTATCAGAGAAAACATTCAGCATTTGTTTTTTGGGGATTGGCTAACTTCACTTAGTATTATCTTCTCCAACGCCCTCCATTTACCTGAAAATGCCATGATTTTATTCTCTTTTATTGCTGAGAATTTCCAAATTCAAACAACCTGTTGAAATATCACCACAAAAAAAGCCTGTTATGAGCTTCTGTGATTTTGTATACAGGTTTTTGTTCTTGGTCAGGTCAGAGATTCTCAAACTCATATACAGCATACATACATACGTACATACACACACACACACACACACACACATATATATATATATATATATATGTAGATATATGTATATATGTAAAATTATCAAGAAGATCTATCTGTGGAATACAAAGCTTGTTTAATAGATGAAAACACATCAGTGCAATGGAATGCATAATTTCGTAATGAAAAAAAATGATTATCTCAATTAAGGGAGGAAAACATTTGACAAAACCCAACATCATTTCACAATGAAAATCATAAGCAAACTAAGAATAGAATTTAAAAATCCTACTAAAGGCATTATTTTATAAGAATAGAAATACACAAGAATTGAGAGTTCAGAAATTAGTGACCACTTCACATCCCCCAATGTAACTATAATAAAATAATAGGAAATAAGAAATGTTGGCAAATATGTGGAAAAATTGCAACCCCCATATTTTGTTAGTGGGCCTGAAAAATACTATACCCACTGTGGAAAACACTTGGTAGTTCTTTAAAAAATTAAATATAGCTGGGTATGCTGGCATATGCTTATAATCCCAGAAGCTCAGGAGGCTGATGCAGAAAGATTCCAAGTTTGAGGTCAGCCTGGGCAACTTAAAGAGGACTTAAACAACTTATTGAGACTGTGTTACAAAATTTTTAAAAGTAAATAAATAAATAAATAAAAGGGCTATGGATGTGGCTCAGTAGTTAAGCTCCCTCTGGGCTCAACTTCCAGTATCTAAATAAATAAATATAAAATTTCTGTATAACTAAGGAACTCTCCTTTCACATATTTACCCCCCCAAAAAAAATAAGTACTAAAACACTTGTACATGATTTGTACTAGCCAGAAGATGGAGATATCACAAATATCAAACAACAGATGTATAAACAAAATTTGGTTTATATATACTATAAATTCCTCCATAAAAAGAATTAATTACTTATACATGCTACAACTTCAATGAACCTCAAACACATTATGCTGAATGAATTGAGTCAGAAGTTAAAAATCATGTGTAGTATAATTTCATTTACATGAAACATTGAGAATACACAAATCCAGAGACTTTAAAGCAGAAAATGATCTTGAAACATTTGATAGGTTGATTTACATAACATTACAAATATGATTACTGCCATTTGTCTTTTCTTGAGTTCAATAGTCTTCTTCACAAAGTTATAGCATATTTCTTAATAATCATAAATATGCTGTTTCTTTGTATCTGTAGCTATAAGTTAGAAAATCTGGGTCCCAGGCTATCCCTCTGCAATTGTAAATGAGATCATTTTGAGGCAAATTGCTGAATTTTTTTGAGTCTGACTTATCTTCAACACCAAATTTATTTTACTATTGATAAAATAAAAAGCTCCCTTAGGCTTTTATTCAAGGTCAAATTGCATTATGTGAATTTTAATCATTAAAATACTACAAGATGGATAAAAGTTTAACTGAGAACAAAAAGGTAGTAATGTAATAATAATGTTTTACCTGTTAATTCAATAAATACTCTATGTACCTATTTTTCACAGTTCATGAGATGTAGATACTATCAACAATGAACATGGTTCTAATGTCCTAAATATCCCGGGGACACAGAATTTACAATGATGTTGGTGATGTTTATCAAAACTCTTGTTAAGAAACTTTAGAAATTCTGTTTTAAAATCTTAGTGGATAAAGACAAGTATGTCTGCTTTACCATCTTTAGTTTTATTTGAAGAAGGAAAGTTCAAAAAGGATGGTGTGAAATTTGTTTTAAGTTAATCATTTCATGCACAGATACTCGAATGGTACCTGTATGTTGAATGAGAAAAGCAAGATGATCTGAAGAGGTACTTCCATTAGATACATTTAAATTGCTCGCTCAACACATTGTCTACCACTAAATAAATGTCAGCTGTCTTCAATTATTGGAACTGACAAGTCATCCTATGAGCATCACTAAAGACACACACACAATGAAGTTAAAAACAATAAATAGTCCTTCAAAGGAGCTTAATCACTTAGTATTTTCACCAGATATAAGTATCAGCAATTCTAAAACAAACAGGTAAATAACAGTTTTATGACTTTTTAATAGTTTCTTACAAAAAGAACCAAGTGAGGCCCACTCATGGCTCTAGAAAGTATAGGGGGAATTATCCATTTTCGAATGATTCTGTGAAATATTTCTGTTTCTAATTATTTCCATAACAAATGCTGAGTTTTTTAAGATAAAAGATTTACTGAGCCTAAATCGGGTCACAGGGTAAGTACATTTACCCAGCTGCAGTTCCCTCAACCCTCCCCAAGTGGAAAGAAATGCTGGTGAAATGCAAAAGTCACGGAATACATGCCCAATAAAAGCCTGAGATTTAATCACAGGGCAGTAGAACTCACACCCTCTCCTATACCTGAGCACTTCACATTATCAAGGCTTCAGCATCATATGTATGAAGTAAAGATGAAATAGCAGTGAAACCTCATCTCTCCTTAACAAGGAGGCAAAGCCAATGACCCTAGATGAATTAGACCTATTCCTACAGCAAGCTTTAAACACAATTTGTCTGTACAGGTTAGCCAGACAAATCTCAAATGCAAAGGCCTTCATCTCAGTCTTTATTACTCAATATATTATGTCTTGTTTTCAACAAAAACTCAAGACAAGATGAAAAGATAAGGAAAAACAAAGTGCAAAGAGATAGTAAAAACCAGAACCAGGTTTAGAATTGACACATTACTTGAAATTAATCTGTTTAAATTTTCTATATCCTTCTGGTTCCATTTGGGTAGTTCATTTGTCTCTAGGACTTTATTGATGACTTCAATATTTTCTAGCTTTTTGGAGTATAGATTTTCAAAGTAGCTTCTAATTATCCTCTGTATTTCAGTAGTGTCTGTGATGATATTTCCATTTCATCATGTATTTTAGTAGATTGCATTTTTTCTCTTTTTTTTTTCTTGGTTAGCTTGGCTAAGGGTTTATCAATTTTGTTTATTTCTTTCAAAGATCCAACTTTCTGATTGGTTGATTTTTTTTGAATTATTTTAAACTCAATTTCATCGATTTCAGCTCCGATTTTAATTATTTTCTGTCTTCTGCTGACGTTGGTGTTAGGTTGTTCTTTTTGTAGGACCTTGAGCTGTAATGTTAGATGTTGCAATAGTCAGTCTGAAGATGATCTATTAAGATCATCTTTGTTGGAAGTCAGGAAGCATGAGAAAGAAGATGAGTAGCTTCAATGTAAAAATTCTAGGAATAAAAGTTACCAGAAACTGAAAACACTCTAAGAGAATGGAAGAAGGCCTCCGATGAACTTGACACAGCTAAGAAAAGAATCAGTAAGCTTGAAGATAAGTCAACAGAAATTTCCCCAACTGAAAATCAGGGAAAATAGAGTGAAAATATGAATAATAAGAATAGAGTATCTCCAAGACTGCCCCCACCAACCAGAAGACCCCTGCCTGAGCTCAGGCCCCAGCTGCCAATGTTCTTGGGAGGCCAGGCCCATAGTAGCCCCAGGTCTGCCCCACCATCCAGCAGACCCACACAGGAACCCAGGCCCAGAGTAGGCCCAGATCTGTGCCCCACACCCCACCTGGGAGCCTAGGCCTAACCCACTTCCATCTTATGATGCTGCAATCATCGCCATAGCCCTCCCCATGCAGTAGCCTCCACCTTGTGACAACAGACAGGGCCTAGAAGCAACTGCATCTCAAAATAGGCAGTACAAAGCCATTGTAAGTCCCACCCTTTAAGCCCCATCTCTGAAAGACATTGCATCCATCTTGGGACACTTCCACTGCTATCCTGAGTTATCTCTACTATTGTCACCACCACCACCTTTAGTTGCAGTAGTATTTATCATTTATCGTGGGACACTGGCCAGTTGGAAGCATTCCCTCTAGAAAGTGGAACAAAACAGTGATGACCTCTTTTACCACTTCTATTCGACATAGTCCTTGAAACTCTTGCCAGAGCAATTAGACAAAGGAAATTAAAGGGATACAAATAGGAAAAGCAGAACTCAAACTGTTATTATTTGCTGACAACATGGTTCTATACTTGGAGGATCCAAAAAAATCCCATCAGAAAACATCTAGACTTAATGAATTCAGCAATGTAACAAGATATAAAACCTATACCCATAAATCAAATGCATTTCTATACATCAGTGATGAATCCTCTGAAATTGCAATGAGGAAAGCTACCCCATTCCACAATAGCCTCAAAAAAAAAAAAAAACTTGGGAATGAACAAACAATAAAAATCACATAACACTAAAGAAAGAAATCAAAGAAGGCCTTAAAAGATGGCAAGATCCCCCATGCTCTTGGATAGGCAAAATTAATATTGTCAAAGTGGTGATACTACCCATTGTAGACTAATGGTACAAAATAGAAGACACAGAGACGAACCCACAGTTATCTCATACTAGACAAAGGAGCCAAAAACATACATTAGAGAAAAGATAGCTTCTTCAACAAATGGTGCTGGGAGAACTGGAAATCCATATGCAGCAAAATGAAAATAAACCCCTATCTCACACCATGCACAAAGCTCAACTCAATGTGGGTCAAGGAACTAGGAATTAGCAAGACTCCTGAAGCGCAAGAAATAAAATCAAGAATTAATAAATGGAATGGAGTCAAATAAAAAAGCTTCAGCAAAAGAAATAATCAATGAGTTGAAGAGAGAGCCTACATTTTGGGAGCAAATTTTTGCCACACCCACATCAGATAGAGCACTAATCTCCAGGATATGTAAAGGACACAGAAAACTTAAAACAAAAAAAAATCAATAAATGGGCTAAGATGCTGAACAGACACTTCTCAGAAGAAGATATACAATCAACAAATATATGAAAAAATGCTAAACATCTCTAGTAATTAGAGAAATACAAATCAAAACTACTCTAAGATTTCATCTCATGGCAGTCAAAATGGCAGTTATCAAGAATAGAGACAACAATAAATGTTGGCGAGGATGTGGGGGAAAAGGCACACTCATACATTGCTGGTGGGACTGCAAATTCTTGCAACCACTCTGGAAGGCAGTATGGAGATTCCTTAGAAAACATGGAATGGAACCACCAATGGACCCAGCTATCCCATTGCTTGGTCTAAGGCCAAAGGACTTAAAATCAACATACTATAGTAACTCAGTGACATCAATGTTCATAGCAGTTCAATTCACAATAGCTAAACTGTGGAAGCAACATGGATGCCCTTCATTTACCTGCAAATGCCATAATAGTCTCTTTTAATGCTGAGTAATATTCCATTGTGTATATATATCACAGTTTATTTATCCATTCATCTATTGAAGGGCAGTTAGAATCACACACATAGTAGGTGAGTGCTATACAACTGAGAGGCATCTCCAGACACAGAATTTCTATCAAAATAATTTAATGTTGCCTTGAGACTCATCTGAATACAAAAAGTCAGAGTTCCTTCACCCATAAATTCTTGTACCTTCTAAATTTCTCTTCATCAAACTTCTTTTTTTCTCTTCCTACTTAGAGCAAGGGAGCAAACAGCTAATGTAAAATGATGACAAACAGCAAACCATGTAAACATGTAGAGCAAACAGCAAACCATGTAAAATAATAACAAAAACATTTGTGTCTGTCACAGGGGAAAAGAGTGATTTTATTACCAACAAGAAGTCAACAGATCTATTATTATAGGAATGAAATCTCATGACAGTGTATCCATTAAGCTGCTGTTATTGTGTCTTGTGATGGCAACAGAATGGACACGGGAGAACATAGTTAAGGAATATCCACTATGCAAGGACTAAGCCACCAAGCCTTGACTGGCTTCCTTATGGAGAAGTTTGATGCTGGAGGCTTCCTAAAAGTGGTATTTTTGTTTGTATCAATTATCTATAGCAACATTAAAATCAGTCCCATTGCCATTGCTCAATGAATAAAATCCCTTGTCACTTTGGATCTCAGGATCTTCTTGGAATTTTATACTTTTAGGACTTATATTTAAGTATAACTCAACTTGAGTTGATTTTTGTGTATGGTATAAGGTAGAAGTCCATTTTCTTTTCTTTTTCTTTGTTTCTTTCTTATTTGTGGACATTCCATTTTCCCAACCTCTGTTGAAGAAATTGTCCTTTCTATGTTGTGTATTTTGGGCATCTTAATCAAAGTTCTGTGAATCTTTTATCTAAGTACAGGTTTACTCCTGGGCTTGCATTCCATTCCCTTGGTCTGCTGGCCTGTCCACTCTGCACAAACAGTAAAACTACTGTTCTAAACCAGCACCACACTGTTTTGATGTACTGTAGCTTTGCAGTGTACTCCAAGGTAAGAAAGTGCTTTCTCAAAATCACTTTGCCTATACTCTCTTTTGTGATGCCATATGACCTTTAATATTGTTTAAAATTGTTTTTGTAAAAGCAACACCATTGAGATTTTTGAAAGAGATACTATTAAATCATCAAAGTAGTTGCTTTGGTTGGCATAGACATTTGAATAATACCAGGTCTTTTCAACTAGTGAATCCAGGTTCTCTTTCCATCATCAGTGTTTTTTGGTTTTCAGTGTATAGGATGTTTTTGTTCCTTGGTAAAAACTTGTTCCTAATATTTTCTTTTCAGTGCTATTTTAGAGGGGATAATTTACTTTGTTTTATTTGCAAGTGGCTATTTTTCTTTGTTTCTTTCCTGTTTGAGGACATTTCATTTTCCCAACCTTCTGTTGAAAAAAACTATCTTTTCAACGTTGTGTATTTTGGGCATTTGTATTAAAATATATTGGCAATGATTTTTGGATAAAATACCAAAAGCACAGACAAAAATACATGAGTTGTAAAAACACCTCCTAAAAAAGAAGCTTCAGGAGCGAGAACATGGCGGCGAGAGGGGAGGCAGCGCTTTCAGTACCTCCTCAACAACGGGGTCAGAGAGACGCATGGATACGCTTAGATACGACCTGCTGAGAAACTCCTAGTAAAATTCCACTAAAGAGAGATCGGCCGGGAATCGGTAGGATTTTTGGAGGGACAGTCTGCGCTAGACGAGTGAATCTCCGCCACGCAGCGCAGAGGTCCAGACCCGCCAGCCGCTGCCCGCGCGACTCGGCGACTGTCGGCTGCCTGGACCGGCCCCCGCATCAGGGCGGATAGCCTCCGAGGCGCAGCGCAGCAGGAGTGGTGCAGGGACTCTAGGAAGAGGTCTCTCGCCAAGCCTTCATGAAATAGCAAAACGGGAGCTGAAACCAACCAGAAACAGACCAGTCCCACCCCTCCCTTCGGACACTCTGGCAAGGAGCCTGGGGCCCGCCATAGCAGAGTGGTGACATCACCAGAGTTCCGCCGACAGAATTCCTTCCCAGCGGAA
>NW_026000221.1:16117888-16127754 GCF_001458135.2 Marmota marmota marmota
TATATATATATATAAATCAAAGAATAAAAATACCAAGAATACCAAGCACAGAGGATTATAGTCCATGCCAGGGGGTGGGAGATTAGGACAGGGGATACTTTTTTCGATGGATATGGAGTTTAAGTTATGATAGATTAATAACTTTTAGAAATTGGGTGTGCAAAATAATGTGGTGCCTGGACACTATAATAATATGATATTTTCTTGCCTTCAGAATGTACTAAGAAGGTAGATCTAATGGAAATGTTCTTATCACAATAAAGGTGAGGCAGAGACACAAGGAAATTTTGAGAGGGAGTTAGACTATATCTATTTCCCTGGTTGTGCTGCTGTTATCCGAGGTGTTTGACTCTGTCCATCCTCATTAAATTGTGTCTATTAAATATGTGCCATTTTAAAATAGAGTATGATTTTGATATTTCCAAAGCTTTTTAAAAACACTACAAACCTTAGTGGTTTAATACAACTGCTTATTACTTCTAAAGACTCAGTTGTTTATCTATGTGCTTCTGGTTTGGATTGGCTCTGCTAGAGTTAGACTTGCTTATCTATCCTGTGCTTCAGCTGGAACATCTCGGATGATGGTGATTGCTGAATTATGTCTTTGTCATGTGATTTATCATCCTGCCACAAGTCAGCCTCGGCTTGTACACGTGGTGGCAGGAGACTTCCACCCAAGAGCCAGAGAAGAGAATATCCAAAGTGCACACATTTTGGAAGTGTTTGCTGGCATTCCATTTATAAATGCTCCTTTGGCTGGAGCAAGTCACGTTGCAAATTATAGATTCAAGAGCTAGGACAAATTAGAGTCCACCTTTACATGGAAGAAACTGCAATGGCACAGAAATGTGAAAAAAATTATGTGACCATCTTTTAAAAGCAATCTTGCCATTGCTCAATGGATAGAATTCCTTGTCACTTTGGATCTCAGTTTGAAAATATCACCTCACTCCAGTAAAGAAGTCACAATCCAACACAAAGCAGAGGACCTGGATAGAGGATTCTGAATGCAACATGTAATCAATCCCAATGCGAAGTTTGCAGGATACTATCCTTATGTTCTGGGTTTGGTTCCCCTAATTTCTGGATTGGCGTAAGTGAAAAAGTTCCCATTATGTTCTGAACATATATAGTTGTAATTTATAGGAATAGAATCTTAATTACTCACCACAACCTTGCTTAACATACTTCCCAAAATATATTTAGAAAAGTGATTCATTCCTGTGGTTGAGTGAGTATGTGGATTACCAGGCTACAAAAATTGTAGGCTTAACTATTGCAGAACTTTTAAAAAGTTTTTTTTTTCTTTTAAATGCTGTTTAACATTGCCGTTTTCCACTAGGGGGATATAATAAGCATTGCTTTCTGAAAGTGATTTCCATTTTTCAGATAAAGAGAAGAAGGACTATAATTTTGGAAGGGTCTTTTTCTAGGCATTTGTATGTTCTCGAATGCATTCAATATTTATAACTGAGACAGGTGCCATTACATTCATTAGAAAACTGATGAAATGGGAGATAAGAAAGGCTAGTTAACTTGCCAAAAGTCTTATATCTTAGAAGTGACAGTTTGGGGTATAAAATTGATCAGATTCAGGATACAATGGAAACAAGGTATACTCATTTCAGATGTTTCTTTGAATTCCTACATCCAGCAGCCTGGGGGACCTTTATTTGCCTCTCCCAGATTCAAAATTTCTGTTCTGGCCCCAAATGGGGCTCTCCTTCTCTGCCCAGTCATATGACACTCTTTTTCAAGGATCACTTGGATACATCCCATCAAACACACATTCTGCCCTCCAAATCAATTTCGCACATTGCTCTCCAAGAACACTCTTCACAGCTAGGCAGCAAAGCTTCATATTAATCATGTTTTCTAATTATTTATTTATTAGAACAAGGGAACTGAACACCTGGCAACATTTACATTTGCAATTAGGGAAGCAGCCTCACACCAGCAGAAGTCTGATTTTATTACTTGCCTTCGCCTTCTCAAACCATATTTGTTCAGTAGTAGGAAAAGTTATGTTAAAATAAATGATGATACAATACTAGAAATAACCTTTTACCCCACATTTGAATTTGGTAGATATTCAACAACATTCTACACTTCAAACTCTTGAGGCAATCATTAGTAGGAAATAAACAATATACCACCATATTAATCCTATTCTTATTTATTTAAGAATATCAATCAACTGTGACTTGTGCTGTAGCACTATTTTAAGATCATTTTAATATCTGTATAAATATATTCTTGCACATTTGTATTCCTTAAACTACAGAGAACACTTAGGATCATCTGTGATCAATTTCAAAGTCACATTAAATAATGTGACTGTGAAATGAAGATAATAACAGCATCATGGGTCTTTTTGAAGTTTAAAACGGATATAAATTCAATGCCTAACCCATAGGAGAGTCATATCCAAATTAGCCAGTTGCTTGCCCTACACTTAGGCATAGTGATCATAGAAATGAAAAAAGGTAACTAATGTCAGACTTTTAACCAACGAGGGAAGAAAAGAAACAATTAAAATTTGCAAAAATGTCACATAGAAACTGACCAGTATACCACACACACTCACACACAAAATCAAATACCTGTGAGTAGCTTTGAATGTGGATATGTGGAAAAAGAGCCATGTTTTCTGAATACTCAGTTTTTAGAAAATGATGAAGGGACATGGGGTATGTTATGGTTTAGAAACTAGATATACTCCAATAGTTCACCTGTGAAACAATGTAAGAGAGCTGAGAGGTAAATTGATTGGGTTATGAGAGCCTTAACCTAATCAGTGCATTAATCCCCAAATAGGGATTAACTTAACTTTAACTGAAGACTTGGAGAATGTGGCTGGAGGGTGGAGGTTCCTATGAGTGTGACTTTAGGATACATGTTTTGTATGGAACGAGCAGTCTCTCTCTTTCTTTTTCCTGGTCATGAGCTACTTTCCTTCAAGACACTCTTCTGCCATGATGATCTACTTCATTTCCATCCCCAAGGAAGGAAACTTGCTCTCTGTGTACTCAGACTTCTGAAACCCTGACCCACTAACTCAACTTTTCCACCTCTAATTGTCCTTGTCAGGTCTTTTGGTCACAGCAGCAAAAAATCTGAATAAAACAGGGTAGAAGTTTAGAAAATGAATGACTATAAAATGAGCCTTGGGTGGTTGAAATTCATACTGTAGCCAGAAGTATTCCATTGAAAGTCAAGAGTCCTACTTCACCAAATTTAATTTAGCCAGTGTGTACTTTGTGGGAGGGCAATTAAGACTGCAGAGGAGAAAGCCAGTTGGAGCACTACGTAATTGTAATTTCTCACATCATGCCAAGTCCTCCAACTTTTTGGATTCACTCTTTAAAACACAAACTCCCCAAAAGAGCATTTCTTTTCTTTGGAAGAAAATTTCATACTTCCTACGACCACCAATACCAACTCCATCAATGATAAAATTAGAACAACTCTGTCCTGCTGGAAGGACATTGGGCTAGAGACAATAACGATCCAACTAGGAAAGTAAAAATGAAATTAAAAAAAAAACATACAGAAGATTCCCTTTTACCCCACATTTGAATTTGGTAGATATTGCAGATTACATGCTCTCAGATACAGCCCTATGTGCAATTTAAGACATGTACATGTGAATTCTTCAAAGCAAACATGTGGTACATAACCTTCCAAAGTCACAGATAGAACTTCAGATCATTTTCTTAACCCCTTGCAAATATATGGAACAGAGAGTAAATTGAAGCAGAAAAGAACAGTCAGAAAGTCATGTTACATTGAGCAAACTACTTAACCCCTCATTTCTATGAGGAATCATGTTAACCTATGAATAGTGTATATCATAGGTTAATATTGTATGTATAATATGAGAGAAATACCAAGTATAAAACATGTTTTTGATAAAATTGTGCACTATGGTTATATTAAAGATTTTATGGATTTCTGTTGATCAGAAAAATTTCAGTTAAGAAAATTTTCTCTTTTATATAACGAAAGAATCACTGAAATAATGATTTGGGAATAATATTATGCATATATTAATCCATGTTAGAACATGAGAACTAAAAGAAATAAATCTTAACTCTTGGGAATGGAAAGTAAGAAAATTTATTTCTACATATCAACAAGATTTTAATAAAGACGCACTTAAAGAAATACCAGGCACCTGAATTGCTCACCTGGTGGGGAAGCAATTGCCCTACTTGGGAAGTGCTAGCTACCTGCATGGAGAACAGATGTTACCACTTTTACTTAATGTGGTAGCAGGAAGTTGGTAACGATAAAAATTCTGTGTTATCTCTAATGATGTGATTTTTACTGTTTAGTAACTTTCAAATCTGTGTATACCTGGAGGAGATGAGAACATTTATTCTCTCTTTCTCTCTTTCCTTTCTCTGCTATATCTACATAGCATATCAACTTTGCAGGACTCAGAACATTTATTTGTTTCCATACGTGTATGCCAGCAAAGTGTTGGTTTCCTTAAAAACAAACAAACAAACAACAACAACAAAAAAAAAAACTGACAGAATATCTATAGATAGACATGACATTTTTCTTGCTCCATTCAAAGCCAACACACATAAAACTCTTCCCCAACAGTATGCTCTTTGTGTGTTTATGTTTTACAACTGCTTTTGATATGATAGAAATAAATTCATTAAGCTTAACCTCTATTGTGTTCTTTATGGACATTTTTTATAATGTTTACAAAGTTGACTTACCAAATCTAAAAATCCCTCTTAATAAAGTCAGACTCGCTACTCATCAGTCTTATCTGTTTCAAACTATCTTATCAAAATAGTGATGATGATATTAGTAGTAGCAAATAATGATTACACTAATCAATTTTCAAGCACCGTTCTTGGGTGCTTGATAATTGAAGAAATGTAGGAGAAATGTACTTGGTGTTTTACCTATATTTTTTTTAATGCAAACTACTATTATATGAGTTCAAAGATGAACCTCAAAGGTGAGGTAAGTAAAGAATGATTAGATAAATCTGTCACATATCTAGAAAAAGTCTGTATTTTATTTGATATATTTTTTAAAGTGACCGAGAAGTTGCTGTTAGAAATGTATAACATATTTCCCCGAGGAATTAGCAAACTCAAAAGGCAGATTGCCTATGTTCTAATTCTGGCTCCAAAACATATTATCTCTGTACTTCACTTGACATACCTGTAAAATACAGTTGATAGAAACTTTCTCTCTCATGGGACACATACGATGGTAAAATTACTAATACACATAACATGCTGAGAATGAGATATAACTGTTTAGTATATCCTTTATTACTAACAATAAATAATAGGATAATTAGAAATTTTAGCAGAGGATATTCTTTATTTTTACAACTTGATAAGCTGGAGGAAGTTATCATCTGTGAAGCAGAAGCATCTCTTGGAAACTTTAGCTGAGGTCAGGTTCTAGAGTAGAATCTGAATAGTTTTTCATGTAAATCTTTCCTCTGGTGTGTCTTCAGACTCCATAGTTTATATTCAGGAGCTACAGGTAAAGAAAGTACTTCAAGGACAAGGAAGAGACTAATCACTTCCATGAGTATCAGCGGCTTGATATCTTTTTTTTCCGGGGGATTTTTAACTTGGCTTCATAGAGAATTTCCTCTTTTCTGTGGGATGTTGATAGTGAACTAGCTAGTCTTCTGTTTTCCCAGAATCTATGAGTGAGTTTATACATACCAAAGAGATAGTCTAACATCAACTTGGGTCTCAGTGTGAGGAGGCCTGAAAGTTTAAGAGCTGGAAAGACTTCGTCTGTCTCAAAGTGATATTAGCATTCTGAAAAGCTGACTTCAAATTGGACACTCGAAACATATGAGAAAAAAACATGATGAATTAGCCTCAGTTATTTACTGGACACACCTAATTCTCCAGATTTCCTCATTTACACTGTTCTCCCTATTGTATGTAAGTAAACCCTGGCCTTTAGCAACTCCAGTGATAGGAACTAAAGTTGAGAGAAATGTGTGTGTATCACAACATTTGAAACAATAACTTAGGACATGTAGAATATCAGTAATATCAAGAGAATATATGACATACACATATGTGTATGTATGTGTGTTTCTACCTTAAATACATATTGGAAGGAAAAATATTTGAATGATCTCTAGATTATGGGCTTTGATTTCTATATTCTTTTTGACTCTACAATGAACATGAATTTATAATCAGAGACAGTGTGAAGGAAAGCATCATGCACAATAAAATCCTCAAAGTAAGTAGCAAATTTCTACATTGATCAACAATTGTTTTTGGAGGATAGTTTGCAATTTGCAAACCAGAAAAAAACAAAAAGCAATGATATACTCTGGAGAACTATACTACTCAAATCACAAAGAAAAATAAATGATATGGATAAAAACTTCTGAAGCCTTTATATTCTTCTATGGAGAATTTTAAAATAGAAAATAGGGAATACAATAGGCTTGGCTATAAGAGGAATCACATTTGAGTAGGTGACATTTAGGAGCTTGCCAGTAAAAATAACACTCTCGGTCTCCTGTGAGTCTCTCAGTGCTGATATTTGGTTACTATGTTCCAATTTTGCAGATTAAGTGGACTTTATGAAGTCATCCTACTAGTAACTCCCCTGACCAAAAAAAAAAAATGTATATCAAATGGAAAAAAAAACAAATAAGAAAAAAGTGAGACATAAATGAAAAAATAAATAAATAAAGGGGAATTTATTGCATCTGAGAAACTATTAGTAGAGATATACAAATCACTTTAAAGAAGAGAAAAATTATTATGAAGCATTTTGATTTTTATACTCAGGCATATCTATAAAACTGGAATGGTAAAATCTGACTTAGGGGAAAGTAAGTAAATAATAAATGTAAAATGTGGTGTTTCTTATACACTTTTATTTTTTCCATTGGGATTATCATTTTTTCCCAAATCATGTGGAATCAGAACCATCATTATGCATGGGATGAGCTATAAAGAAAAGGACCACTCTTATGCCAAGCACCACCTATATACAAGACATTGTATTAATCATTATACTTACTAGCTAGATTAATCCTTAGAAATGCCTTGTGAGAAAGTAAAACCTATTCCCCATTCACTAGTTATCCAAGGAGGCTGACAAAGTAGAACAGAGCCCACAGATCATAAGAGCAGCTTTGAGGTTTGAGGCTGGCCTGTTTGGTTGCAAAGCCACTGTGACTTACTTGTTGTTTTGTGTTTGCCTCTATAGTATTTCTGAATGGAATCACACTGTGTTGTCCAGCCTTGCCTCAGATTTCTGGGTACAAGAGATTCTCCTGTTTCAGCCTCCCACAGCTGGGACTGTAAGTAATTACCACAATACTAGTGTTTGTAATAAATCAAATTTTAGAGCATGCACTCAAGGAAGGTCCTTGAGTTTATAATTTTGCAACTACAGAATCCAAGAAGACATAAGAGGTTAGGAAATGTCATGAAAATATCTGTAAATTGGGTCTTATATATCTGGGTTGATGGTCACGTAGTTCACACACAGAAATGGAAACATGTACATATACAGAAACACTTGTAGACAGGAAGATTCTAGTTTTGATAAGCTAGAATAATCTCTTATTATCATTGAATTGTGGCTTCAGGAGTTTCATCTTGGCATTGGTTTTAATAAGGGTAATTAATTATAGCTGTCACAGATCTCAGAGGCTTAATACAATGTATTTATTTCTATTTAAAGCCTGTTTGACTGTAATGGAGGTGGAAAAATGTAGTTTCCCATTTTTTTTTGTTGTTGTTGTTGTTTTGTTTTGTTTTTTAGCAGTAACTTTCTCTGTCACAGTTATCAAGTCATCTTTTCAATTAAGTTCTGGAATTCCATCCTACATTTAAAAAAAATAGAAACAAGGAGGAGGAGGAAGAAGAGGAGGAGGAGGAGAGGGGTAAGAGGAAAGATGCAAAACTCACATCTATCTATATAAGCAATCCACCAATAAAACAAAACATATCACCAGTCAGTTTATAAAACATTCTTATACCTAATAAAATTATAAAAACTGAGGTATTTTAAAAATTTTAATCAATTTGTACCAGATTTAGAATGTGAAGAGTGTTCTCAGAGATCTCATCAGTGAGTCTATTAGTCATTATTC
This sequence comes from Marmota marmota marmota, assembly GCF_001458135.2. Taxonomy (NCBI): domain Eukaryota; kingdom Metazoa; phylum Chordata; class Mammalia; order Rodentia; family Sciuridae; genus Marmota; species Marmota marmota. Next base: position 16,126,017 of record NW_026000221.1, read on the forward strand.
ATTACTGTAATAAATACCTGAGATAATCAGCTTAAATAGAGGAAAGGTTTACTTTGGCTCATAGTTTCAGAGGTTTCTTTTTTTAATTTATGTATTTTGCATTACAATTCTTAATACACCATTATACAATAATTTATCATATCTCCGATTATATATAAGGTATTTCATGGTCACATGACCAAAATTTTCTGGGCTTGTGGTGAGGTAGTACCTCATGGTGGGGACCATGTGGTAGATCAACATTTCTTACTACATGGCAGTCAGGAAGAAAAGAGAAGAAGAGGAGAATCCAGGGTCCAACTTCATCTTCAAGAGTATGGTCTCAATGACCTGACTTCCTTCTACTATGTCCCACATCTTAACAGGTCACCACCTCGTAACAGTGCCACATTCTGGAGACCAAGCCTTCATACACAGGCCTTTGGTAGATAACCAACATCCAAAGAGTAGCAGTGAGAAAGCAAATTGGTAATTATTTTTTAAGAAGAATTGACTGTATGAAATAAGATGTATAAGTCTAAACTTCACAGTCAGAAGTCCAAATATAAACATTTTTTTCTTAAAATAATCATCAAACAAGTGCCACGAGATATGTGTATGAGAACACAATCTCTTTGACAATATTCACATGAATAAAATAGAGTAATATATTTGTGGATTTATTGGAAATTGGTATCATTATGATATATATCCATACATTTTGAACATTTCAAGTGACAATGTAATTAAAAGTTTTATGGGTAGGTATGTACATAATGTATAGGTGCATAGATTCCTAGGTGAAAACATTCATAGATTCATGGGTAATTGAACAGACACATAGTCAGATTATAAGTATGCCTGGAATATATTGTTAGAAAACAAAGTGATGGGAAGATGGCCGCTGCGCACGGGGGGGTTGCTGAAGTGCTGAGCGTGGTGCTCAGAGCAGCGGCTTTAATCGAGATTTCGCACAGCGTGTAAGAGCTCCTTTCACCGTTAATCTGTAGCGAACCACTTTGCCAAGCAGCAGGAAGAACAAAGAGATCGAAAAAGAGACGCTTGGCTCCCGGAAGCTTTGCCGCCCAGAGCAGCGGGCGCTTTGCTCCCATCTGCTTCCTCTTTTGCTTCGCTCCGGGCAGAGAAGGTGAAGGTGTAATCAGCAGTGGATTGTAAGTACCCGAGGCAAAGAAAGCTCAGTGCGCCCCGCCTTTTTTTTTTTTTTTTGAATATTTTTTATACAGGGAGAGTTTGTGGATTGGGATCGTTGGCTGGGCTGCGGTTTCTGTGCCGAAAATCCACTCCGCGGGAGCCGCCATTTGCTTTCTGCCAGCTGTCTTGATGGCTATGGCTACATTGTCCGGCAGACACACCTAGAGGTTGGAGCTGGGCTACGTGCCGAGCCCTGTCCTCCAAAGGCTGGACCGCAGCCTTGAGTGCCTGGGTTGCCTGTTCGCCGCTGCACCCTCGGGCAGAGCCTGCTCTGGGGTCGTTCTGCATGCCCCTGCGAGGGGACCCGTGCTTTAGAGGAGGGGGACGGAGAGCCGAGGCGGCAGCTGCTTGGGCCCGGGGGGCTGGGCACCGGTCGGCGGCGCAGCTATGGTCGCGGACGAGCTCGGCGCCCCTGAGTGTGGCCCCGGGGAAGAGGCGACGGCGGCAGGGTTTAATTTCTAGAAATCTGGACTGGAAACAGAAGCAGCAGTTTGTATAATCCCAAGAACTTGCTTATGCCAGGAAGCTGTAAGGGCAACATGAATAT
>NW_026000221.1:16132708-16143532 GCF_001458135.2 Marmota marmota marmota
CCGTCTCTGATCTCCTTCCATTACCATGCAATTTCCCTTCTCGGACTATTCCCTGAAGACCTTAAAAGAGCGTACTACAGGGATACTGCTACATCGATGTTCATAGCAGCACAATTCACAATCGCTAGGCTGTGGAACCAACCCAGATGCCCTTCAATAGATGAATGGATAAAAAAAATGTGGCATTTATACACAGTGGAGTATTATACAGCACTAAAAAATGACAAAATCATGGAATTTGCAGGGAAATGGATGGCACTAGAGCAGATTATGCTTAGTGAAGCTAGCCAATCCCTAAAAAACAAATACCAAATGTCTTCTTTGATATAATGAGAGCAACCAAGAACAAAGCAGGGAGGAAGAGCAGGAAGAAAAGATTAATATTAAACAGATACATGAGGTGGGAGGGAAAGGGAGAGAAAAGGGAAATTGCATGGTAATGGAAGGAGATCCTCATTGTTATACAAAATTACATATAAGAGGTTGTGAGGGGAATGGGAAAATAAACAAGGAGAGAAATGAATTACAGTAGATGGGGTAGAGAGAGAAGATGGGAGGGGAGGGGAGGGGAGATAGTAGAGGATAGTAAAGGTAGCAGAATACAACAGTTACTAATAGGGCATTATGTAAAAATGTGGATGTGTAACCGATGTGATTCTGCAATCTGTATTCGGGGTAAAATTGGGAGTTCAAAACCCACTTGAATCTAATGTATGAAATATGATATGTCAAGAGCTTTGTAATGTTTTGAACAACCAATAAAAAAAAAAGAAAACAAAGTGATAAGATTTGGCTTATTCCAATCACTTAGGTTAGCACTGGTTAAAAGTGGATTAGGTAATATTTACTGATCATATATTTAAATATTCAGGATGTATTTAGCCCATACAGAAACTATATGTAAAGAGTGTTAAAATCCATAACATGAAGAAGAGGCAAAGAGTTCAACTTATGGAGGCTGAAAGTGGCACATTTGGGATTTCCACACTGGTCGGATTGATTCCAAATCCGATGCTCTTTCTACTGCATCAAGCTGCTTCCACAGCAGTTGGAACTTGTCTACATCTGTTCCAAACTTGTTTGCATTTTTCCATTCTGAAGCAGCAGCCACCCCCTGTCCCACCGTTCTCAGCAACACTTTGATTTCCCTTCCTCTCGCTGAGGCAGATCTGCTCACCTCCCTGGCATTCATGAGCCGCTCTGCAGAGCGCTTGAGCATCTGGCAATCCACCCAGCCAGAGTGACTGGGAAGTACAGAAATCCCTCTGCGAGCAGGCAACATCTGTTTGATAGGCAATGAAAAATAAACCCATAATAAACTCATTTTAGGAGCAAAAAAAAAATGTCTTCTCAAAGTGCTGATTATTCATTTTATCCAAGTGGAGTAATGTTGGTCTACTTGACAAGCAGGAGAGAAAAAATGGCATGTCCAGAAGCAAATGATCACAGCCAGAGGGCGAGCTGCTCACACCAGGAGCGAGCACTGGCGATGGCAGATGAGAAAGCATTTAGAAAGATTACACGAGAAAGCCCACACCACCTGTGGCTGGCTCCTGGCACAGAGGCGTGACCCAGCTGGTTGGATGGGATGCATACGTGTCAGGAATGAGTTTTGACTCAGGAGGAATGACTTCCTCATTACTCCTGACTGCCAAGCTGCTCTCCATCCAGCCAGTCAATACAGCATTCTTCCTTTACTCGTTCACTCGCTGTGTGCTCTATTCGAATATTTATAACATTTTTTCAACGTAAACATCTTTTTAGGACTGATGTCTTTTACAGATGTTGTGGTTATTATGTTGAAATCTGGGTTTTTGTTTTTTTTCTTAAGAGAAACCTAAAGTGGAGAATTTGTCCTGACGGCAGATTGACATTATTAAATTTAATTCTCAGAAGATACAAAGAAATATAACAACACACAGTGAAGAAGGAAAGAAAATAATTGAAGGGTGAAATCATCCTTGGTGATAATTACACAGAATATAAACGTGTCTAACTGACTGAAAATAAAAGCTCCATTTTTTTTTCTGGATTTAGTTAAGCAGGGGTTCATTGAAGGGTTTATTTTTTGTTTGTTTGTTTGTGTGTTGGGCAAGTCATTATCCATCATGTGAGGAACAGAAAAGAAATTTGGCTAAAAGATATTCACGGGTGAATATATCATATGAAGCAAATAAGCTCCTTATGTCACTACAGAAATGATGAAGCCAGAGAAAATACAGGATTGAAAGAGAGTGAGCCAGCGAGTATGGAGAAACAGTGTCTCTCATACATAAGAAGTCATGGTAGAAAAACCCAGAACATGATTCCAAGGAAATGCTAAATCTGTCAAGATTGAGGCATGACATCATGAGACAGGGAACCCCACAGACTTCCCACTGCTGACACTGAATGCATAACACCATTACCTTGTTCAGCATGCAGAAATGTCCCTACGCTACACATATGTAGAAACTAACACTGACATTAAGACATAACAAATTGCTCTTCAAGCCTTCTGCTCTAGACATCTTGAATGTACCATCTTATACAGGAAGAGTTATGGTCCCTGGAGTCGGACAGCCTTGGATTGGATGCTAATCTACACTGTTCTCTAGCTCTGTGACTCTGGCAAGTTGCAGCTCAGCATCCTAATGAATGAAAGAGATGATAAAAGCATGTTTGCCTGATGTGATTGTTGTAAGCATTAAATGAGATGGTATTTTTGAAGTGCTCAGAAGAGTGAGTGATACATACTAATCATTCAATAAGCTGTAGCCATTATTCCTATAATCGTGACTGTGATTATTTTCGCCGCGCCTGTTTTTCTCATTAGTTAAATTTGAATAATGATGCATAAGGTTAGAGTGAATGAGAAATGATGTTCATTTTATGCATTCTGCGTGGTAACAGGATTTGATTTAGCTTCAAAGACATACAAATGGAAACATGTGGCTTATTCAGATGTCTTAATAAAGGAATATGTAAGCAAACAACAATGGCCACTTAACTAATTCTAACCTGAAGTTCCTGAGCTAGATTGGGGCATGTTCAAAGTGAACGAGGATCCATGTCCCTCAGGTTGAAGAAAGGCTTTTCTCATGGGAAAAAAAATGGTGACAATTTTTAAGTCACTAATTTAGATGTTCAACAGATTGGATGTTCACTTCAGAGCTTGTCATAAAAGTATCATGAAAAGTCAGCAATTCTCTACCACAAAATCCTCACCGTATAGATTTGTGTAGGTGCTACTCTACACAAGTAAGTGCTACCCCTCATTTCATTACCCATGTTCTCCTAAAAGTCCCTCAGATCATGCTGAGGCTCTGCCTCTTCATGCTGTTCTGCCCTCCCTCTCATTTCTCTCTAGTGGACATCTTCACATCTTTGTAACTCAACATATCTTATAATCTCATTAACATTCCCTTTACCTCCATGAGTAGATCGTTCTCATCTGCTTTTCTACATTATCCTATAGCTTCCACAAACCATTGCTATAATTTACTTTAAATTCATTTTCGTAAATCTTTTTTTCCCATTAGACTCTCTCTCCCTGCAAGGGAGAGAGAAACACTGTTGCCTTCCCCCCCTCCCCCAGCATTTCCCTATTTTCATTGTGTGTATCACTAACTACAAATATTTTATATTTGCATGTTATTTATCTCCCCTCTGAAAAGGTTTGCCTTGTGTTGTTTGTAGAATGTTTGCTTCTGAGTTCTCTATTGATATTTTCAAAATCTAGAGCTTTTCCTGATATATTGAAGACATTAAATACATACCTGCAGCACCCGTGAATGAAGGGATCCTATTTACAGATATCAGCATAATGCCTGTTTATCTTAGCTACTGAGAAAAGTTGTGTTGAATGTCACAGGGGAAGTAAACTGTGATGTGACTATGTAAGTTGTCCTTTAAAACTATCGATCTGCACTGGTAAACCCCGCTAGTTGTCAGTAAGAAGGATCACATAGAGACAGAGCTCAGAGATGGCCAAAAATGTTAAAGAAACTTCACACAGGGAAAAAAAAAAAAACCTGTGGCAAAGGTGTGGAGACATGGGACAATGAGGTCTGACTGGGGACCTAGAGCAAATGATGCAAGGTAAGGACATAGTTACTAGGAAACAGTGGAGAACTCAGACGCATTGCAAAGTGCAGGGGGTGCTGCTCTGCATTAACACATCTGCACTTAAGACTGCAAAATTGATGAAGCCATATCAGATTTTCATTTTAATTTTTGTTTCAATGAGGAGAATTCCTCTATGCTCTGATTGGAACACTGGCTTTCTCTGATCTGTGCTCCTCCTCTGTAATAAGCAAAATCAGCCTCTCTGAACGCTGGACCTAGGAGAAATGCAGCCCTCATGGATCTTCAGTCATTGACAAGGTGCAGAGTGAATAGGGAACATACGTAGATGTCATCTAGTAGGACACAGGATGCATGGTGACCTTGAAAGGAGCTGCTGTGTTATGGATGCTTGGGATCACCTCAACATCATCAGATAAGAGGTTCCCCACAAGTGAAAATGATTTTCTTATATTCATGCAGCTCTTGTGCTTCAGAGACAAAAAGCCACAATGAAGTTCTTCTCAGCAAATCAATGAAGACTTATGGAAGAATATCAGAATCTTTAGTCTGTGATGGTTTTAGAAAGTAGGGTATTATAAATAGGTATTTCTAGGGCAAATGAATCTGAAATACTTTATTATGCTGCCATAATTGACTAAAAGAGATAATCATTATAAGAATTTCCGATACAATTCAGTTCCACACATTCTTTTGACAGGCTTTTATTAGTATGTTATTATGTAAAGTACATAAAAAGGATGCATGAAGATAGTTATATGCATATATAATTTTATATTTATACAAATATATGTATAGTTATGTATCTATATAAACATATAAGTGATTAGTTATAGTAAATATGCATTATAAATGTAATTATGTACATAAATGCTATTTATGTATGAGAGTATATATATGTGTATATATATGCATAAGCATTCTGATATGCATGTAGTCTTACCTTTTTAATAAACATTTATGTAATAACATTAATCCTGGTATGCCAATGATATGATGTAGTGTTTAAAATATCATGATGATATAATTCACAGTTCATGATGATATAATTCACAGTTCTTCCATCAGAATATCGTGTTCAACATCATACATAATATGAGCATTGCCATGAGGATATTTTTGTTATCCCTTCCACGTGAACCCCTTACTTCTGACTATCATGCCTCATTGAACTCTGGCAATGATGAATCTGTTTATTTCTATTATTTTGTAATTTTAAGGAAATTTATATCAATGGAATCACAGAGTAGGTAACTTTTGGGGATTGAATTTTTATTTTACTCAACACAATTCTCTGAGATCATCCACCTTATTGTCTGTATCAATATGCACTTTTTACTGCTGACTGTTGTTCTAGATGAATGTTCCAGAGTTTATTTCATCATTAATTTGTAGAAGAACTAACTTCAACTTGTTCCATCCTCTGTGCCAATGTGAATAAACCTGCTATAAACATACATTCGCTATTCTGTGAATATCAGTTCTTGTTTCTAAGCATAAATACCCATTAGTCACTGGTTGGGTCACATAATATTTGCATATTTACTCTTACAAGAATCTTCTAAGTACTTATTCAGAATGGGACTATTATTTTACATTCTCAACACTATGAATGATCCAGTTTCTCCTCACCTTCATCAATATTTTTTGTTGTTACTTTTTAAATCCTTCTTTAAAAAAAAAAAGAAAATTCAGGTATTTTGATAAGGCTGCAGGGATATCTCATTGTGGTATTAATTTATAATTCCCTAATGGATGATACTGATAAGAAATATTTCCATTTGAAAATGTGCCATCTTTTATGCTCTTTAATAAGTTGTCTTTCCCTAATTTATTTATTTTCTACTTTTCAGGTTTTTTTTTTTTTTTTTTTTTTTTTGGTACTGGGATTTGAATTTAGGGTTACTCAACTACTGAGCCACATCCCTAGCCCCATTTTGTATTTTATTTAGAGACAAGGTCTCAATCAGTTGCTCTGCAGTTGTGGAGACTGGCTTTGAACTTGTGATTCTTTCATCTCAGCCTCCCAAACTGCTGAGATTACAGGCATGCACCACCACACCCAGCTATTTGGCAGTTCTTCATAGATTCTAGACACCAGCACTTTTCTAGATGTGTGGTTTGCAAAGGTATTTTCCATCTCTTGAACTTGTTTTGAAAAGAATATTGAGTAGTTTGTCTCTCCTTTTATTTTTTAATATCAGAAAATGGAGGTCTGGGAAGATAAGAGATATTACTAGTATATAAGAAAAACAATCACTAAAATGTCCTTTGAATTCAGTTTTTCTTTTCACTTCACAGGTCTTCCTTATATAGAAGACCTTTATTGAGTGACAGATGGAGAGAATTTACTCTCTCTCATCTTTCCAATTATCACCTATAGTAATTCATTCACCACTAACAGTTTGATCAAATCTATATCAGGCATAGCGGGTACTTAAGCCTATATGCCTAGGAAGATTATAGATTATAAATTTTGTTTAAATTAAGAGAGCCAAGATATATATATTCTATATCATTGATTATTTATAATGTGTTGACCATCCTAATTAAGTTATTTTCTATGTAGTTTATGTCAGAAGCAAGATGCAGATCCATGTATATTATATGTTGCTATTCATACAATTAAAAATACAGATATGCATAGTGGACAATGACCCACATTTTTTTTCTAGAAGAATTTTCATGGAATATGTTAATGGTATTTGCTTTCAGTGAGAGAGAGAATTTCACTTCTATATTATTTATTTTATGCTTTGATATTTTTAAAACTATGTCCATGAATTATTATTACTTTTTCAAAATACCACACAAATAAAAAGGTAAAGCATCACATGCATAACAAGCAATTAAAGAGATTGTGATTTTTAGCATCAGAATGTTTTATCATAGATCTTAAAGTATGACATTCTGTTGGTTGAATGTTTTGATCACTGTCAGGGCAGGAGATTGCGACAAGAGTGCATCTAGCATGTTTAATGAAAACTAGATGTTCAATTTGTTAATGAAGCAACGGCTCAGAGTGATCCACAAGTTCTCCTAAATCACACAGTTATGAAACATAAAGAGCCAGAATCTGTGCTTAAACCAGAATGACTCCAAAAATTGCAGTTTTCTTTTTAATGCACCCCTTACATTAATCAATAACCTTAAATTGCCTGGTTTTCCTTCCACCGCTTCGTTTAAGGGCTCAGGTCTCTAATTATCCACAGCTACCCAGTTGATGTAACTTGGAAGAAACGTTTCAATTTATTTGAAAATATGTCTAGGGTTAGACTTTTACTTCAGCACTTTTTCTTTTTACTGAGATTGCATCTTGTGAGAGTATAACGGCACAACTTCAGTCTTTTCCAGAATCATCTTGTTCTAATGAAATTTCAACAACTGTCTTCTGTAGCAATGCAAACAGAGGATCAATATGTTCCCTTGTTATTAGATGAAGGAATTCTAAACTTTTGCATGAATTCTGTTTGGGAAAAGCATCTTGTTGACAACCAACAATGGCTTTAGCCTCCCTCTCTTCCATACTTTACTAAGGGCAGAGGAGGAAACAGTGAAAGCCTGCTGCTGCCCTGCGGTTTCCATATGTAGCAGCATAATCTTAAGTGAGGCAGGAGACCTTCACAAAATTTTTAATTTTAAATATATAACTTTAATATTGACATGTATATAGAGAGAATATAATATGAACTTCCATAATGTTTAATCTATCATAATATGTAATTATGGGTACATCATATTATTATTTATATAAAGAGTCAAAGGAGAAGGATTAGGTGACTTTTCTGAGATGTAGTTAGTGGGACCTGGAGTCTGTATGACTTTTATTATTGACCACCCATTCACCAAATATAACATTCAGACATTGTCATCAAGTGAAAGCAAAAGTAGGTAATAAAGTAAAGCGTTTTATGAAATGCATGGTATGTATGTGCAATTTTTTATTTAGACCTCTTGGTGTGAGTTCAGTCTTTTCCTCACATAGCAGATTACTTTATCAACTGGCATAAATGTGGGAAGTCAGAGTTTCAGATTCAACAGAGGTTGGCAACCTCCTGTGTTATAAGCTAAAACTATAATGCATTTGAAGCTAAGTTCGTTCTTTTAACATCAAAAAATAAATTTTAAAAATAAAAAAATTGCCTTTACATGTCAAGGTCTTTGATGTTTCAGCATCCCAAATAAGAAATATTATATTTAATTTATTATCTCTCTGACTTCAGTTTATTTTCTCTATAACTTTACTAGATGGAAATGCCACTAGATAAAGAAACTAACGACATACATTAGTGTGAAAATGACAGGTAATTATTGCCTTAACTCAAGTGTTCTCACGCTAATGGATTATCAACATTTACTGATATCATAATAGATTGCCAAGAAAAAAAAATGATTCATAAATCCTACATCAGACTGGCTTGGCCGAGATACCAAATTACCTCTGTAGATGATCTAAATCATTGTCATTCTTGCCTCTCAGAGTATGAACACAGGAAATGATACACATCCAGGGAGAATAAGAAATAAAACCAACATTTGAAATGTCTGCACAGTCTCTATGTGTCAAGGGAATCGAATTGGAAAATGTATTTATAAAATAGGATTACCTGTGTTTCCACTTATATCTGAAACATGGCACACCACATAGTTGTTGAACTGTTATCCTATATTGTATTTATGCCATATTGTATTGTTGTAGTCAGGATATCCTAAGAGCTTTAGGACACAAAACTGGGATCACAGATATATGGAATTACAAGGAAATTTAAAGATATTCTCCCTCAACTCTGTTGTTTGATGAATGACACAATGCTGTAGTTTCATCTTTTACACACTCTGCTGAATTTATACCAGGGCATGATAGTTCTAGGAACTCAATCCTAAATTTATCGCTTCCTAGGCCAGTTGGCAGATATCTTTTGCCAACTCTTCTCTATCCAGTTTGTACTGATGCAAGCTTTGCTTTTCTTTCTTTCTTTCTTTCTTTCTTTCTTTCTTTCTTTCTTTCTGTTCGTGATTAAATTTTCTCCAAATCTTCCTTTCCAGTTATCTCCTACCTAAAGAAGAGGATTTCATATCTGAGACCATAGAATTCAATTGCATAACTTATTAGGCCACATTTATGAATGCATCGCTACACTGATAGTGTTTCTGTATTTGCTTGTTCTGCCAATGGAATATTCTAGGATCCATTGTTTTCTATTTGGAGACTATTAAGAAGGAGATTTGGAGCAGGTTTTTGCAGAGAGCCACGGCCGAGTCTGTATGGCCCCTGGCATTTTGCCAACAGTATTGATTGACAGGCGAGGCATTACTATCTGCCTCTGCCGCAACTTTTGAGTTCTCGCACTATTTTGGAGTTCTCATGGGGATTTCCGGGGATTCCCCGAGAGTTCCCATTGGTTGGGGAAGTGCAGGAGGAGGGATTTCTGGGAGAGATATTTCCGGCTGGGGATTCCTGGACAAGCCTCCTGGCGTTAGGGAGGATTCCCCGGGAGCTGTGTGAAGTGTTTTCCTGCAGTTTAAAAATAAAGTTTGTTCCTGCTTCAGTGGCTCATGATTTGTGCCCAGCCAGACGGCGGCAGGTTTTGTTATTTAGAACTGATGTTAAATATTGTTCATTACAAATCCTTATAGAGACACATATCTTAAGAAAGCTGGAAAGGTACTGAACTGGAATTGTTTGAAAATCCCAGTGTAAAAATGGAAGTAGGATGTTGTTCGCTAACACATGATCTCATCAATAATGCATTGCGTTAAGCAATAGTCTGATTAGGCTCACCGATTCTGTGAGCTAGGAATATGGCAAGAGCAAAAAAAGGTCAAATTTTTTTTTTCTGCTTCATAAATTCTTCAAATGTTAGAGAGTGACTCAGCCCTGGGGATCTGTAATAGCAGGGACTTCTGTGGCAGCTTCTTCAGTCAAGTTTGGCTCTTGAGTTGTGAGGTTTGAAGAGTGGGTTCAGGCAATACTCTGGCCCAGAGCAGCTGTGTGTCGCTTCTCTCACACAGTGCTCTCAGAGCTGTGGGACCTTCCACAGGTAGGGGTCAAGCCACCAAGAGCAAGTGTTAACCGTAAACATGGTGAAAGCTGCATGGCTTTTGGTGACCTAGAGTTGGAACTCATTCAGCTGTTTTGTTTTATTTATTTATTTTTTTTGTCTGAAGCAATGAAAGGAGTCCATACAGACTCAAGTATAGGGGACTTATAACCCATCTCTTAATGGAATACTAGCTAAGGATTTGTCTAGGTATTTAACTTTCACAACTACCTCTATCTTATACACAAAGAAGAAAAACAAAAACGTGTGTGTGTGCGCACATTCTCGTGTCCCTATTAATTTAGCCATTCTCATAATAGTGATAAAAAAATTGACAAGCTATATGTATTTATGCATAATTGGAGTTAAAACTATGGGAAGATAAAACACCAACCATTAAAATATAGTTACTTGTACAAGTAGAGAGTGAAAAAATAACACTAGAAACAAAGACAAAATACTGTATTTTTAAAATTAAATCAGTAGTTCCTAACTGGTAATATTTAAAGAAGGTTAGCATTACTATATACATGAGTGTTCACAAAAATGTTCATTAGAATCGAAACAAAAGAAACAATTGAAAAAATTGACAAAACTAAAAGTTGGTTCTTTGAAAAAATAAACAAAATCGACAGACCCTTAGCCATGCTAGCGAAGAGAAGAAGAGAGAGAACTCAAATTACTAGCATACGGGATGAAAAAGGCAATATCACAACAG
>NW_026000221.1:16149012-16170444 GCF_001458135.2 Marmota marmota marmota
ATGCCGCAGTCTGGCTGGGCACAATCAGGAGCCACTTGTCAAAAGAAACTAACTTTATTTTTAGAACCACACACGCCAAACAAAACAGCCTCTCAGGAAAAATCCTCAGAGCCTCAACTGCCACCACCGGCTTTCCACAAGCCTCTCTCTCCCACACAAGCCTCTCTCCACCTCCCACAATCCTCCTGCTCTTGAGGCCGATTGGCTGGGTCACGTGGGCGGAGCCAAAAAAAGTCCCCCAATGAGCAGCTCCGTGGTCTGAAAGGGCAGGGAAACAGTCCAATGAGCATCACCGCAGAGGAGCCAATCAGCTAGATGTTGCTGGGGCCGAGGAGCCAATCAGCTAGATGTTGCTGGGGCCGCTGTGAGCCAATCATCAGCCGGCAGCTGGAAGTTTGCTGGCAGCTGGAAGTTTGCGGGGGCCCCTTTGGCTGTGGCTCTCAACACATAGGTTTTGTAGCATTTGTGCTTGATTATTATTATTAAAGTAGTTTTAATTAAAAAAATGTTCATTAGTGTAACTCTTTTTTTTATTATTGGTTGTTCAAAACATTACAAAGCTCTTGACATATCATATTTCATACTTTTGATTCAAGTGGGTTATGAACTCTTAAAAGCAAATTTAGGTCAGGCATGGTAATGCATACCTGTAATCCCAGTGACTCAGGAGGCTGAGGCAGGAGAATATCAAGTTAAATTGTAACCCTCAGCAATTTATGGAGGCTCCAAGCAACTTAGCAAGACCCTGTCTCAAAATAAAAATGAAAAGTATTGGGGATGTTTATCAGTGTTATAGTGCCCCCCGGGTTCAATCCCAAGTACCAAAAAAAAAAAAAAGTAAATTGTAAATTGACCAGATTTGACCAGATAATAAAATAAGCTTACATTTTGTCTCAAGAATTCTATCATAATTTTAATATAGAATGATTTAAATACATAAAATTGAATTCTTGTTACATTATTTCTGCTATTTCAAAACACAGAAGAATTGTTAAACCCTCTTGTCCAATATGTATTTCATTATAAAGATAACTGCTATGATTTCAATATGGTTTGTCCTTTAAGGGGAAGCTTAGTCTTCAGGGTGGCTGAACTGGGAGCCAGTAGAATACTTAGAAGGTAGAACCTCATGGAAGGTCTTAGGTTACTGTGGATATGTCTTTAGAAGGGACTATGGACTCCATTCTCTCTCTGGCTTCCTCTTTTGGTCATGTGGTGTCTTCTTACACAAGTTCCCACCATGATGTAGTGTAGCCAAGAGGGTCTTTACCATAACTGAGCCAATGCCAGCTTCATACCTTTGTATCTGTAGGACTGTGAATTAAACAAACCTAATTGCTTTATAAAATGACCATCCCTTAGGTATTTCATTGTAATAAGGAAAAACAGACTAGTACAACCACTAGATTATAAAACTTTCCTTAAGGGCATGTTTTCACTTTTGAACAAAAGTTCAAAAAAAAGAAGAGTTGAACAACCCTAGAACATTAGTTTCATTAACAATATTCATCATTTTAAATACCACATAATCATTGATTTATTGATTTTTCTATTAAAAGTTACAGCTAGGTATTGGTAAGAAAATAAGAAAGAAAGATGACAGGCCCATAAGTATAGGTTGCCAAACTTTCAAAAGATTGATTGACATAACCTGAGAAATCTACCAGACTGCATCTGGGTCTGAACATGATGCGACTGCTAAAGTCTCCTATGTTTACAGAAACTTTATCTTCATCCCTGTTTTCCTTCATTTATTTGTTTGAGAGTTTATAGGTAAGTTTAACTCTTATGAATTATTACATAATACTTGGAACCAAAAGTGACATAAATAAATTTTCTGAAGAATGTTTATTCTTTGTCCTGGAAAAGAAATACAGAAGGGTGTGTGTTTCTAGGAAAACTATTAGATAGCTCCACTAGTAGAAAAATGAAGCCCTGTCCTGAGATTTCAGTGGATAAATAGACCTCAGGAGCAGAATGTTATGGACAGTGGACTAGAGAAAAACAGACTAACCAGAGAGAAATGTGTCAATGTTTTGTGCATTTGGGGGTATTTTTAGCCTATCATTCATTAACTTTAGTTTATCGTTAACTTACTTCAAAATTTCCATGCTTTCTTATTGCACTTACATTAATAGGTGACCCCTTTACTGTGGTCTTAAAAGTGCTCTTTACCTGCTCTTCTCTCTATTTTTTTTCTGATTTTTCAAACCACTTGTCAGTCTCTGTGATTCAACTCTATCTCTGGATGCCCTCTTCCTCAAATGTTAGCAGGATACCTATTCACTCAGTGGATGGCACAGATTTTCTTAACTGGGAACTTTTTCCTATCCTGTTGTTCTAAGTTTCTAAGCATCCTTTACATTTCAATTTAAGAGAGCTGCCTTTGAACTTTACAAATTAAATCCCACTTTTATTATGCTTTAAAAGGAGTATCCCCATATAGTGCATGCATTGTCACAACTGCAATACAATTGCACTTAAACATTGTTTTAAGTTGAATTACTTAGAAGTAAAGTCTGAAGTGGGTATGAATTTTTCCTCAGGTAGTTTTTTGAGTACAGTAAGAATGAAGGAGGCAAGATAGAAAAGGAAGACGATAACAACAACGAAACACAAACAGACCAGCTTCCATCTCTTTGACAGTGTGCAGCACAAATTCTACCACAACCTTAGCCCTTCTTTCTCGCAAGGAAGCAGCTTTCTTTCTTTCTTTTTTTTGGGGGGGGCGTGTTGGGGATTGAACCCAGGTCCTTGTGCATGTGAGGCAAGCACTCTACCAACTAAGCTATATCCTCAGTCCTGGAAGAAGCTTTTTGTAATACATTTTCAGACAACATTGGACACTGAGCAAGGTATACCTGGGAGTATCATGGATTCCTGGGTTAGTTGAGTTCCCTACAGCCTGGAGCATTGCTCTGAGATGAGAACAGCTGTATGTAGTTATCAGGCAACAATCCAAGCACAGATAGAGAGGAAGGATGCTGTCACCAACTGTCAAAGATGCTCTCACAAGGCAGGGCACCAACAGCAATCACTATTACATATTCAGTTGTACATTTTGGTCATGAATACCATTATCTATAGGCTGCAAGCTCCATGAGAGCAAGCATGGTACCTGTTTTGATTTCACACTGTACTCTACACATGTTACTAAAGATAGACACTGAAGCATTAGTTATATAAGGAAAGGATGCCCTTCTTCAGTACTTTCCTTCATGTGGGAAGCCAAAAAATGTGTAAAATTATAGAAAATTAAGAATTAACATTTTAAGAATCCTTGACATATAAAGACAGCTGATCCAACAGCAAATCATTGTCTAAAAACAAATTAACATGCAAAACATATTTCTTTACCTAAACACATATGTTTAACTATAGAATCTCATAAGTGAGAGGGGCATTTGAGATATTGAGTCCACTTCCCCCATCAATATGTGCTTTATATTTCTCTACAAAATCTGTACTTTAAATAAAATGCCCCTCCTTTGTGCCTCCTAGTAATGGGATACTCATAAATTTTCTAATGTCTATTATTTAACTGATACAATTCTTAGTTCTAAAACCTAATAAAAAATAATCCAAGTTCCCAAAGGTTAGGCACTCTTGATTTTACTGTATTAGTAATCCTGACAGCAACTAGTGACTAACCCTTAATATTCAATTTTAGCTTGGAGCAAAATTCTATGAATTTTATCTCACAGTAATATGATTAGCTCATGTAATCAATGCTTTATCAACCTGCACACATCAAAAAGAGCAAATGCAAAACTTAATGAGAGATAATTTAACCAAACAGAAGTCTTTGTGTAAATGTCTTTTTTCCTGGAAAACAACATAAGATGAGGTTATTTGGGATGGGAATATAAGGCGTATGTCTCTTATTATCATCTTGCACAAATGGGAGACATTACTAATGTGGTATGACATTTCACTGCTTTACCCAGATATAACAGGTCTTCCTTATAATAGTTTGCCATGAAATCACCAACAGTCAATCATCATGGGCAATTCTGACAGATCTGCATAAATGTGTGCTGAACATAAACCCTACCTGGGCCTGTTGCCATCTACTAAACTTTTTAATTACTAAAATTGGAAACTTTGCATGTACCCATCAACAGAAAAAGGAACACACAAATTGGATTGATGCACATAATAAAAGATATATATATAGCAATGAGGATGATGAAATAGCAATTGTGTATTACAGGTCAATATTAGAAGTCCTGCTTAGATCAGCACTTGAGTAAACTAAAGGGAAGAAGCAGGATTAAACTGGAAGATAATCCAAGCTTGACCCATTCCCCACGGATTTTTCTATCAACATCACAAAGAATTTTGAAGAAAGGAGAATGATCCAGAAGGATTTCTTGAATTGAGGCAAGAGGGTTGACACTATGTACCCCTCAGTTTATCAGTCATTAGATGCAGGCCAACTGTAGGGTGTCCAAGACCCATAGCAACACTTCCTCCCTGAATCAGTTTCAGAAGGGAACTGACCACAGAGGGCTGTCTTCAGGCATTGCTCCCAGCGTGTGTGGTAATAAGTCCTCACTCCTGGAGGGGTTTCTGAATGTGGGTAGGAGATCATAATGTCCACCACACACATACAACAATGAGAAGGAATCTCACAAATAGGCCTCAGGTGTAAATGAGCATTTGTATAAAATACAGAAAATTCATCATACAGTGATAGAATTCAGACTAGTGATTCCTGTTGACGGTGAGTACACAGGAGAGATTATTTGTATCGTTACCTTTCTTGGTCTCAGGGCCGAGTACATATATTCACACAGTGAATATATGAGCATCATTTAAGCAGCATACCTGGGAAACCTTCCCAGGTGTATCTCCCAGGGTAAATGGAAACACTTTTAGTAGAGAGACAGGATACATTGGTTTCAGGAAAAAAATGTTGATTTATCAATATTTGTAGCTATCATCTATTGTCTATCAATAATGTGTATATGTTAGAGGCGAAAATATAGTATTTCTTTTATTTCTGCTTTTCATCGACACGTTTTAAAAAATGGATGTTTTCAATGCTTTTTGTAGTTATGCATTTTTCATTCTTAGACACAGCGAAACTAGGAGTTTTTGTCCTACTTAGTGTTTTTTTTTTTTTTCCATTCTATTTTCTAGTTAAAAGTAGGTCAATATCACAGCTGAGAAAAATTACACAGGATTAGGAGTTGTTCTAATTGAAAAGATGATCTCCAAACCTCTGAAACACATTTTATCCTTTAAATACCATCTAGGAGTAAATATGCAAAAGGGAGACCTTTGAATATTAAAGATGTGAAAATGTGCTATATTCATTTTCATGGATTCAGAAATCATGATATATATATGTGTAATTTTACAAACATACACATTTATTTATTTATTTATTTATTTATTTAGTGCTGGGGATTGAACCCCAGGGACACTCTATCACTGAGCTACATCCCCAGCCCTTCTTTAAGTATTTCAAATTATGAGGCAAGTTCTCGCTAATTTGCTAATTTGCTGAGGCTGGCCTCAAAATTGCAATCCTCCTATTTCAGCCTTCCGAGTTGCTGGAATTTCAGGCGTGCTCCACTACATCAAGCAAACACATACATTTTAGAGTCAGCATGTAAACTGGAGAAAAAATACAAGAACATGATTTATAGTTTCTGCTGTTGAACAGCTTTTATTCCAAAAGGATAGACAGATACAAAAGAGATAATTATAATATCTCAGGGAATCTTAATTTAAAGTTTACTGACCCCTAACAGGAGAAGGGGGATGTGGCTGACATCTCTGTTAATATCAAAATATCATATTAATTCTCTAATAGGTCAAACCATAGTGCAAGGACATCATCTATCTAGGATATAAATTTTTGCCTACCCTTGTCACACACACTCTCAGCTGAAACACACACACACAGAAATGGATTTGAGAAAAAATAATTGGTTGGAATAGCAGAACCTTGTTGTTATATATAAACACAGTAGGTCCACATGTTCATTAATACCATTGTATGTTTTTACTGCAGCTGTCTTTCTTTTAAAATGCTCACCTCAGCTATTATTTTGATTCACTTGCTATCTAAATTCTGTTTATATTAAATTAATTTAGGGATCTTTAACAAATTCAAAGTCCATTTACTGACAATCTCATCATCAGCAATGATGGGGAATATTGCTAATAATCAACAAATCCTTAGTTACCCCAAATATACTTTCAAAATTCTTAATTCAGCACTCCAGTTAGGCACAGCCAATTAATCAATGCTATATTTTAAATATGCTATTTTTTAACAAATTTACTTTCAGAAATTCAGTATCTAGTTGACAATAAATTATAAGTTAGGTTGTTAAGTGTCATATATATAGAAGCCAGGATATTTGGTAACATTCTTATTTTAGAGCCGTGGATGTTGCAAATATTTATTAATTATTCTTTATCATGTTGCAAACATCCACCAGGTGTCAACACTGTGTAGCTCCTGGAGAGACAAAGATGAATAAGGACATGCCTGTGACCTTGAAGAATTCACAGTATCATAAGTGAGAAAATAAACAACTAATTGTGAAATAATAATTTGGGCATGAGTATCGGTAGGCATGTGGTATAATGGGCCCTTACTCTGTCGAAGGGTAAGTGTCTTATTAAAATCCTTATGAGACATTTTAAAGAAGTTGCCCCCAAATTATCTAAGACAGTAGGTGAAAAAACGAGTGAAAGAAAGAGAGGGACGTCTAGGTTGGTCCTAGAGGCAAATAAGGAGTAAGGCCAGTCACACATTCTGGAAAACTAGAATGTAAAATGTTTTCTTGATCCTATGAGTTTATATTCAGCATAGGAACTGAGAAGTCACTTTATTTAAAGCTTTGGTTCCATGTCAAAATGGTATTCCAACTTCCTTCCCCTGGACAAGTTGTATTTTTTTCCAGTTGCTGAAAAATTACATTCTACAGCTTTCTTTCTCCAGTATTGACAAATGGTTAAATGAAAAGGGAGGTCAAAAAGAAAATCAATGCAATTTTACAGTCCTCATTACTAGGTCAACCGTGTCCTCACTGTGCATACTCAAGCTGGTTTCCTTGCTCTGAGTAAGGCTTTTAAAAGGTTGCTTGCTGGCTGAACTGTCAGCTCAGGGAGAGGAAAAAATAGTTTTCAAAAATCTATCTACACTACAAAAAAGTAAAGGCAAACCTCATGAACTGCATTTCTGATTCTATTTTTAATTATCACCATTAATACTAAACCAAACAAGAAACAGTGTTTGTTCATTTCCATTTAATTTTTTTTAATGTAAAAATTTTCTGCTAGTAGGGTCTTTGGGGACAATCCATGTCAGATATGCTTTCTCCCTTTATTTTACAAAAATGGAAATTGTGACACGGAGAAGTCAAGTCGCTTGCCCAAAGTGACAAATGAAGCTGATGGCTGAGCATGAGTTTGGTCCTTATCAAATGATTTTAGAAGATCAGACATTTGAATTTACAGGGTGAGTAATTTATTTTGGATTACAATTTGTTCTTCCTTTAAAAATAAAGGTATTCCATATTAAAGCCTTTATATTACTATATTATTATACTTATTTATTTGCACCTATCTCTTTGCAAAAAGTTTGTGTTTGGATGGCAGTATCTAGTTTTCATCCTTTAAAATTAGCAAACCCCAACACCATGGTTCTCAGCACAAGCTCACATTAAAATCACTTGGGGAGCTTTTAAAAAAAAATCAATGTTCAGACTGTAGTCCTCAGAGTTTCTAACTTAATTGTTCTGAGATGGGATGCTTGCATCTATATATTTAAAATTCCCCTAGGTGTTTCTAATGCCAAATCAGGATGAAGAGCAACAGTTCGGACCCAGAATCACAATTGAGATCCCATTGTCCACAAATCTTATATTCGTGTGCTATCAAAACCGGTAATTATTTGATATTTTGTGCACAACGACTAATATTTAACTTAACCAAATATATTTTTTAAATAAATATTGTGTCACAAAGATAAATTATAAACAACACTTTGCACAAAAAAAAAATATGATAGAACCAAAACAATACTATTAAATATTGGCTAGATGCCATTGCTTATCTGAGATTATGATCCTGAAGTCTGCTTCTGTGTTATATTCATAAATTATCACTAATTAGGGGAATGTTAAAGATTGTCACATGATAACAAGGCACTCTTTCTGAAAGAAATGAAAGGATTGCTTGATTAAATATGACTTTTTTTTTTTTTTTAAACGCCAGGTCTTTACAATTGAAAGTCATCTCACTTAATATCAGTGGTAAATGTCCCGTATATGGAAAATTCATGTTTTGACCTCCAGGAGGATTTTTTTCTTTATTTGTGAGCCTATAAATGTAGCAGGACAATTTACCATGTGACTTGGTCTTCCTTGTTGCTCTCAACTGCTTAACAGGCCACCTTAACTCTGTAAGGTAGATGCCTCTTTCTCTGGGTTTCATTCCCTGGGTAGGTGACTTCATTTTTTAGAGGAAAAAAATCCATGACAAAACTTGGCATATCATATCCATTCCCCTTTCTTCTTTGTGTCCTCAAAGTCCCCCTCAATAAAGGAGACACTCAATAGAGGAGTCAGGATTATGTAAATTGGTTCATAGCTGGGTTTGAAGAATTCTGGGAAGGATTCGAATCTAGGAAATGAAATTGGTTCCATTCTGCTTTTTTGTAACTGAGAACATTTAATGAAGTAAGCCTTCAGTGACAATGAGGTGGCCTGGTTATTTTTTTCCTACTTACAAAGGGATCCCAATGACTCAGTCACAAGTGTGAGAGAGGAAAGCAGTGCACTTGGCTCAAGCATGTGACAGACAATGTGGAGGTGAAGGGTGGTGTTAGCTTGTGTAGCAAGCTGTGTGTCAGGTCTGTGTGCCTCACATTTGTATACCTAAAGCTTTCAGAAGATGCATAAATAACGAAACTTTGCATCTAGAGAACCCTAGCCAGCTTTATCAAAGCACAATATCCACACTAGCCTCCTGTGGTCACAGTTGGTCATATGATATGATAAACTCTTTCACAGGTCTGTTTTTCTCACCTGTCTCTATTTTTTTTTCTATTTGTCTGTAATGTCTCATTTATTTTTCTTCTCTCACTCCTCTGTTCTGTGTTTTAACTTTTGTTAGTTGTCCAAACTTCATCACTATTTCTTTCATGTACAAGTAAATGATTGATATATAAAATTTCTCTTTTTATTTTTGAAAAAGGTTTATGTGGCATCTTCCTACCTTAATGTTCAGAAAAAGATTAGGTCTCCTGAATAGTTTCTCTTTCCCCGCTTGGGAGCAGGTCTGCGTCAGGGATCCTGCTCAGATACTCTGAAGGCTTGCTTGGGTGTACAGGTGAATGTTCTCTGACCTTGTAGGAAGTAAGGCAAACAAGTATTAGTCAGGACAGGTCCCTCTTAAAATGGTGGGAATATATCTCATAATTACACTTCCTTTTCCATAATGATGAACTGCTGGGGAACCAGATGTCCCGACTATTGAACTTATTTAAGTGAGCATGCTTCATTAGGATGTACAACAGATCTATTTTTAAGAAAGGGGACAACCTCACACCATTAACTATTGCTTCTTCTTTTTTGTTTCATTCTAAATGTATATGTGGATGTGTGTGTGTGTGTGAACACACCATGTTTATTACATATTTTGTAACTAATTAACAATAGCACCATTTGTAAGCAAATTTGAGGACACTAAGGACAAAGAGTGAAAGTGTTTATATTGCTTTGGGACTAAATTAAAGTGGTAGTGTTCTTAGGTAAGACACAGGAAAAGGCAAGTTATTTAAGGTAAATTTGATTGATAATATGAGTCAAAAAAAAAAAGAGAGAGAATTTTCATCCTACTACTTAGTCATATGCTATCCAAATAGTCATTGTCCACTAGCATGTTACTGTAGGAATATAGAAAATATGGTTTTGCAATGGAGTATAGTGGTAAAATGCCTACAGTGTATAAAATTTTAAACTAAAATGACAGCATTCTCACTAGTAAAATTAAAAAAAAAGAGGGTGTCCCTTTCAACTATTTGTATACAGTAAAGGAAAGTGATAGGGAATGTCCTGTAAGGACCAGGCTCTGCTGAAAAATGCATATGTATAAAATATAGCTTTGCAATTATGTGAGAATTCTTTCACTTGGACAAAGAGCAGGTCTGTAGCATGAAGAAAAGAAACTCTGTGTTTTTGTTTCTTATGAAGAAATTGCATTGCACCAACAATGCTCTTTCTTCTTTCTCCTTGATGTCTTCCTCTGAAATCCCCTTATCCTCTTTAACTTCTGATAGACAGGCACAAATTGAATTACCAAATTAAAAAAAAAAAAAAATCCTTTTAAACCTAGGCACCTGTAACCTCTCTCATCAAACACTGTCTCACCACTGCCATCTTGTGGACAGGATGCTATCATGCAGTTATTCTGACCAAATCAAGGACATCAAGTAGGTATCTTCTCAGTTATCAAACTCAGAACCTGGGAACCAGAGACCTCAGAAGGAACGACTGAGGCTTCTGAGGATGGCCTTCTATAGAGTGGCATCTCCTGCTTCATATCTATAGGAGATATTTAGAGGCTAAACAAAAGATTTATTATACATCAAGAAGTAGTACATATAAAAAGTTCCCATCATATTAAATCCACTATATTCACTATAATGTAAAATGATGAGATAAGTATCATAAGTTATTTTTAAATACTAAAGACTTTATGCCCAAATATGGCTTATGGTTTGAAGGGGATCATAAGAAAACAGTAACTGTTATTTTTCACTCTTGTAACTTGTTCATACCTCTCATCTTCACTCATCTCAACAATTTTGGTTTTCATTTTGCTTCCTATATAAAGGAATGTGTGTGTGTGTGTGTGTGTGTGTGTGTGTGTGTGGTGTGAACCTATATATAAATCAGGCAATTTAAATTTTACTATAATAACTGACCTGGGCGGGGGAACATACTGATTCCCTTTGGTCAATTGAAAACATAAATCCATTGTCCTGAAATTCTTACTCCTCCATGTGCCTTCAGTAAAATCTGGAGGCTGGGATTGCATTACAAATGTTAAACTCTACAGCAAAGTTTCTCAAGGCTACATCATTGGCACTTTGAGCACCATGAGTCTTTGGTGTGGTTTTGGTGGTGGTAAAGATGGGACTGACCTTGGCACAGTAATATATTTGGCAGCATCCTAGTTTCTACCTACTATATGCCAATCACATCTTCCCTCCTAGTAAGACAACCAAACAATGTCACCATACTTTGCCATATGCTTTAGGGGTGGGGTGTGGTAGGAAGTAAGTCATAGCCAGTTGAAAACCTTTGCCTTTAGGAACTGAACTGCCAGCTGCACTCATAATATAGACTCTTCTAGTCCTTATTTTCCTGAACCTATCTTAACGTTTTTATTCACATCTTTCTCTCCCCTCCAATGCAGAAATACTTCAAAAGTTCTTGAAGATCCATAGGTGCCCATAGTTCTTTAATACTTAATCTTTGATTATATGTTCTTGGAATATTTATCTCTCTTATTAGACATAGCTTTCTTATAACGTAATTAATTCTCCTTCGATGTTTTCTTCTCTATAGATCAGCATTTCCCACATTTACCAAAATGTATTTCATGCCGTTCTGACACCAATTATTTTATGTGTGTGTGTGTGTGTGTGTGTGTGTGTGAAGATTCTTACAAAGTTAAAAGAGGGACAAACAATATTCCCATTATGGATTTTCACATATCCATTAAAATAACAAAATCTGCAAGAGTGTTTCCTTTTAATTAATCTAACTGTTTAATGGGTCTTTCTTATCTCACCTAATTTTAATGCCTCAATAAATAAATACATAGTTCAGAGGGCTTTGTTATGTTAAAGCATACTTGGTTCAATCTTTGTTCTCTTGGTGTTTGAAAATTTAGTACAGTCTTTTCATTTAATCTCATGGTAATTTTATATGCTACTGACCCAGGAGACTGAGCAATGATAATCCTGGTCACTGATAACATAAGTTTTGAAAGGTGACTCAGTGTGTTGAAGGTGCCACAGTCACAAGTGAAGTGAAGACCGAGAAGATATAGGGTATGAAATTTAAGAGGGCACCTGACATTGTCCTCCATGTGAAAAGAAAAAAAAAATGAGCAGATCATGGTGTGTTAGTAAAATAACTAGGCCTGGTGTCCAGTTTTTGTTTGTTTGTTTGTTTGTTTTTGATTAAAAATCTGAGTATGTTTGGGTTAATTTTGTAAAATCTTAAGAAGAGTTTCACCATCTCTAACAGAGAGATTGGAAAGCTTAATTCTTAAACTTTTCTGAACATTTATACTCCTTGACCATATACTGGATGCTGATAGAATTGAGAAGGAAGTCTAGTTGGCTGGTGTGATTCTGTACTTCTTGATTGTTTGTTCAGGTCTTGATGAAGTGTTGAATGGTATGCTTTGTGCTTGTGGGAGGACCCACTTTACATAAAATAACTGGTACTTCTGAGCAGATATCGGAGAGAGGGGGTTGTGGATAGAGGAAGTCCTAAGAGATGTGGTATTTGCAGGTACTGAGTGAATTCTGAATTCACAGGATACAAGGGAAACTTGGAAAGCAGCTATTTTTATCTTCCAGGACTCTCATCTCTCCATTTACATGTGCAACCTCTATTTCTTACCTATACTTACTTTAAAAAATATGAATTTTGCTACTAATATTAAAGTGGAAGCCACTAATGCTAGCTTAAAGGGAGATTTATTATGTCAAATTAAGACTAAAGCTTTAAGCTGCAAGGGAAAACCATTTCTGGTAAATTCTGGAAGTAAATAGAAAAAAAATATATATTTGGGGAGTAGAAAAATTCGCTTCTACTGCTGAGATCAGGAATTATAACATAGGGAGGAAATGTCTATATATCCTGTGTTTGTTTAGGATGCAACCCCTGTTTCTATTTCTGCCCAGGGACATAGAAAATAGGACACAATACATCCTTGGTGTCACATGCAATTATTACCCTGGTGAATTGCTAATGAAGCAACTACAGCTCCAAAGAAACATTTTAAATAAAACCCAAGAATACATCAGATCTTCACAAATTGCTGTTATAAATTAGTAAATGCATACACAGGCATGCAAAAATGAAAATGAACTCTGCAAGCAAGCAGAGTTCCTGTGCAGACTCCTTGAGGTGTGGGGAGTGAAGCCAGCAGGGAGTCGGTATTCATGGAAGTCACAGGGCTCCTTGGTGCCTGGATAAAAGATGTGAAGAAAGGAGGAATTTAAGTTCAGTTTTACATGGAAACACATCGACATGGGAATATGAAAGGTAGGACCTGCAGTGTGAACAGTTCGTTCTCAGGCATGGGCCAAGCTGGTGTTTGAAAGACAGCCAGGATTTTCAGAGGCAAAAGAGGGGGGAAAAAAAGAGTAGCTCAGATAATGAAAACAGTTGGAATAAAAGCAAGCAGGTGGAAAAGAAGACTGAGAGAAGGGAGGAGTACTCTAAGGGAATACAAGATGCCAGGAGTTGTTTGCTAAAGGTGGAGCTACAGAGTGAATTTTTTCCTTAATATTATTTGAAGAAATGTTTGCATTTTAAAGTATAGTTCCTAGAATTTTATAACCAAATATACAGAAGTCCATAAGTGAACCAATTTAAAACAGGGAAATGAGAGAACCACACAAGATTATGTCTCAATGTGTTTTTTCCACAATATTTTCTATTGGTGCATTGTGGTTTTACATATTGATGGTATTTGTTGTTACATAGTCACACATAAAACATATTGATAGGATTTGTTGTCGCGTATTCATACATACACAAATTCAACAATATAATTTGTCCATAATCACTTCCAAAGCATTTTCTCCTTTCCTTCCTCTCACGCCTTGGTTCCTTTATTCTATGATCTCCCTTTGATTCATAGGAGATCTTCTTCCAATTTTGTTTTACATTTTTTCTCTCTAGTTTCTGCATATGAAAGAAAACACAGTACCTTCACCTTCTGAGTTGATTTAACATGATGGTCTCTAGCTCCATCCATTTTCTTGCAAATGCCATGATTTCGTTTTCCCTTGTGGCTAAATAAAACTCCATTATGTATACAGGTGTCTTAACATTTTCTTTTTATGTTGAAAACTCCTTCAGACCAAATCTTTCACAGCTGCAACAAACTGGGTGGGCAAGTAAAATTCAAAGTGATTCCCTAGAATAAACTCTAGAGTAAAAGTCTAGAACAATTCTGTCCCATAGAAATATAATGCAAGACAATAATCTGAGACGTATATGCAATTTAAATTTTATAGCAGTCATATTAATAATGGTTTAATATTTGTAGAAGTGAAATTAATTTAATGATATCTTTTATTCAATAAACTATATAAAATATTTTCTCTCCATTAAATCAACATAAAATTATTAAGATGTTTTACACTTTTTACAAACTAAGTTATTGAAATCCAGGGTATATTTTTTATAGTGGCATATATAGATTTGAGCTGGTCCCATTTCAAATACATTCAGTGCTTCGTATCCGTAGGGGATTCCAAATCCACAGATGTTCAATTCTTTCATATATAATGGCTTAACATTTACATATAACATAATTATATCTACCCATGAGCTTTAAATCATCTCTAAATTACTGATAAAGTATAATACAATGAAAATGCTAGGCAAATAGTTACTATACAGTATTAAGAAATAATGGCCAAAAAGAGTCTATGCATGTTCAATGTAGACACAATTGTTTTTCTGAATTTTTTTAAAATTTATAATTAGTTAAACCTACAAATGTAGGATCTGCAAATAGAGAGGGCCAACCGTCCTCAATAACCACATATGGTTATTGATTTACCACTGCACAGCTCTAGAGCAATCAGTCTCAAAATTTGGTTGCCAGACCAAAGCACCAGTGTCATCAGAGCATGTTAATAGCTAAAATTCTTGGGTCATACCCTAAAACTGTTCGTCCTAAATAATTGGGGTGCCAGGGAGCCTAGCAATTTTATTTCAATAAGTGTCCCCATCATTCTGATGCACTACATTTTGAGACACAGTACTATAAAACATTGTTGCAGGAAGTGTGGCTGTGGACCATTGATGAAAGAGCCCATTAGAAATGTTCAGTACCTATGCCTGCTAAATCACACTGCGTATTTACCATGAAGTCCAGGCAAAATATGTGAACACAAAGCATTGGACCAGGAGTTCTCAATCTGATAGTACAATTTGACAACTGGGAATGATGTTAAAAATATATATGCCTATTGCACAGTAGAATAGGAGTGGGCCCAAGGCCCTTTATTTTCTTTATATTACTGGCATGCTTTTGTGGTAGTTGTTTATAACTCACAAATCATTATTGTGAATAGTGAAACTTGAGAACAATTGTTCTAGAATTACTGTTTGCCAAAAAATAAAATAATTCAATTGTAAATGCATCGATCAATATTTTTATTTTAATCTTAAAAGAATTCCAAATATATAACAAAGTTGGAAAGGCTTAAAATAAGCACTTACGTACCAACCATTTGTATTTTACTACTAAAATTGCATTATCCTTACTTTATCAAGTACTCATCCATCAGTTCATATATATATTCACAAGCAGCATCTTTTACCATTTTAAAATTGATTTGTTTTTATACTTATCAGTAAGTTGCAAGTATATTTTAGAATTCTAGATTTCTTTCAAATCTGGGTCTTGCATTTATATCTTTTCAGTTAAGCTTTTAAAGAGAAAATCTTATTAATTTGGATGAAGATAAATATTTCATTTAAAAAATATGTTTGGCACATTCTTTGCCCAATATATGGAAGCATTGTTTACCCAAAGGACAAATACAAAATATGTTATGAACTGAACAAAATTCATATTGAATATTTGGTCTCCCAAATAAGCTGTTGTATGAACTGAATAAATGTTCAATAATTTTTTTCTGTATGTTTATCCATTTCTTCCACAGTTATGTGTTACAGAACACATCAATTTCCTGTTGAATAACCACTGCCTTCACTGAACATTTGATTGGGATATAGTTTTATAGATCAAATAAAGTTTAGGAGAGTCAGCTTCTTAACAATATTAAATCTCTTAGAACATGAATATGGTATATAACTCAATTTATTTAAATTTTTATTTCTCTGTATTTAAGTATTTAAATTCTTATAGTTATTTAAGCAAAATGTTACAATTTTCTTGTAAATTTTTAAGAAAATCTTTTTAGTTGTAGATGGACACAGTATCTTTATTTTTATTCATTTATTTTTATGTGGTGCTGAGGATCAAATCCATGGCCTCAGGTGTGCCGGGCATGCACTCTACCATTGAGCTACAACCCCAACCTCTTTCTTATACATTTTTATAAAATTATTGCTCAATTTTGTTTTAGTGCTTCTATACATATATTTTAAATTAAATTTTATTTTTTTCCTTTGTTTGAAGGGACTATTTTAAATGGGGCAATATGTATTTTGATCCATATGTTTATTTATTAAAATAATTCAATCACATTAGTCATTAGCTATAAATTATACTAACTGTGTAGGTTGTCCTTTTAAACTAGCTTGTGAGGTATAAGCTATTGTCAATCGATGGTGCATATTTTACGGTTTTCTTTAGGACTTTCTTCATTAGGGTGGTTCTACTCTGGGAACTGAAGCCATGACATGTTCATTGTTATAGACACCAGATGCTCTCCTTTTGCTTCTCCTAGTCAATTCCCTTCTTTTGAGATGGTCTATCCATCACTATCCTCTGACTCAATCACCTTGGACCAGGCCCATCAAAGACTCTGTTGGCAATGTCACTGGGACCATTTGCAACCTAATTAATCTATCTTCCTGGTGCCTCAAAACAGCATACACACTGCCTTAATTGCTACAACCTCACACCCACTGGGGACCACAAACAGAGAATAAGCAGACTCTGATGCCCCCTGCAACTCCTGTATTAGCATCATTTACTGCAAGATTAATGAGAGAAGCTGAGACAGCCAGAAGTGTAGAAGAAAACCATAAGTATGTGCTTTAGGAAACTTCTCAGGCCTCTTACACAGAGCAAATTTTTAACCATTAATAAGAGCATCTTTGGGACACCATTGTGACTTTTCTTTTGTTTATTTACACACTTGAGAAGCATTGCTGACTTCAATAAGCTTTTCCAAACCTGAAACATGACTTTAATATTCTTAATAAGAAAACTCAAATTTGAAATGGTGGTTCTTTAAATGTTTAAAATGTACTTTTATATGAAGTCATCAATTTATGCTCATATTCATTTCTTGAAATTGATGTTCAGTACATCAGATATAGCAAATCTTTAAAAAAACAGTTTATATTTTTAAATATTTCACAAATTAACTCTGTAATAAACATAATACCACAACAAATAACCTAATTATTATAAACCCAGTGAATTCAACCAGAAGGCAAAAAACACACAAATAACCTCAACAAAAAATGAACAACAAAGCCAAAATCCTTTAGTGCTTGATTTTGAATCAAGTTTGCTCGAACTTGAAGATTGTCATGTTAATATTTCAATATCATAAAGTGAATTCTCTCTATAAGATGTCATATGTCCAAAAACAAATGTTTTAATTATTCTATTTATCAAAAAAGAGATATTTGTATTGCATCAGGTTATACCAACTTAAAATAAAAGATACTTAATTGTCACATGATTCCATTTTATTTGCCAAAATTCCATTGGCTTTTTTAAAACGTGTGTATGGCATAAAATCAAATTCACATATAGATTGTGGTTTGCTGATGGAGTAGAAAGAACACAGGATCCAGTATTTGGAGTAATGTTGAGTGAAAGCATGTGGGTCACGTCCACCTGGGCTCTCTTTCCTGTAAGTCAGAGAGGAGGGAACTTTGGCCTCTCCCAACCATTGTAACTTCTTAAGAATCCTATGAAGAATGGATAAAAATATAATCTGAAAACACTGGGTACTGATTGGATGGTCATTTATTTTAAAAATAATTTGTTTATATATACTTGTTTCTCCAATGAAATAACCCAGATGTTAATGAGTAATATAAAACCTGGGAATGAATGAGTCCCCATCTATGATCAAAACTTCAGAATAACACCAGTCAGGTGATCTTCTCATGTATATATAAAATCTAACACCATTCCAGCAGTAAATTTCAAGATGTTTGTCATTTTTCATTATTCAATCATTATGATGTTATATCTATCCATGTAGCTCATCTTTCTAAAGGATAAATAAAGTGGGTTTTCAGCTCTTAAGTGATATGAAAAAGTCAGCAAGTAATCAGATGCAATGGGGTATGAAAATCTGGGTGATGAAGCAGAAAGCAAGGTGAATTAGACTCTAATAAAGAGTCTAATTTATGTGCCTTATATATGTGTCTAATATGTGTGCCCCCCCACCACACACAATTGCTGGTGGACTCCATGGAATTTATAAACTAGTGAGAAAGAACATAATCATAGTCAACATCAAGTGCTTTGAAAATGATACTAGAAAAAAATTAGTGCATTAAATTTTATTAATGCTAAAAGGGAGACACTATGCAAAGAGAAGACCATGTCTTGATGGCTGGGATAACAATAATGATGTATTTTGGAAAATGGATGATGTTTTGAAACTGTCAAGGGATTTGATGTATCAAAAATGAAGGGCCTAGAGGAACAAAAGACCCAACAATTAATTAAATGTAAAAGATCTTAAAAGATAGTGCTTAAGGTTAGTATTCATACTGTGGTCAAAATAAATTGTTAAGTGATTTCATGCAGTAAAGTGGCATACCAAGGTATTGTTGGATAAGATCACTTTTGCCAACCATGTGAAGAATAATTTGGGGTAGTTAAGATGACAGGTATGAGAATATTAGTTACCAATTTTGGCTTTGAATAAGAAATGATGTTTCTAAAAACAATCTCATGCAGTGAGAGATGGGGGTAGAATATATCTATGAAGTAGAATGATAGGGATAGTCTCACCCATTGGATATAAGAAAGACGTCAATTACTAATAACAACACCTCTACTCTGCCACTAAGAGAGATTAATTGAAAATTCCACATGGTTTCTATTACATAGAGTCATATCCTACCCTAAAATTGCAGCTAAACAAACACATTCTTTGAATTACCCAACAAATTCCACAAAGCTTTGTGTCAAACCATAATCTTATGTTGGCTCAGGAAGGTGATTTTTCACTTTAGAACTACAAAATTCAAGGTCTTTTGTATGGAAATTACTGACCTGATCATTGACACCAAACATTTTAGTAAGTAGTCCCTACTCTAAAAAGAGGAGTTCTTTCTTTGTATGCTTTTGTTCTTTTTGTAAAAACAGCATCTTCTAAGCACAGACACAAATATTATATGTCCTACATAATGTGGGTGTTCTGATAGTGCACTCAGGTTAGATTAATTGTAATAAACAAAAATTTGTCACTAAAGTTCTCAGCTTATGCCTCTAATATTGTGTGAATACATTTTATTTCCTAACATTATGAAACCGCCAAGAGTATAATAAATTACTTACCTAAGCCCTTTGAGGATTTTAGCATAATTTACCAAAACAAATTGATTTTAGCGGAAAAGCTGCTAATTTACATGGGTAGGAAGTGTTTTCCTTGGTGTGATGAATTTAATTTCAATTTCCCTGTTTGCATGAATTCACTCCAGTAATTCATCACTGTTAAATTAAACTACAACTATGTTTTACTTGAGTAGGCCCCTAACATTCAATATATGTGAATGAAAATAAATTGCCCTCTTGGTATGGCTTTATATTATATATACTACATGATTGTTAAGTTATCACTAATAGAATTAATATTTTTTTAAAATAGAAAAAACAGTAAAATGAAAAAAATTAACTATGAGCACTGTAGTTTTCTACCATTTATCCAATTATTTTCAGGATTTTTTGTTTTGTTTTTATCTTTTTTTCATGGAAAAGGGTACATAAATATAGAATGCTGACTATATACCAGTTTATGTCCTAGGTGTTTTATATAGGTCATGTTGTTTTAACTTTTGACATTTATATGAGCTGCTAAATAAATAAGTAAAAAAAAAATGTTAGGAACTTCAAGCAATCAATATTTATTTCATGCAGCTTTGGAGGTTTAGAATCCAGAGTGGTCTGCTTGAGTGGTTTCATGTAGGGTCTTTCTCAAGGCCACAGTGAAGCTGCTGAATGGAGCTGTAGGTGAGCTCAGGGTTTGACTGGAGCTGGAGAATTAACTGTAAAGCTCACTCATGTGGTTTTGGCAAATCTGAGTTCCTCTCTGGCTTTTGGCCCTAGACTTCTGTTTCTGCCATGTAAGCCTCTCCATAGGCAGCTTAAGACATGGGAATTTGCTTTGCCCAGAGTGAATGATCAGAGAGGGAGAGGGAGAAGAAGAGGGAGAGAGAGAGAGAAATTGATTGATTCACAAAAGAACATCCAAGGCAGAGACTTTGTAGTCTTTCATAACCTAATCTCAGAAGTATCCATTTCTCACTTCTGTATGTGCTATAGGTCCCTCAGTCCAACATCTGGACAATGTGGGAGGAAACTTGACAAAGGTGTGAATACTGAGAAGCAGATATCAACTTGAAGAGCTCCCTACCACAGGTACCCAGGATATGCACTTCTGCAGCAAAACTAAAATATCGATATTATTTTAAAATTCCTTAGGGAGAAACTTTGTTCCTGAAACTGCCAAGTCTTTGGCTACATTATTTAGAAATAAAGTTGCTCTCTCACCATGTCAGATCGGGACAATTAATGCCATAGCCATTGATGTGAGATAATACATAATGCAAACTGTGGGGCAAAGTCCTTTGACCTCAAAAGATGAATGTTTCCTAGAGGTTATATTTTAAACCCTTCATAAATGTGGTCCATCTCTTGTTTAATTTGATAAGCAGAGCACATTTTGTAATTTTTTGAAATCTGTTCTTTTTAGTTATATGCAGAGCACATTTTATAAAGTTCTGGTGGTAATAAGACTTACATGCGATCACATCAATGTTTATAGTAGCTCAATTCACAATAGCTAAACTATGGAACCAACCTAGGTGTCCTTCAATAGATGAATTGATAAAGAAAATATGGTATATATATTCAATGGAATATTACTTAGCTTTAAAGAAGAATGAAATCAAGGCATTTGCCAAGAAATAGATGGAGTTGGAGAATATCATGCTAAGCGAAATAAACCAATCCCCCCAAAAACAAAGGTCAAATGTTTTCTTTAATATGCAGATGCTAATTCACAATAAGGTGGAGGGGATGTGGACACTAGAGAAGAATATAGTTACCTTATTTTAGGTAGAGAGAAGTGAAGGGAGGGGAGGGGAGGGGATGTGGGGATAGGAACCATAGTAGAATGAAACAGACATTATTACTTTATATATATATATATATATATATATATATATATATATATATATATATATATATATA
>NW_026000221.1:16170451-16212586 GCF_001458135.2 Marmota marmota marmota
ATATATATATATATATAAATTGTATAACCAATGTGATTCTAATAACTAATATACATTCAGAAAAATGAGAAATTATATTTCATCTATGTATGATATATCAAAGTACATAAATGCATTTTACTCTCATGTGTAACTAATTAAAACAAATTAAATAATAAAAAGTCTTAGCTATCAGGCAGCTCCACCAGCACATCAGCTGTCAGGCAGCTCCACCAACACTTGATTACAGTATTTCCAACACATTGGGGGAGTCAGTAACTGTTGGCTTGAGTTCAGCAACAACCTGATGTCAAATTCTGCTTAATTCTAACTCACTGGAACTTTACCCAAGTGCTTACATTTTTATAAAATGTCCATACAGATATACAAGAGGAGCCAGTGATCTGGTATGGGTGAATTATATGGTATTAGGATGTTTTAGTGCAAGCAAAGGAAGATAGACCTTAGAATTTGTGACAGGTATCCACCTGTGATGACCTAAATACAGTAATTTCTAGAGGCAGAAGGTTAACAAGGTCTTTGCATTCCTCAGAGTCTTCCAGCATCTCTTATGTCTACTTGTTCTAAATATCTAGAAAGACACTATGCATTCATTCTCACAACTTTATATCCATCACTCCTGGACCGCAATTCAAAAGGAAATGATAGAACAGCTTCAACTTCTACATAATATGACTTTGAATCAGTCATGTTATTTTGCTCCAAAAAGAACACTGAATGCTGACATTTTAAATATTCCAAACTTGCTGGCATTTTTTTTATTCAGATACTTGACCATAAAAAAGGTGGGAATAACAGTTTATGTAAAAAGAACCACCTATATTAACTTAATCTGCTTAAGACTTCTGCATGGATATATAATGAGATGGGTACTTGCAGAATGTTGTGTTTGTTTATCTTTGGCCTTATAAAGAAACAACCATTTGCATATTTCTCTCAATTAAGTATTATGCTGACATACTTAATTAAAACTATAAAGGGCACTGACAATATTTCATTCTCTTAATGAAAGAGGAGACATATTATGCAGTTCAAAATGTCTCTCTATTTAATTTTTCTGACTTTTTTACTGCTCATACTGTGCTCCTTCCATGAATGTTGTCAATTAGGATGAAAAGAAGGAAAATTAAAGTCGCTCTTGAAAATGCACTTGTATTTGCTTGTGGAATCTGTGTACATTCAGAAAGTTGTGATTTGCATTTTTCATGTTTAATTAAACCCAGGAAAAGTGAACATTAGAGAAGCTGGGGCAGTTTCACCCTATTTTCAGTGCTATCTTTTGACATTTTGGGGGATTCGTGTCTAAAAACAGTCTTTTTTGGGGAAAAAAAAGCACATTTATTTTCTTTTCTCAGAAAAAGACAATAAGTATTCTTTCAAATTCCCACTGTGTAAATTTAGGTATATTTATGAGCATATATAACATGACAGTGCTGGAAGAATGAATGTTGAATTAAATATGTCTAACCACACATACACTGAACTTGGATTCTGGAAATATGAAGGAACCATTCCCCTTTCATCGTAATTATGAAAGGTTTTTATGAGCCTCAGTCATGCCACCAGTAAAATAAAAATAGTGGCACTTATTCCACTAGCAATATTTATCAAATAGAGAATGCCACACACTTCATATAAATGTAAGCACTTTAGAAATTATTATACATCAAACAAATAAAATCATGTTTTGGTGAATCTGCATTCTCCTTAAATACAATAAGACATAAAAATATGACCACCATCCAAATCTGCTGAGAAAGACAAATATATAAGCCACCATGATCCATGTAGGATGGAATATGTAATATGTTAGAGAAACAAAGTCAAGATTTATAAATGCAAAGAACCTACATCTAATACATTTGCTTCTTTGAGCGGACTTCTTTGGAATAAGGCTATTAGAAATAGATCAGATCAGAGGAGGCAAAAATCCATTTCCAAAGACCAAACCAGGAACATTTGTTTTATATGGAGTTAATGTTTGAACACAATTTTAAATGGAAATTTTAAATTTAATATTTCCAGAAACAAATACATTTGCAAGCTGCATTACCTGATTTCATGAACAGAAACTTTCTAAATAGTTGTTTCTGATTTTGTGTCAGCTTCTTTTTAGGTTATTGGAAACAGTCAGTCAACTGCAAAACATTTTCATTGAGCTCAAATAAGAAAGTATGATAGTCTTAGATGTCTGCCTTTCTTTTTCTCTCTCCCCCACGTTTCTATGTGTTTCATTTGATATAATATGTATATGTGTGCGCATGCACACACACATACACACACACATATACCACTTGTCTGTTTTCAAGACTTTTTTTAGAAAACTTTTAGGTTTGCAACAAAATTAAGAAGGTAAAAAGATTTCACACATAACCCTGCCTAATACTTTCTTAATTATCACCCATTGCCATTCCTGTTATCATTGATGAACCTACATTAATGTATCATTATCAACCAAAGCCCATAATTTACATTAGGATTCACTCTTGGTGTTGTACTTTCTGTGGGTTTGGATAAATGTATACTGATGTATATCTACCATTACAGTTATCATGGAATATTTTTATCATCCTAAAATCCTCTGTAGTCCACATATTTATCCCTCCGTCTCAGCTAAGCCCTGGAAACCACTGATCCTTTTATATCTTCCGGAGTTGTGTATGTTTTTCCCAACGTTTTGTGCTATTGAGAAGCATACAATACTTTTCTTTTTCAGATTGGCTCTTTTGCTTGAGGGATGTGTATTCAGGTTTCTTCCGTGTGTTTTCATAGTGCAATTACATTTCTTTTTTTTTTTTCCACAAAATATACCATTATCTAGATGAACCAGTTTGTTTGTCCAGTCACCTAATGAAGTGCATCTTAGCTGTTTCTAAGTATTGGCAATTATAAATAAAACTTCTATAGGCATCAGTTTCATGCTTTTTGTAGACATAAGTTGTTAACACCTTTGGGTAAATTCCAAGGAGTATGATTACTGTCTTGCCTGGGAAGACTATATTTAGTTTTGTATGAAACTCCAAAATTTTTCCCAAAATACTGCTGCCTTATTTTGCTTTTCCAGCAGCACTAAAGAAGAGCTCCAATTGCTCCACATCCACATCAGCATTTGCTGTTGTCAATTTTTTGAACTTTGTCCATTCTAATGGCATGTGGTGGTAGCCCTTTTAATTTTAACTTGAATTTTCCTGATGGCACATGATGTGGAATATCTTTCCATAAGTTTATGTGTCCTGTGTATATCCTCTTTGTGAAGGTGGTCATTGAGGTCTGTAGCTCTACTTTTTAATTGGGTTGTTTGTCTTCTTACTGGAGTTTTAGAATCCACTGAATCTTATGAATACAGTTCAACAGAGACTTTTTTCAAATACTATATTTTCTCCCAGTCTGTAGCTTGTTTTTAATTCTTATGTCTAGCTTATCAATTTTCCTTTATGTACCATGAGTGGTGTTGTATCTAAAAACTCATCCACAAACTCTAAGACAACTAGATTTCCTCCTATGTTAACTTCTAATAGTTTTACAGTTTTGCATTTTGCAATTAGGCTTATAATTCATTTTGAGTTGCTTTTTTTGTGAAGTTATATGTTCTATGTCCAGATTCATATTTTTCATATGTTTGTCAAAGTATTTTAGTACCATGTGTTTTAAAAAAATGTTTTTTTCTTCATTGTATCACCTTTGCTGTCTTGGAAATATTAGTTGACCTATTTCTGGGCTTCATTAGTTTCCATTAGTATATTTATATATTCTTTTCCTCTTACCACCTATCTTGATTACCAAAGCTGTATAGTGAGTCTTAGAATCGAGTAGCATTTCCAGTCTTCTAACTTTCTTCTCCTTTGATGTCTTATTGTCTATTCTGGGTCTTTTGCCCCTTTGTATAAATTTTAGAATCACTTTGATAATATCCACAAAATAGCTGCCAGGATCAATATATCCTATTGAATCTGCAGATCATGTCAGCAGATAATGTTTGAAGATATTAAATGTTCTTCCATGAATCTGAAATTCATAGGTTCTTTAGAAGCAAATCTTAGTTCTCAGTTTTTTATTGATTTTTTCCCCATTACTAAGGTAGACCAGGATAAACAGGATGGGCTGAAGTTGGGTATTTCCATTCTCCCAAGTAGAATATCCAATCTGCCTACAGTGAACTATTTCCTTTACCCCACATCAGTAAGTATATGACAGATCCCCAGCAGGTGAAGCTCTGCTTGAAGATTTTCTCCTGAGGGCAGACCATAAAAGCAGAGTGATCTGGAAATTTTCAACCTAGTTCTTGCTCTTTTGTCTGCCAAAAGCATGAGGGAAATTTCCTCCAACATTTGTTGATAAAACCTGATTAAGCTTCTGGAGGTAAGTCTTACAAAAGCACAGGGATATCCCTGGATATTTTAATTCTCAGACTTGGCCACAATGATCCCTCAACAATTCACCAGTTACAATTGAGGCTTTCCTACCCTAACACTGGCTTCATGGAAGTTTCAGTACATGAATTTCTGCATTGATAACTTGTGATTTTCTTTGCTATCTGTCTTTGCATTTGAGGGCCAGTAATTTGCCCTATGTCCACTTTTTTTTTTCATACAGATCTATGAAGTTTAATCTATTTTCCAGTTTTTTACTTGTTTTTAGGATAGAATGGCAACTTCTAAGCTCCTTACATAATGAATGGTAAACTAAAAATCCACCAATCTGATTTTAAGCTCTAAGTTCTTATTTTGAAACAGTAAGATGAGACAATTATTGACGTAGTGGTAAGCATAAAGCAACTTTTTTACTCAACAGAATTTGGGTACCACATCTTTCAGCTAAGCAATAACTTCAAGATATTTGTTTCAATTCTTAGCATCCATTTCCTTTTGTCCTTACTGAGCATGTCTGGGTACATGTCACAGGTTGTTTGATTGAATTGAACTGCGAACTATTGATTCATAGTTTCTTCCAAATGATTATAAGATGACATATGTCACCTTTGGTGTATTGCTCTATAGTTATATCTTTCAACTACATGAGAAATAGCACTTTGAGCTTGGTTGGACCATGACTGTCTCTGCTGCACATTGTTTCCACTGTGAAACAAATACATCGTGATTTGCATTAGTTGATCTTTTCAAGCAAACTTTTTTTTTAACCAATACTATAACCAGGGTATCCCAGATGTGGGAACCCAAGAATTTGTTCTTATCTTCTTGAGTAGAATAATTCATTGTTAAGAGTAACATACATTCCAAGAAGATGCTCTAAGAAATCTTCAGGATACCATGGTCCACAGAATTTATATAATAGTCATTGAGCAATTACTATATCACAAGTACTGTGAAAAATACTTTAAATAAATATCTCACTAAATACAACCAGGAAATGCATGAAAAAGAATTGATTACTACTTTGCTTTATACATCAGTACACTCAAGCTTTGAAATATCTTCCTACAGCCAAGCAACTAAGACTTGATTTGAAGATCAAAAATCCAGATCTGAGTCTACATTCTACAATGATATTTAGTTAACTAATTGGTTACTTGATATTTCTGAGGGTTTGTTTGTTTGTTTATTGTACTGCGATTGAAACCAAGGACACTTAACCACTGAGTCACATCCCTAGTTCTTTCTATATTTTATTTAGAGACAGGGTCTCGCTGAGTTGCTTAGGGCCTCGCTAAGTTTCTGAGGCTGGCTTCAAACTCATGATCCTCTGCCTCAGCCTCCAGAGCTGCTGAGGTTATAGGCATGTACCAACACACTTGGCAATTTCGGAGGGTTTTGTTCTCAAATGTAGACAGGGTTCTGAGAGGACAATGTCCTTTTAAACTGCTTCATATTCCATCATTCAGGTTTCTGTTCCGTCATGTGCCATTTGCTTAATTTGCCTTTCTGGCACTTCAGTTTCTCAAATCATCTAAAGGTACACGTGTTTGCATCTTGAGTGTCTGTAGGATATTTCACATTTTTAAGTGAAACTTAGCATGTGTCAGACATCCTCTACATCACACATCTGAAACTGTTCACAGTTTAAGTATTAGATCATTCTATATTTGTTTTGATGACACACCTCTGCAAAAGTGTCACAAATATCAACATGAAATAGAAAATGAAGATGCTGATAAACAATTAAGTTCCAAAGTTTGAAAAGTTGCCCATCATACATTAGGCACCCATATCCGACTATTATAAATTGTGATCAGTTAAAGATAAAATAAAAACATTATATTTTGTTAAATTTTGATACATTTGGACCTATATGTGCAATAATTTAAATTGTTAGGTATTCTTTTGGAATAAAGACTTCATGAAAAGATTTCTTAGACAAGGACACTGAACTTAAGAAAGACTAGGGACCTGTAAATTACCCTCTTTGAGAACTTCCTGAGATGGATGAATTCAATCCTGGGCTTCACATGCCAGGTTTCTAACCATGTAGAATTGTCACTTCTAAACTTAGGTATAAGGGTTCAGGTCTTCAAGAGTGGCCACCAAACGCTTATGACACAACCTATAAGTTCAGTGTTGACTAAGTGTTGGATAGTCCTGGGCCAGAAAAGTACCAAGTAGAGTAGGGACATTTAGGGAAATTCCAGCTTTTTTTTTTCTTTTCCATGTGTCACTTTGAAATGCATTTTTTTTTCCTTGTAGCCTTTTCTGATAAAGTCAAGCAAAACATGTACGCACATCACTAAGTAAATGGCCTGGTCTCTTTAAAGCTATCTGTGAAGAAGTTGCTAGAACAAAAACTCATGGCACTACAGGACTTTACCCCTGCCTCTGACTCAGTTTTCTTTTTCATTTTTACACCTGCTCTGGCTTCAAACCTTACCCATACAGTCATATCAGCACTAAAATATTGTCACCATTCTCAATACCTAGATAACCCTTGCTAAGACAGTATCTTTGACAACCTCAACCAGCAATTGATACTCAGCCAGCATTAATACTCATCATATGAATAAATTGATTGTCAATAGACAGTAAGTTCTCAAAAACATTAGAATCAGAAAAAGAGTTTGGGTTTTACAAATAAAATATTCTGTCAGACCTTTGGATCTTTCCTAAAACATCCACAATCTCAGAGACAGGTTGATAAATTTCAGGGACATCAAACTCAGTACATTTCAAAGGTATCTCCATTTTAGTTTGTTAAAAATCTTCACAATGCACTCACTATTTGATTATGTCATTTCAGTTTAATTAATTAACAAAATAATCAAAGGATTAAGTTAAGCATACTCCATCCTTCTGATGTTAAAAAAGTTATCATTTTTATTTTTGTGCATTGAAGACAGGTCCAAATGGATCAAAACAAGAAAGTGTAGTTATTGAACTTTGTTTTCTCATCAAACACCAATGTAAGCACCCCAAGCATGTTATTAAGTTTAATACTCCTGTCTGCCTTCTAAAATAGGTTTTATATTTCTATTCTATAAAGTTCAACACTGAATTCAGAGTTGATAAGTTGCCTGATGCTTCAAAAGTGGAAAATGTGCGATTTGAATTTATATCAGAGTTTATCTGATTATTTCAAGACAGTGCTTAAAAATGAACACTTTTGGAGTAATCACGAAGGTACACACTGTACATTGTTAATAACCTGCTTACAGGATGGTTTCTGATAATGAACTCCGAGTGAGAAATTAGCTCATTCATTTTATGGAGTTTTGGTCTGCCAAACAAGTAAAAAAAAAAAAAAAAAGAATCAGTTGCCCTCCTCATTCATTGCTGCTATTGAGTTTCTCCACACTGAGCCTTCCCACTGACTTCTGAGGAGCTGAACACAGAGAGCATTAAAAGGCCACAATCTGATCTTGCTTTACCCCCTGTTGTGCTAATCTGAACTCCCTGGAAGCTCCTGTGAAGTCAATATGAGCTCAGAGTTCAGTTCCACTTCTCAAAGAAAAAGAATGTGCTAAGAATTTGGATCCCAGTCAATGGTTCCTTCTGTGTGTCTTCCCAGGAGAGTTCATCTACTTAAAAGTTTCAAGTCAATATTTTTGACGTTGAACTCTTCAATCACCAGTCAATATCGCTCTCTTTGACTCTCTCTCACTTCCATCTAACCACCCTCCTGAACTGTCATGCTATTGCAAGGCATTTATCCCCAATTCTTTCAGAAATCTGTTTGGTTAATGATCCTGGTTTAAAAATCATTGTTGCTAACAATCACTGACATTTTAACTTTTACATCTCAGCTTTCACAAGTGTTTAAATGAAACATTTTG
This sequence comes from Marmota marmota marmota, assembly GCF_001458135.2. NCBI lineage: Eukaryota > Metazoa > Chordata > Mammalia > Rodentia > Sciuridae > Marmota > Marmota marmota. The sequence continues at coordinate 16,178,670 of NW_026000221.1, forward strand.
ATCTCCCAAATGACAATAAGAGTTCTTATTACAAACTCCACTGTGTTTTCCGGCTTTTGTATGCTGTTCTTTTGTGGTGTTTCTCATCAAAGTCACTCTCACACTGTTGAAAGTTCATTCTTGTTTGGTTGTTGAATTTGTCAAAACAAAATTTTTTTTTGTAGACAGAGTTCAGTAAACAGACACACATTTCTTTTGGTCATCATATACTGACTATTCTCTATGATGGATATAAGCTCTGGGTCAGCACTCCTCTAGGAAATTATTTTCTTCCTAACTATAAACCTTCCCCTTCCTGCATTTGGATTCTAGATGACACTAATACAAAACAAATTAGTTTGTTCCATGATTAGCACATTGATAAAATTGTCATTCTCAATGCATGAAGTAGCTGCCCTAAAGAAATGTATGTACCATGATGGTTATCATTGCTAATGTTGTTCTTTCTTTCACTTTTCTCTCCTGCCCCAAACAAAGATAGACAGTGTATTGAGATTACCCTGGGAAACACATGAAAGGATTTTTATCACACAACTGCCTAAGAAGAAAAGTCCTGAATTTAAAACAAAATAAACAAAGAAAAAAAAATGTGCTTCCCCCTACTACTTTGAATAATTTTATTGATAAAAGTGACCTACAGGATTTTTTTAAATGTTATAGAAATTAACACTACATGTATTAGCCTCTTTTAAACATATTTTTTTTCTCAGATTCATTCAACTTGCTTATTAGTCCATTGTGGAAATAAGGGGATATGAGGGGAGGAAATCATAGAAGGTGGACTCACAGAACCTGTATCAGTCCATTTTGGATCACTATAATGAAATATCTAAGACAGGGAAATTTGTAAAGAAGAGAGGTTTATTGACCTCTGAGTTGGGGAGTTCCAAGATCATGGCTTCTGCTTGGTCTCATGGAAGATGGCATCATGATGATGGGAATATATGTAGAGAAGATCACGCAGTGAGAAATGAAGCTAGAGAGATCTTAGGGGCCAAGATGATTCGTAACAACTCAGACTTTTGGGAACAAACAAAGTCTGTGGGACTGAGAGCAATGCCCACAGAGAACTAGTCACCTTGTACCATGTACCCAGAAGATGAACCTCTGAGGAAAACAATCAAGCCTTATCCACACCAAAGTAGAGAATTGGGACTTTTGTTCCTTTTGATTCCATTCTGAGAACTCCACAGAGCAGGGATATCTCAGGAGCAGATGAACATTGTTCTAACCCTGGGAAAATTAAGAACATAGATGCTAGATCAGAGGCCCAGGTTTGAATCCTGCCTCTATCACTGTCTAGAGATATAAAGTGAAGGAAGCTGCCTGATGCTTTTGATCTTCAACTGAATAGGGTTAGTTTGACTATTAAGGGGCAGAGTGTATCTAAAATGATTAGTCCATGGAATGCAACATATTTGGCACTCAATAATATTAATTTGTGAATCAGTATATATTTTTCATGTTTTTATTTATATTATTCTCTCTCATGACATTTTTCTTCTTTTTTATAGCTTGCACATGCAGAATTGTTTGGGAATGAATAATTTTAGTTGAAATTCTATTCCACAGAGAATTCCTATTAGGCAGATTCTTTTTTTATACTGGCTCCATCACAGATATCAATTTATATACCCAACCTATACATTTCTGTTTTGGTTATGTGATAAAACAGAGTCCACTGAATTGACTCCATGATAAGAAAACCACAAGCAAAAAGCATCTGATACTCTGCTCAAGGTATTGCCTATGATTATTTCTCTCAGGTGATGGAACTACAAGTTAAAAACTCACAGATGCCTTTCTGATGAATTCATCAATCTTATTGGGTGACAAATATAGCATTTACAGATATTCAACACACTACTTATAGTAATAGGAAGAGATAGGAAGCCTGAGGGAAGCTACACAGCCCTCCCCAGTATTATTTTGTTGTTGTTATTGTGTGCCAAATATAACTTGAAAACATACCATCTAAAAAGGAAGAATTGTGGGGGCATAGCCTTGAAGTTCTTTGAAAAGGTAGACATGGAAAAAGATAAATGCATAGAGGAGGGAATGTTGCCAAAGATCAAAGTAAGTCTTCAGAAAACAAAGCGAACAAACACATTAATAAACAAAACAGATAGACAGGGTTGGAGCACAGACCAAGGTAACCCTTAACAAACATCAGAGTCAGTCCATTGATCCGTGTTTCACATGAGGCTAGATCAGTACTTATTTGTGTGAAAGAGACAAAGACTTTGTGTGTTTATGTGAGGAAGGAGACAGAAATAAGTTAAAAAGGTAATTTTCCTTTAATGCAATCACATAAAGCTCAATTGTTTTATAGTCAGTATATTTTTGGTTAACGTGTAATAATTGTACATTACTGGGTGACAGAGAAATGTTTGAATATATGCATACAGCCTATACTGATCAAAGCAGGGTAATTAGCATCTCCCTCTTGTTAACATTTTAATTTCTTAATGTTTGAAGCCTTTGAGCTCCTTTCTTTAGGTCTTCATGAAATGTATAATAGGTTATTGTGAACTGTAGTTACCCCACTGTGCTGTGGAATGTCGTAACTTATTCCTTCTAACTGTATTTTGATATCTATTACTCAACTTCCCTTTCTCACTTGCTCCCCTTCTCAGCTCTTGTAACCACTCTTGTATTCAGACTAACTTGTTTTTGCTTCCATAGGTGGCATATAAAGATATTTGTGGCATAGTTTGCTTAAGATAACGTTCTTCAGTTCTATCCTTCTCATTGCAAGTGACGGGATTTCATGCTTCTATATGTCTCAGTAATAATCAATTGTGGATTCATACCACATTTTCTTTTTTCATTTGTCTGTTGATGGAAACTTTGCATATCTTAGATATTGTGTGTGGTACCACAATTAAAAATGGAGATATCTCTCTGATATGATTATAATTTGTTTTGATTTCAGGACATTTATAAACTTTTTTTTTTGTAAAAAGATGGGAAAAACTAGCATCCAGGTGCTAAGATAAAAACTGAGAATCATATATTGCATTAAAGACTGAGCATCACATTGGCATATACATAGTGCTCAAGTTTCTTTACGTATCTCAGATTGATTTCTGTTTTTTCTTTGTTTCCTTTAATCAAATATTTTGTTACTAATATCAGGGAAGGATGGGGAAAGAAGAAAAAATGAATAATGTATGATTTTATAACTCAAGTTACCAATGTCCTTGTGATGAATGCATACTTGTAATGATTTAATAATTTGAGAGATATATAGGATACTACATGATCATGGAACAGAGATCTGTGTTTGAGATCAGAAAAATTGGTGATGTGGTTGCATAGATTTGGTTTTCTCAAGACATTTTTTTTTTCTGAATTTCATTTGATTGTGTCTGATCATATGAGTTTGCTTGTCCAAAACAAACAATGCTAATGATTACTTCAAGGATGTATAATAGCCACAAAATTTTGAGTACTTCAGCAATTTTAATACATAGATATTAGAGGAGGGAAATATGGTTTTTCCTTTGAAATGTTGAACAGAAAAGTACTAAAATTTGTCCTGACAAATAAAATATCATCTTAGTGAAGCACAGAGAATTTCTTTCAGAGAATGGAAATTAGAGCAATATAGAGAGATAAGGTTTGGAGGGGTGATATACTGTACCATGACATATCTTTTTTTCCCCATTGATTTAACTCATGATTGCTTTGTTTCCTATTGCACTGAACTGATTTAGATACTTTCAATCACAAGAATTCTGATGCAACATTGACAACATTATTATTATTAATCAATCTCTAGATTTTTAGATGTCTTTTCCCCAATGCAGAATCCAAGATATAATATCATATTGCATTTATTGAGCCATTAAAGAATACTATAAAATATATTGATAATATATAGACAACATATCAAATTATTATTATTATCCCCAACCTTATCCAAGATCTCAGACTTATTTTTTTATCATAGAGATTTCAGTGCCAAATACTTTGATGTTCCTTGTCAAAGTTACAAGCAATACATATGATTTTAAAATGAAATCAAATAATTTGTTTAAATATGTATTTATTAGCAATCTGTGGATATTAACAATTAAAGTCTGCTCTTCATCATAAATACTTTGAACAGCATCATATTACCAAGCATGAAATAGTTTGAGAAACCACCTTTGCAAACTTTACTCACAATACAACCCCATAACTCAGATCTTAACATAGAACTGGATTTAAATTTGCAGCCATTAAGGCATGTCTCCATTTTTATATTAGGGTTTTAATTTAATATTTGTCACTGAGGAAAACTGATTTGCATTTTAATGGGAAAAATCTCTATGCAAACTTTGAAACATTTCACCTAGAGGTTGACAGCAAAGTCAAAAGAAGTTAGTTCATAACTTTAAAAAGAAGTGAGTTAAACTCTATAAACTGAAATTTTATTTTTCTAATGAGATGTTCTGTTGGGAATTTAAATGGCTTTGAAATCTCTCTGAATGTACAGAACTCTATAATACATTCAATTTTAAAATATGGCAGGAGATTACTTTTCCATTCAAATAAAGACATATACTTTATTCATATTTAAAACATAATTCATATAAACCTTCTCTATCAGTATTGTAAACTATTGAGAATTGACTTGGTTTCTTGTCATTGTGGACATACTTTTAAAATATATTCATCTGACATAGGTGTCTTTGTGTTTGGTTTCCTATTCATATGTTACACTTTAAGAGTTCAATAGAATTCCTGTTCTGTAAGTATGCATTTAAATGGAACTATTTCATTTTTTTAAATTTACGGTGTCATAAATTTCAGCAACAATAAGACATCTAACAAAGGTAGTTAGGAAGCAATCAAATATAAAACTAATGGCCAGTTTTCTAATATGTTTTTCTAATATCCTGTGAAAACAGTGGGTTTTAATATTTATTAGGTGAAAAACAGTCATTGGTTTGAACCTATAAACACAAAATTCTTTTAAATGTCTAAAGCAGGTTGGTTTTCAAACAACATTGAGCACTAGGAGAAGTGATTCATCTTTACTGAGTGATGGTTTTTCCTCAATGTCTACATCTTAACTCAATCATAAAGATTATGTAGGAAAACAGGTATAGAGTACCAACTGCAGTGGCCAGCACACACTTGATCAGCGGGAATTTTGTTTTCATTTCTGTCCACAGAATGGCTATTATCAGTTCTCCATAGTATGATATATTACTCTAAACTGGCACTTATTAGACTACACACATTGCATCAGCTCTAAAGTCTTACTGTTTCTTTCCAACTGTGGCACAATAATAATACATACCTTTTCTACTTGTTAAATACATATTGTTTCAATAATATTGTATCATAGCATTTTCCCCCAATACAAGGTAAACATTTGGGGTTCCCTTGGTACTTTAGTGTCCAGTGGTTAGACCTTTTCTAATGTGGAACTGCCTCTATCCATTACTTCATCTGTCATGGCACTGACAATTTGAAATGGGCCATTTATCTCATAGACTGCTTCTCAGTTTTGAGGTTGTGTAGACGGTCTAGGGATTAGGTTCAAGTTGTAAATCTTTCTCCAGCATATGGTGCAAATGAGGCAGAATCTCTTCTCAAGTATCACATACATCCAGAGGAACAGGGCCTCTGATTGCTTCTCAGGTGACATTTATCATGATTCTCTAGTCATTGTCAGGGGTCTCCACCACATATGATTTTATTTTCCTTTCCGCATAATAACCATCGGTGGGGAGACTTTGAGAGGATGCAGTATTATATCATCAACACTCACTACCTGTGACTTCTGCCTGGATTGATTTTAAGTTTTAGAATTGCAAAACAATTTCCCAACTTTAGCACTTACGTCAGCGTTAAGAGTTGGCTTGCCACTCTCAGGGTGTATTCTCCCTTCTGTTCAGTTTCTTTCTTAAAATGTACCTATTTCTCTACTCATCTCTTACTCTATTTATTTATTGGCAAAATAAAATCACACCTACCTATTTTATTAAGAGGTTATAATCCATAATTTTTGTTATCTACTTTGATGGGGAATGATTGTGGAATTATGCCTATTTGGTATTGGAAGCTTTTCAGACTAGCTCTTTCTTTTTTTCTTTCTTTTTTTTTTTTTAGTATCCTTATCATTTCAGGGTTCACTCTTTCTAGAATTATTATACATCTGGGGACCATTTTTCACTTTCCTTATCCTATGGTTAGAATTTACTGTGTTTTCAGGATTCCTGATTCCTCTCAGTGGTAAGAAGAACTTAGATGTCAAGATCTGAATATCAGATATGCTCATACTAATAGAATTAATATTATGTATGGGCCTTTTCAGTGAATAAGAAATATAAATGCATGCATTCATGTATACACACAAAATGCAAATCCTAGACAACATAATTGCACACACAATTATGATTCTAGATATTTGTGTCTAACTTCTTCTTTGGTAAGAATCCCAGATTTCAACAACAGCAATGCATTTCATAATTAGTGTAAACTATACTTGAAGGAACTTATACTTGAAGGAATTTTTATGCACACAACAAAAATCAAGTATATTAAAACAATCTATGTTCAAAGAGAGCTCAATCCTTTCTTTTCTATGGATTGAGTGGTTTTTCCCTTTGTCCTTATTTCACTATTAACTTTTTTTTAACCAAGGAAGAATATTATATATACCTTTAAGCACTTAGTTTTCTTAATTTATCATATTATGGAAGTCTCTTAATATTAGTTGATAGACATCTTTATTATTTCCAAAGCATCACTGGGCTACCTAAATTTATATTCAACATGCTGTCTAAAAATGATCTGTTCAACAAATTTTTTTCTTTGACCATTTAGGTAATTTGAATATATATAATTATATATAACTTATATATAAATAAATATATATATATCTAACTTATATATAATTATAAATATATATATATATATATATATATATATATATATATATATATATATACACATATATAATTATATATGTCTGTGTGTGTGTATTTATTTTATTTATTTATTTATTTATTTTTTTGAGGAGCATAACTCCAGGATACATTTTTAGAAGTTAGATTGTTTGGTCAAAGTATGGATGCACATATAACTTTGTTAGATGTTGGTAAATTATGCCTATATATTTTTAGCATTTTTTTATGCAAACTGTCTTAGAAGGTGGATTGAGTTGCTCCATAGTCTTATGAAGCTTTTGGAGTTTGGTCAATAAGAGGATGGAGATGTAATATCTCACTCTTGTTTAATTTCATTTATTATTAGGCATAATATCCATTTTAATATCTTACTTTAAGATTTGCTTTGTTTGTTTCATTGGTCCATTATTCTTTTTGACTTCTGAGCCTTTGGCTTCTTCATGTTGAAATAGTCTTTGTAGATTAGGGTTATTTCAACATTGTCATTTATTTTTTTCTGATTAATAATGAATGCATCCTGGTTTCCCCTGTTTCTACTCTCCTTTTCCTCCTAGGTTTTTCATTCATTTAGTGTTCATTTTTGTGTATGCTATGAAGAATAGATTGAATTGAATAATTTTCAATTAGGTATTGCTACCTAGTTTTTCCATTACCATTTATTTTAAAAATTCTAACTTTACTTCAGTGGTTGGAGATATTTAACATATACTAGATGTTGTAAATACATATGTTTTCTTCAAAGGTTCATATTATTTCAGTTAAGAGAAAACAGTCTGAAGTGTCCTAAATTTAATCACAAAGCTCCAGAGGGTGGATAGGAGAAGAGATGAGGGAAGTTTAGCAGTTAACAAACCACAGGCCAAAAGAACAATGTATGTTAAAACCTAGCATAGTGGCACAGGCCTTTGAATTCAGCAACTGAAGACTAAGGCAAGAGGATGGCAACTTAGCAAGACCACATCTCAAAATAATAAATAAATAAACAAACAAACAAATAAATAACTAGCTAGCACTGGAAATGTGGCTCATTGGTAATTCACCCATGAATTCAATCCTAGTATCCAAAAAAAAAAAAAAGTGTGTATGTTAAAATCTTAACTCAAATTCTATCATAGTTCCTAAGGCCAAGGCCACCACATCCTCATTATAAACCCAGCCATTCTAAAAATAACAATTACTTCTCCTTATTGGCTGCTCTTCTCTCCCAAGCAATCCCACATCATATAATCCTATAGCAAATATAGGGTGAATGTAACAACTTACACTTTTGGTCCCAAAATTTTCAATATAAAATGCCCAGTTTTTTTTTTTGTTTGTTTTTTTATTTTGATCTGGTTATATATTTTTTCACTGCTTCCTAACTTTACTGATGGCTACTATGGAAGTTTGCCATAGAACATATTCTTTCTCTCTGGCTACAATCAATAAACTCTTTTATTTTAGAAGTCTCTTAGTTTCAAGAGTGTTGGCTAAACCACCATGCCCCTTCCTTATATAATGCCACATTTAGAGCAAACAATTATTTTTTGTTTGTTTTAAAGAAACTACGAGGTGCATTTAATATGTGATAAGGTACCTTGACCTCTTATTGTTTTTCTATGCAGAGTTTTTCTAACATGCATTTCTTGCATGCTTATTTTTTTCTAAGTGGTGTTTAATAGTAACCTGCCTAGCCTACAGTAAAAAAAAAATGGTATTTGAATTTTTATTGAAATAAAAATAAATTCATAAATTAAGTAGAAATAAAATTGTAATATTTTAAGATATTTTACCAGGAGCAAGGGGTATGTAATCTGTTTTTGTGTCCTCGGAGAATATTTTATACAACTGTCTCTCTGTCTCTGTCTCTCTTACACACGTATACACACACACACACACACACACACACACATACACATTCATTATGAATATGCATAAAGGTCTTTTTCTTTCTCTCAACCACCTCATTTAGATACTTCCATGCCATCTGCCTTTTGTTGGGATGAGCAGCACATTGGACTAATTCTCAGAAGGGTCTTGAAAATATTTGATATTGATAACATAGTTACAACATGCCATAATTTTGTCCACATTCTTTAATTCATTCTAGCTGTGTTTCTACTTTTGGCCATTGGAGCAATCATTTCAGAAATGAAGATGTTATCCAGGTAATCTGAAGATAATTGTCACCCCCCAACTCAGGATGAGGGGCTGGTTTTAAAGTTGTATAAAGGAATTATGCTGCACCTGATTTCAAGATATATTCCTTTAGTTCTTTGTATACTTAATTTCTCAGACTTTAGATTAACAGGCATATCATTTTGGGAAGAAGGCTTTTATAAATGTGAAGCTATTACATATAACTCTATTTTGAAGTTAGTGGTTAGGTTTTAAGTGTGCATTTTTGTTTAATTTACTAATAAGATGAATAGGAATTTTCTTAAATTTATAAAGAGAGCCTTCAGGGAGAATATCTAATTATCTGAAATATGCATAAAAACTCCCAAAAGAAAATACAGGGAACCCTAGTTCAATTGAGCCTGTTAGAATAACAAAAACATCCTTGGATAAACTCTAGGTTCATCACAATGGTGGAATTTATTAGGACCTTTTATGTATGTGCTGCACAAAGAAGGAGCAGTATTATCCTATGCAAAAACCTGTTAACTGCAAGGGGGAAAAGGCCATTTAAATGCAAATCTTATAATCCAGTGGATTCACACTCTAAATAGAAGTGCTTCTTCAGAGTGGCTCATGAAATTAGCAATATGTGGGCATTCTTTAGTGATCACTTGTTTTTGGAAACCTAATAATCTGCATTATTTTGTGTGGCTATAGCATCCTACCACATATCCCTTAACTTTGGGAAGTTACTGCTGCTTTTGATGTGTGAACTTTATGGTTACTGAAAATTTTAGTGGTTCCTGAAGTTATAAATCAGAAGCCAAAGAAGCTCCAATTCTAGCTCCGGTATTAAATTGTGTATAGAAATTGCATAGTATATGTCTTCCAGTTGTAAATATTCAAAAAGTGTTGAATAATGGCATGTTTTAAAAAATAGTATAAATATCTGAGGGGTGATAATCTCTCATAAGAAGAGTTTTGTAAGATATACACATTTATGCTGTTATTCCATAAATCTTACTGAACATATATTCACCTTTTTCCCTATATTTTGTGACAGAGCTAATAATTCGTAAGTCTATGATTATGAAACTGAAACACAAAGCCAAGCTTTCACTGATCAGTTCTAGAATTTGAGTTTCTAAGAAGCAGCCACAATCCATATCTATAACTCATCCAATATTGACTTGTAAATAATCAATGACTCAAAGAATCTGATAGTGATGTTAGAGAAAAGGAAAGAATTGCAAACTTTAAATGAAACTCACTTTTTCTTGTAAGATTTACTTATGGTGTCTTATTTCCTTTGCTAAAGCCATTATCTATCTTCAAAATCTCTGAGAAGCAGAGATCAGTGTTCATAAAGGAATTTATATTCCTTGAAGGAATTTGGTCATGTTCCTGATTAGGTAGCAGTGGGTTTCAGTGACATTGAAAAGAAATGTGAAATCAAAAGTATAGGACATGCAGGTCATTGGAAAGATAAAAATCAGATTCACTGATGAGGTAGTAGGCAAAATGAATGAAATACATGTATACTGTTTGTGAAAATGTAAATTAATGCAATTATTCTGAAAAACAACATGTAAGTTCCTCAGAAAGGTAGAAATAGAACTAACTTCAGATTTAGGAATTTTATTACTGGTTATACATCCAAAGGAAATTAAATCAGAATGGTAAAGAAATTTCTATACTCCTATGTTCATTACAACATTATTGACAGTAGCCAACATATGGATCAACCTAAGTATTTATCAATGGGTGAATGGATAAAGAAAATGCATTATAAATACATAACAAAATGCTAATCAGCCTTTTAAAAGAAAAGCACCTTGTCATTTATGACAACATGATAAACCTGAAAAACTTTATTTTAAATGAAATAAGCCAGTCACAGAAAGACAATGACTACATAGTCCTCTCATTTGCAAGTGAGATCTAGTAGGACAGAGCTTATAGAAATAGAATGCAACATTTGGTTCCCAGATGCTACAGAGTGAAGTGATTGGGCAAATGTGGATCAAGATACAAAAACCTTACAGGGGGAGAAGCTCATGTGTGACACAATGCAGGAAGATTTAGAGGAGAAATGATTGGGTTATGAGAGCCTTAACCCAATCAGTGAATTAATTCCCTGATGGGGACTAACTGAGTGGTAACTGAAGGTTGTGTGATGTGAATCACACAAATGACATCTAAAAACAAGAGTAGAAGAAGGGACAGAGAAGGAGGAATCTGGAAATAATTTTTAGGTTCTAATTATACGAGATATTGTTTTTGTAACTTTGAGGAATCTATAATGTTTACAATAGGCTACTCTAAAGGAAATTTTTATTTTTGTTGTTTGGTTTATTCCTTATTTATGTATTTTTTTTTTAAAAAGGAGAGTATAGGTTACTCTCAAGAAATTTTTATTTTGTTGTTTGGTGTATTCTTTATTTATAATTTAAAAAAAGGAGAGTATGATGTGTGCTATAAGAAGACAACACTCTGGGAATCCCATGGTAAAATAAATTATACAGGAGAGAAGGAAAATATTTGGTTCTCCAAAACAATCACCAGATCAGATTCTGAGGTTGCAACACAGCTACTGAAGTGGAGAAAAAAATACTTTAAAAACAAACAAACAAACAAACAAACAACTATAACTAAAGAAATGTGTATTTGTATACATGCAAATGAGCAAACTTTACTGTAGAATCCACCTATTACCTTTTTTATTTTCCTCCAATGCTAATCTGACAAGAACTCATAATATTCTGAATAAAAGGATGATGCTGACTGAGATGCCCAGGTTTTTATTAACAGGCAAAATGACTTAATGTTATGGACATTGGTGATTTACATTGTTTGTCCCCAAAAACAAGCTGATTGTTGTAAAGTATAACACAATCCAGTTCCCTTCAGGAGCCCAAAATAATAATAATTCTTGCACTATCTCACATCTTTTTAAAAGGTGCAGATGCCCACAAGCCATTTTAGAAGTGTAAGTCTCCCCAAATCTCAAGAATTATGCCAGATAAAAAGGCATACAGTTAAAATCTGTATCTCTAAAAATGTTCCTTTGAATAAGCAAAATGCATGCATATAGTTTAATGACTCTATTGAGCTTTTATAGACCTGGGCACAAGATAAATAAAAAATGACATGTATAGTTTCAGCACAACTTTTGATAAAACAACCATATAAACATTGTTGAGAAAGCCAGTCACTTTTAAAAAAAGTCTCAACTTCATTAAAAAATTAAATACAAAATCAAATGTTGAAAATGCATTTTAAGAAAATTATACTTGGAAACATAAAATCAGAAGGTTTGAGACCTGGTAAAGACTTTTGGGAGGTTATCCTTATGCATATTTTCTGGGTTTTTTTTTCTAATTATTGTGTTGAATTTTCAGTTAACCATCATAAAATATAGAATTTTATCTCTTTGATTCCATGAGTTTTAGTAACTATGAGTTCTATAACCAACATTGTCATCATCAATTTCTAGAACCTTCCAATCATCCCAGAGACTCCTCATGTGTATCCACAGACCCTCCTGGTTCCCACACCTGGCCTTAGGTATCCACTAGCCCACTTTCTGTCTCTGCAGATGGATGTTTTCTACACTTAGAATCATATAACACATTGTCTTTTGTGTCTGACTCTGTGACTTGTTATGATTTAAGTTCCTCTCTGTTGTAGGGTCTGTGTAAAGACTGTGTTTCCTTAACTGTTTGAGATTCCCACAAGTTTGTGGTTCCCAAACTTGCTCTCTCTGCATGTAAAAATGTCCTCTGTCCTTGGATGATAGACATTCTGGCCTCATCCTCACAGGTTCTACTCATGGCAGAAAGAGATGTCAGTATTCAAGATGGCAATGTCTCTGTGTGAGGAACATCAAAGATAAAGCAACTATCACTTGGTTAAGCAGGAAGCTTGTTCCTTGTTATTTTTCAATCCTCTCTTGTAAACTTTCATGAACAGAGAACCCCAGCTACCCAAATTCAACATCTTTGGAAATGTAAGTATATTTACTCTGGTCATATTTTAGCCTTCTTTATTTATTTACCTATCTTTCTTCCCTAACCAGCCTATGAGATTGCTGATGGCAGTAAATGCCCCAAAGGACAGGGTCATAACTGACACAGAGCCCTTTGACTACAAACATATCTCCACTCAAGTCGTTTGCTTTGTAAATAAAGAAACTCAGAGAATATAACTCTTCTGAGCTCTCACAGGCTGTGAGTAATGAAGACAAGTAGATATTGTAGGATTTGTTTACTCCTATTTTTGGGACCCATTTGTGATAAAAACGAACTCCAAGTTTTACCTTTTCTCAAATATCCATTATAAAGTTAACTATAATACTTTGCAATCTCCAGGGAATCTAATGAAGGCATCACTCTAATTATCCCATTTGGTTACCGTTTTATCAAGAATACCTTGGTGACTCAGGCTTGCAATGTCACCTATTTTAATTAAGTCTCAGGAAATGCAATTTGGCAATCCAACTTAATTCAAAAGGGGGGAAAATTATTACAAATTTGACAATTCAACTTAATGAGAGCAGACAAATTATCCTGAAAATAGGTTTTTAATGACAATAAGATCCACTTTTTCAGTCAAAAAGAATTAGCTGCTCCTAGATAGTAAATATTTGCAAAATAGACATAAGCCATAAATTTCCATGGACATTCTAATCATTTAAGTATTTTAAATCTCAGATTTTTGACAGAATTTTTTATTTACATATTGATCCAAGATTTAACATACTAATCCCATTAAAGTAAAGGAAGAATTAGGAGTATGAGGTAGTAAATCACAAAATTTGTCTTAGAATTAAAATCCAAATACTTCCTCCCACTGTGTAAACACAAGTGGCATGTTTCCATCAATCCTTAAACTCTCATATACAAAATAATAATCTCATTATATTGTGGTGTAGATTAAATAATATATTACAAGTAAACAATGATAATAATTGCTACAATTAAAAATAAATTCATCATTTTAAGTATTATAGAATTGAGGTAATTCTTTGTACTTGTTCTTTATTATTACTTTTAGACATTGGTATACATACTGGAATTTCTGTGAGATATCACATTTCCACATTCTATTCTTGGTCTATCAACATAAAATGTTCCAACATTTCAATCCCAGATTGCTATTGCTTTGTCAAAAAGTACAAATAGTTCTTTTCATCTACTTGCTCAGATGCTCAGATCAGACAATTTGGTAAATATGTAAGGTGACTGAATTTATAAAGCAAGGTCAACCTTAAAACTTCTTCATTGTGTTTCATGGTACTTCTCTTACTGCAAACAAAAATTGGGCAGAGTCATTTTGTTCTGCAAGTTCAATTCTAATGTATTCTCATTGATATTTTGATGTATCTTATCAGAAAATCTAATTTCATGAAAAAGTGGAAAATTCAAATGATAGTTTAATACAGATTAGGAAATACTGGAAAGAGAGAGGTTAAGGGAGAGAAAGAGACAGGAAGAGAGGACAAAGGAGAACGGAAAGATTTTTGTATGGATGTGGAGAGCAGCTTTGCCCTGCTCTGAGCTACTTTATGAAATATAGAAAAGTGTTTTCAGGCTGTACCTAACCTTGTGTTACTCCATTTTATAAAGCAGTGGTTTGGCATAAACTCCACTTTAAGTGCTGAAGTAGAATGACTCTATACCTTGTTTTTGCCAGTAAAGGACCACCATATGGCTAGCAACCCTTAAGGCACAAACTGATAAATATATCTAATGTGCTAATAAAAATGACCACCTGTGAATTTATCCAATTAATCAAAAGCACATGGGTGCATGGTTGTAAAACACTCTATCAGAAAAATCAGAGCTTCTCAAACACACCAGATCATCAAATGATCCTGACTAGAGATCCATAAAGGCAGGACCACTCTGAGACTGGACATAATGGCATCCTGACCCCATTCCCTGATCACTCATCAGGAACTTTGCCTTGGAAAATCCCCTACAGTGGTTAACTTCTGAATCTCTGTCTTTGGACTTCAGCACAGGTAACAGGTAGTTTGCTAAGGAAATATAACATATCCTGTCGACTTAAGGCAGAATAGGGTGCAGGTAAATTGCCTTTTTTAAAGAAATAGTTTGTTGGGGCCATCACAGTGGGCCAGTTAATAGAATTATTCCCTTAGCATCATGTTCCTATCATTAATGTCTTCCTGTTCTCTATCACAGATGCCTATATTTTTTTCCTAAAAAGCCAAATCAAGGATTTGAGGATCAACACATTTGTGGCCAAAATAGCTCTTACTCTCATAGAACTTCTGGGATTCTGTTTGGTTTTGTTAGCCATTCCAAGCAGGGATGACTGAAAGCATATGTGATGTAAATGAGTGATTTCAGGGTCTTGTTCAAATGGAATTAGGGCAAACATTCCAGAACTCCCACAGGGAGCTAAGGAAGTTTTTGTTTGAAACCAAGTTGGCTGCTCCTGCCCAGGCCCTAACTCTTTTATTGTGCTTCTCTCCTGAGTTCCCTGTTTTGGGGCACCTGTTCATCTAGTTGGCATAACACCTTCAGATTCAGTCCTATAGTAATTTATTCTAGGAATGGGGTTCATAGGGCACTGTCAAGAATTTCGACAGAATGCAGAAATAATTTCATAATAAGTGCTTTTCAGCCATGAATGAGAAGTTATTGCAAAGGATACTGTAAAAATGTTCTTTCAGTAGTCCATGTAAGATGTAAGGAAATCTCTTAGGAAAGACGAAATGTTTGGATAAATGTTTCTCTCATCTTGCAAACTATATTTTACAACTGGGTAGTTTTCTCCTGGTAAGAACAAATTTCTCTCATAGGAGGTTGAATGACCTCCTTTAAAGAAAATCAGAAAGAAGGAGAAAAAAAAAAGGTATAACATTCTAAAAAAGATACAGAACTACAAAACACCACAATTTTTTTTCTGCACCCACACATACATACACACACTCACAAACACACACACAGGTAAGTTAAGTTACTATCGTTATTTCAAGTAAATGCAGCTATGTTATAAATAAGTTAAATTTTCCTTAATCATTCATCTTTTTATTTGCTCTTTAATCTATCACCAATGTCAATATCTTGTTTGTTTTTGTGCAACTGCCCCAAATTTCAAATTGCTTGACTAAGATTTGCTACTTGTACTTTTTTCATCAGTATTCATTTAAGACCTCATTTAAGTATCTAGCAATGTGAATGATTTTAAAACACATCTTTAATATGAATTGGAAGAAATGTTATATGCAAGAGGAAACCCATCCATCTGTGATAGCTCTGGAAAACACAGTCATACACAACCAGTCAGGATAAATTGGTGTCCTGTCACCCAGAGAGGTCACCTCATATTCAATGGAGTGTTATAATAATGTATTAATCCCAAGAAGAAAGGAGTCATAATCATCTGTGCTGTCTATATAGCAACACAGAATTCTTTAATTTCCTATGGTAGATTTGCATAAGGTAATAATATCACGTTTTGTCTGTGAAGATGTTTAACAGACTCCATCACAATAGGGATCTCATAATTGTGACTTTTCTTTTCCTCCATACAAGCAGGTTAGATTCTTTAGTGGGCTCTTTTCTTCCTCTTGTCAAGCCTTCTCTAAGCATCTGTCATTATTTCAACATCTGGAGGAGCAGATAAGCTTCTCCACTTGGAACATTGCAGTCAGCAACTTTCTCCAGGAAACTAAATTTGTCACTTCTGCAATGCATCTGTCTTCTGCAGCTTTTGACTTCCTATCCCCAGGCTAGACTTGGAAATCAGTCCTCCAAGTTTGTGAGGCTGCTGGGCTATGGACTAATTCCACTAAAGAAAAAAAAAAAAAATGCATGACAAAGGGTCGAAGGATCATGATTAATTCAAATTAATTTCTAGAACAGCAGGAACTCATCTAAATATGATATAAAGATTTAATCTTAACCTGAAGCCTCTCCAGCTGTTACACATGCTTTTCTTCTTAAAGAAATATTGAACACTACTCTGTATTTTCTCCTAACAATGGCTTGTACAGTTAGGGTTCCTCTTTGATTTGAGGGTAAGGTCATATTTTCAGATTGAACATAAAACTACTAGTTGATAATTTGGGGTATGATATGAAATAAATTTGCATGGCTGTCTATGGAGGATCACCATTCTCTCTATAACATATACCCTTGATAAGAAGAGTTATAAGAGCAAAATAATTACCCAGCGTGCAACTTTTCCAGTTGCCTGAAAATATTATGCAGTATCTAGAGGCACTCTTTCTTTTAAACTTCATTAATATCTCATAATTATCAAGGCACCTGAATCATATGTCAAATATGAGAAATTAAAGACAGATTATTATATAGGAATGTAATGTATGCAAAGCTTGTGTAATCAGTCCTGGTATAAATAACTTATCCAAAAGAGGAGGAAATTCTTTGCTAATATTCTGCTTTTGTATTTTCTTTCTAAAGCCTCCTTTTCTAGACCTCATTAATATTTTTCTTACCAAGGTTTAAGTGTGACGTTTTTAATACCTAAGTACAGTTTTGGCATTTTCTCCCCAAATCTCAGAGGCCACTTGCTTTATTAGGTAAAAGTGCTCAGGTTGATTTTTTTTTTTTTAATAGATGAGGGTTACCCCTTTCAGATTAGGAAGGTCAAGGGTGAATACATTAAAAAGATCACATTTTCCTTTTCTATGATGATTACTGTACCACAGATTTGCTAGGATAGCTATGTTAGAAATTTTTATGTGGAGCACAGTGGCCCTCAAATTGTCTTTATTTTTTCTTTCACAGCTTGGTGTACTTGGGGTAGCACTGGGACTCTTCACACTGCTTCTTCATATTGATTCTTTCACTTATATGACTGTTGTGAAAAGGAAAACTAAATGTGAATTTTCAAAGTCAGAACGATTAGTACTTAAAACTTACCTCTAGAAGTTACTGGCTGTGTATGTGCAATTAATTAACCTGACTACATATTATTATCTTCAAACATGTGATAATAAATTATAGGATTTAGACATTAGAGGATATATTCCATAAGAAATCTTGTCTATGAAGTAGAAGTCAAGGATAACCCTGAGTTGACACATTGTCTTAAACTCCAAAGTATCTTAACCCAGGATTTATAACTTTCATTGGATCAGTTTGGCTACAAATTATATTGAGGACATCTTCACTAACCCTCAATGTTTTAATATTATTTCATTTGGATCATAGTTCCTGAGGGCAGTGTCTCTTCTCATTTATTTCATATTTTTGCTTACAGTCTATTTAAAATTATATTCCAGATGTATTAGAATGGCCAACTATAAATTTTAAAGATGAGCAAACCAAGATGAAATGAGATGAAAATTATATTCTTCAGGTTAGAAAAGCTACTTTGACAGAGCAAGGGAGGAAATGCAATTGTAACTCCGAGTAAGAAGTTTTCTTTTGCATATATTCACTTATGATTTAAAAAAAAACAAAAAAAAACTTTTAATAAAAAAACCCATTAATGCCACAAAATATTATGTATTTGATAATATATAAATACATGAATGCCTGTTGTATATGTTATATATTGTATGTATGTATATGCATATATGTATGAGTATATATGTGCACATATGTTTGTATGTATGTATATATGTATGTGAATATATATATATATATATATATATATATATATATACACACACACACACACACACACACACACAAACAATGTCACAGAAAATCAATGCTATGACTTACATCAGAACCCCAAAGGGAAAATAATAATTTGTTATTTATTTGTAAAATAATCATTTTGTTAATAGTCACATATATGTTTTAAATTTATCATTATATTTTAAAGATACACAAGAAAACCCAAGAGTATGCTTTAACTGAATAGAACATATTGTAGTATAGATATTCTGTGTTTTAAATACTATACTACCTAGTCAGAGATAGCCTATGAGATTTCACACTCTATTAGCATATAAGTGATACTATCAGTACAGTATTATAAGACCAATTATTCAGAATGACTTCATTTAAAATCAGGAAACATAAGGAAATGGAGCTTAGTAAACATGGAGTTATCTACCATAATTGAAATAATAGATTGTAGATTGAAGAGATAAATGAGAACCTGAAAAATTTTACAAATTTTGACACCACATGAAAGAAAAATTAAGCCTCATCAATGTCTAAAAAAGATATGTGAGTGATTACAATAAATAATGTTGACACTAACAACAATCATCATTACCACCAATAACATGTTTAATGCTTCTTAAGTGTCAATCATGCAGCTAAAACTATGATTATTTCTATCCATTCTTACTGGTACACTGTAAAATAGACATAATAATATTTCTAATAGATAGACATAATAATAATATTTCTATTTTATAAGTATAGACCAAGAAATTGAAAGACAGAGAGAGTAAGTTCCTGGCCTATAGCTCTGACTAGTTATAAATAGGAAGAATCAGAACCCAGGAGCCTGATCATTCTTCATCACTGTATTCTATGGAAGCAAAAAGAATGAAGTCCCGTGGTGTTTTTACAACATATTGTGTATTTACAAGGCATATCCTTCCTGCTCAGTGTGCAGGGAGGACACAAGCACCCTCCCCTTGATTATATACAGAGTGGTCCAGGCCTATGTGCTATGATAAACCATCCATAAACATTTTCCACCTCATGTTGCTAATTAATATCTGAAGACTAAAAAATAGTGGACAAGAGTTGGTCTACATTTATTTGAGAAAGTACCACACCCTGGAAATCTAGGGCCACCTAGTCTGTATAGAGATAATATGTCGATAAACACACTTCTTGAAATAATACACACACATACACACACACGCACAATTTTATAGCTGTCTGTATCTTTGCATTTTGCATATTGTCTCTTTATAATATCTTGGCGTTTATATACAATGTTATTACATGACAAGATTTTAAACAGCAAAATTCTGGGAATTACTGATTAAGTGATTTTATTTCCCAATTTAGAATGTAATGGTAAAAGAATTCTTTAAAATTAAAATAGCCCAAAGAGCATTTACTTAAATGCAAAGTGAATTATCCATCTCAAAAATGGTCTATGCTTATGGGGTGAAGATTGTCCAAGAACACTGTGAAAATACACCGCTAGAACATGTGGAATATACACATTTACAACGTGAGTAAAACTTTAACATCTACATTTTTAATATTATTCTAACATGACAAAGTTAATTATTTAAAAAGTTGTAAGCATTCAGCGTATTTGAGTTAGAGTGTATACTGACCACAGCTTAAGAGGAAAAATAGAAAAATCTATCCAGGCAGAGACATTGAATTTGTAGTATAATTTCTCATTGGGGAACCACAGGTAAAAATACAAAATAAAACATAAATTTAAAAACAGAGGAGCAAACAGCTGCCCATGATTTCCTGAAGTTAAACAGTGCTTTAGCTACTGCTTAGATCACCCTCTCTTTCTCCTGCTGCTTTTTAAACCAGCAAAAAAAGATCGGTAAAAGATCTCTGGAAGTGAGAGCAAGTTGCACTAATGAGTCTCCTGATGCTGTCCCAGTGATAGGCACAGCAGAATCCCATCAATAAAACATTAAGATAAAGCACCCACGGCCCTGAAGGTAGCAGCCAAATCTCCTTCCAGGGAGTTGCATTTTGTGTCAATTAGAGAAGAGACTTCAAGAGATGAAATTCACTTTGCTGGGGCTTGTAGGACACCTCCGGCAAGCATTAGCACAAAAATCACCGTCATATCTTTTGCAACTCTTAGGTTCTAACGCAATGAGCGGCCCTCTCATTTCTCATTGGTGTACTGTTCTAATTTACTCACCCAGACTTGCATTTAAGCGCCACCTGAGCTTGTTGGACACTCAAATGGAGCAACAGTCATGAGTCTTTTTCAATCCTGGAAGTATTTTCTATATTTATAAGTAAACCTCTTCATTCATTATTCCCGTTTTTATTTATTTAATTTTTATCTATCTATTTATATTCTGCTTCCATCAGGAGCATTTTAGGACAACTCTGGGAGGTAAGATAAGAATTTTTAAAAATATTTATTCACTAATGCTTCCATAAATAAATTTGAATTTGGGGTGTCCCCTGGGGCACCTCTCCTACATTTGATTCTTGAATTCCAATAAAAGACAACAGGGAAAGAAACAGTATTAACTCTAATCCAGTCTGCTTCTTTATTTGTTACAGCAGCAAATTATTCCAGAGTGTAAATGCCAGGATGTTCTGTGTAAATGCAAATTGTTCTGTGAGCATTGGTATATTTCTACATTTTAAAAATTACACTTCAACTAAAGGGGTTTTGTTTAAAGGATTCCTTCTTTTGATTAAAATGTAGACAGAATTATAAAATCCTGTGGTTTCACTTTTGGAAATTTCATGCACTTAATTTGCAGTAAACTAGTATTTATTTTATGTTTTCAAAGAATAAACAAATTTACATTTTCTCATGTAACTTTTCACATTAGGAAGAGCTAGGAATATTCAGGTGTGTACAACTCATTTTGCTGTCACATAAGTTGATGATAGGATTTCCATGTTCTAAGATATACTCACATTAAAGAAGTAGCAAAGCGATAGACCAATCAAGCATTTTAATCTCAAAAGGACAACAGGTTCATGAACAAAGCCCCTTATTTCCACTCATCCTTCAAAGTAGCAAACTCAGATGATGAGACTGAATCTCAGCCCCCTTCCCCAGAGGCTGGGCACTGCCAGCAGTAACCTCTCACTAGCAATAGGTCCTTTACCTTTGACACATCCCAAGATCCTGTCACCATGAGCAGATGAGGACTCACTCCGTGCATTCTTTCCCTTCTTGCCGGACTGCACCTGTGAGAAAACAATTTGAAACTTGAGAATTTTAGAATGAGAAACAGCATCTTGTTATCAGGGTTCCTCATTTTTATATATGATAGAATACATTTTGTCTGAGCACTGAAGATGCCAAGGTATTTATTTGACTTAAGTAGTCATTTGGGACCAGAACTGAATTTAGGAAACACATTTCAATAATTTTCAGTTTAGAAAGTCTTTCCATACATTGTGGTATGTTTTTGAAATTTAGAAGAAAATGATGAGATTAGATGATTTTATTGTTAGTATATTTGAGACTTGAACATGGGCAAGAAGGAAGGGAGGTAGTCCATTTCAGACCAAAATTAGTTCTTTATTAATCAGAAGATCATATGTTTTCAGTCTCTGTAATGACTCAACATGAGAAATCTCTCCATTCAATGTCCTCTTCAGATACTGGAAACACACACACACACACACACACACACACACACACATATATATATATATATATATATATACACATATACATACATATATATAATAACATATCACTCAGTGCTTTAGGAACCAGTGATACCATGTCTGCTCTGCACTTTGCTGGATACATAGCTCTGGCAAAGCAGAAATAATCCATATGCTAATAATATCTATTGTTCATTGGAAAGGAAGAATAAAGATATACTTATAGTAAATACCTTATTATAAGCTAGAACTCTAATAAGATTTTTTTGGGGGTAGGGCATAATTACAACTTGAAATGAGATATGAGTGTTCCTGGAACTGATTCAGAGATCAAGAAAACCTCCCTCTGAGGAACTGCAGTTAAACTAAAGCCTAAAGTTGAAATACAAATTGGCTCATCCTAAAACCAAACCAAACCAAAACCAAAACCTAAAAGCAAATGAAGGTAAGAAAGTAGTTCACACGGACAAAATGACCAATGTAAAATGTAATTTTAAGGAGGACAGCGTACTGAGGAATTATAAGGACATAGAAATAACTGGAGAGTTTTCAGAAAAGTGAGTGATATTAGAGTATATCGGTACCAAGTATGAAGATCAGTCTGCATCAAATCTTATTTCAAAACCAATTCCCTTAATTTCCATCCCACTTCTAAGGCCTGTTAATTCATAAAATCATTTTCCCTTTTTGTGCATCTGACATGGAAAAAAAATTACAACTCGGAGCCCTTAACATATTCGTGCATTACCCACACCAATCTGGTTCTTTTCTTGAAAACTTTCATTTTGATGTGTAATCAAAACCATTGGCAGATGTGGCCAACTAAGGAGAGTTAAGCAAATTAAACCATATTATATGAAGACATGATGCTCTGAGCCAGCGCGCAGTCCTTATCATCAAACAGTTTGCAGCAAGCCTGTATTTTGCAAGTTTCACTATCTCAATCTGTATTTGCCCTGAAACCTTCCTCGGGCTCTGTCTACATTGTCAAATGGAGAGTTGAGCGATCACCCCAGGATGGGTATCCATGGAGACAGGTCAGGTCAAATGAGTCCCCTTTTCCCAGCTTCTCCTCTATAATAGCCTCCTGTCTCCTCTCCAATTTGCCTGCATCAACAGAGCCTGAGGGCAGTGGTGAGACGAGCAGGTACTCCAAACGTGCCTCAAATAATATTACAGAATTTAAGGTCCTGTCTACAAAGCATATTTGACCCACAACATTTCAGGGCTGCAGGAGAGGGTGAGCAATGGCACTCCAACTTCTTTTTGTTATATTTGAGGAAATTGAGGCTCACATGGCATTACAGAGGCATTCCCTAGTGGAAGCAAAACTAAATGTAAATATCTGGAGCCCTTACTTCAGAGCTTTGCCTGCACGTCTGTACATTGTGTTTGGGATCCACTCATTCCAACAACCCTTTAGCGAGAACTCAGTATGTCTCAGTTCTAGAAGGATTTCTGTAAGAGGGTCAGAGCTAGCTACCCCCAACTTGCTCTATACTAATGATTGTGATCACAAGCTACATGTAATCCTTCTAATTACTATAGTAGGAAGGACAAATACTTATTAATATTATTATTACCATTACTATCATTTATACTGGGGATTAAACCCATGGATTTAATAATACCACTGAGCTATAATACCACTGAGCTATATTACCAGTTCTTTTTTTTTTTTTTTAATTTTGAAACTGGTCTAAGTCGCTGAGGTTCTCACAATATTACTGAGACTGACTTTGAACTTCCAATCCTCCTTCCTCAACCTTCTGAGTTGCTGAATTTATAGGTATATACCACTGCACCCAGCTTGAGAACACCACTGTGCCCAGTTTAAGAACACCTGATTATTATCCCAGTGAGTATTTAAAGAAAAAGCAAAAAAGGTTAGAAGACTTAAAGTTTAAATAACTTCTCTCAAAATCATACAACTATGCTATGTGGTACATATAATTTCACTCTCAGTCTGAAGTTCTAGAACATGCACCACATCTAATGATTTGGATATTCTTTTGAAACAAAAAGATTAAATGACATATTTATTTTGATATTCAAGGATTCTTACTATGCATCTGGTGTTGAATTTCTTACAAAGGATACCATGGGAAACAAGATCCATGTATCCCCTATATTTTCAGACCACACAGTCCAGTACGTAATTGTACCAAGATGTAATTGTCCTTGTTGGACCCAGACAAATTTACAGGCAGAAAGTTACGAAGGGGGAGAGCTGATACCTTCCTTTGTGAGACAAGAATTTTCTCAAGGACTTTATAAAAGCCCCAAAGTGATGTCTTCTTATTATTGATTTATTTGTTCATTTGATTATACCAGGGATTGAACCCAGGGGTGCTTAACCATTGAGCCACATCCCCAGACCTTTTTATATTTTATTTTGGGACAGAATCTCACTAAATTACTTAGAGCGTCCCTAAGTTGCTGAGGCTGGCTTTGAACTCACGATCCTCCTGCCTCAGACTCCTAACCTGAAGAAATTTCTTCTTTAATACCACTTTGCAGTCTTTTCCTATACAGTTTGCACATGCATAGATTTCTGTAACAAAGTTTATCTTTAACATGTAAAACTTCAACAATTTAGATAAAATTGTGTGAAATGAAGTTGCCCAGCCGGGGCATCTCCACTAGTGAGCTGATGCCAATTCCTGCCTAGAGTTCTCAGGACTAATGAACTTTGTATCCCAGTAGCTTATATAAATTTCTCCCCTTTTAATTTTAAAACATTTCCACACCTCAGCCTCCTTGAGTACCCCCACAGTTCATGTGTATTCCCATTGCAGTGTTCTGTCATTCTCAAATAAACATCATCACTCTTTGGAGATTTTCTCTTTGATGTTTATTTAGATTGAGTGAGAATTACAATCAAATTTATTTAATTACTAAGATAACTTTTAATTCCCCTTTAGGTACAATTAGGTACTAAAGATTAATGAAAAGCACTTTAAAGCAGGGTAACAACAGCTCATACAGGGATGCCAGGAAAGTTTTGTCAAGATAAAGCTTAATGGAAGAGAGACTTGACAACATGCCTTAGCCTATTTCTGTTGCTATAACAAAATGCCTGGAAGCATATAATGTGTAAAGCACAGAAAGTTAATTTTCGCAGTACTGGAATGTGAGAAGTCCAGCATCAAGCCACCAGCAGCTTTAGTTTCTTGATGAAAGCCCCCTTTCTTGCTTCCAAGATGATTCTTTATTGCAGCATCTTCCAGAGGGACTGAATGCTGTGTTCTCACATAGCAGAAGAGGAAGAAATGGTCTATATTAGTCCCCTCCAGTTTTTCCAAAGCACTTATCAATTCATGAGAGCTGAGCTCTCTTTACTTAATCATTTACTATAAGGCTCCATCTCTTAATCCCACCAGGATGGAGATTATATTCCACCATGAATTTGGGAGAAGACACAAACGTGGAAACCATAGCACAACATAAAAATAGAAGTGGAAGATTGGAAGCACAAGAAAGAGTGGTTAATAAGACTGGGTTGGAAAAGGGCTTAGTGCAGATGAGGAACAGAGATGACCAAGGTGACCACAGAGTACCACAGAGACAGGTGCTACAGAGCAGGGCAGAAGAGAAACGGAGAGTGCAGGCAGAGTGTGAGGGGGCCTTTCTTGCTGCTGAAAGGCTTTGGTCCTTCTCCTGAAAAATGTTATGCTTCTGTTGAAAATTTCACTAGGGAACGATCACAATGAGATTTCTACTTGGGGAGAAAAACTCTTAGATTTATATGTAGCAAATCAATCACCAAAGAGCAAGAGGGACATTTCAATTGCCCAAATTGTATTCATTCATTTATTGTCTTATTGCATCCTGAAATATGAATGCAGAAGGGCAAGTAGGTTTGGAGAAGGCTCCAGAAATCACAAGCTTTTAAATGCCATGGAAAGATCAAGATGTGTTTATGCTTGAGAAGGAGAATCAGGAGAAAGGAAGGTATGTTGAGGAGAGAAGAAATAGAAGGAATGAATTGAATTTCCAGAGAAAAGCATTTCAGCTTAGTATTTCAGAGTCTTTATTCTACTCAAGAGATAATTAGTGATAGAATTGTGTTTTCTGTCCCCAAAGATATCCCAGGATGCATTATATATTTTCACTTTTTAGATGCTGTCCTGTTGATTCCATATCTAAAAGGGAATTTTGGACCTTGTCCTCCTCCAGAGTGTGTTTGAAAGCCAAGATTCTTCATTTTCTTTAAAAATCCAATGTGTCAACACCAACTCTCCCAGCCCCAGAGATTGTGTAATATAGGTTAGTTTTGGATGTGATTCAGATAAAATCATCAGATCTCATTTTCAAAGTGAGGGCTATCTTACCTTCATAAGGTTGGACACATTTTTTCTGCACAGAAGTCATGACTGCTTCAATTTAAACCTAGAACTGGTGACCAACCAAGAGTTTAGCTTCAAGAAAGCTTCAATTTTAAAAATATCTACATCTCTTTATGTTCTAGTGTACCAGTGATGAATGAAATGCTGCTGTAAGAAACGTATTTATTTATTTTAGATACTGGGATTAAACCCAGGGCTCCTTAACCACTGAGACACACCCCCAGCCATTTTTATTTATTTTTAAAAAATTGAGACAAGGTCTTGCTAAGTTTCTCTAGGCCTTTCTAAATTGCTGAGACTGGCCTCAAACTTGTGATCCTCCTGCTTCAGCCTCCTGAGTCACTGGGATATTAAGGTCTTTTTTTTTTTTTTGTAAAGGGGATTGAACTCAGGGGAACTTGACCACTGATCCACATACCCAGCCTTATTTTTGTATGTTATTTAGAGACAGGGTCTCACTGAGTTGCTTAGTGCCTCACTTTTGCTGAGGCTAGCTTTGAACTCACCATCCTCCTGTCTCAACCTCCCAAGATGCTGGGATTATAGGTGTGCACCACTGTGACCAGCTGGGATTTTAAGTTTTAAAAAGATATTACCTAGAAACTTAAATTCAAAATAATTGTTTTTCCTCCCCGTGCTTTGGTTCAGTTTTCATTATCTCTCAATTGACCTATCAAAGACTTTTCTGTTTCCTTCTCCTTCTCCCTTCTTTCTTCCACATTAGTGCAAAAGTGATCTAACACAGAGATATCTTTGCACCTTTCCATAAGACACATGTACAGTATTTTTTTTTCATGGTTTTGAATGTAAACCCTATATAGTTCTATCTTTGCCTCCTATAATTTTGACCTCATATACCTAATCACTCTTATGCACATTTCTCTCTCTCTCTCTCTCTCTTTTTTTTTTTTTTTTGGTACTGGAGATTGAACTCAGACATAGTCAACCACTGAGCCACATCCTCAGATCTATTTTGTATTTTATTTAGAGACAAGGTCTCACTGAATTGCTTAGCATCTATTTTTGCTGAGACTAGCCTGAACTCACAATCCTCCTGCCTCAGCCTCCCAAGCCACTGGGATTACAAGCATGTGCCATGCTACCTGGATTACATCTCTTTTGTTTTCCTCATTACAATATATCCAAGGTACTGTGAACTGCTTTTCATTTATTTTTCTAAGAAAAGGTAGTCATTGTAACTAGAAGGTGTTCAAGTAGAAGCAGTAGTAAATATTATCATAAATTAGATATATAGATTAGATATAACATAATCCTTCAATTTGTTATTGTTATTATTATTTTTGTTGTTAACTTATAATAAAAGCATTGGCTTCCATTTGAGGATTTGAATAAACCAACATGCAAATAGATAATTTATACAATTAACTGCAATTTTTTCATAGTTATTCAACATCTAGCTATTGAAGGAATTTCCAAGTGTTAATCCATAAATGTACAATGGGCAATAGAAGAATAAGTAATAGCCTCCTGTCAAGAAGATTAATCTTTCTAGCGCATCATAACATTAAATATTATAGAGATAAGTATTATTGAATATTTCTTTCTCTTTATTCTCTTCCTTTTTAATTTTCCTTCTCCTAAGGACTACACAAATATAATTGCCTTGGAAATTATCGATAAACAAACTATCTCCAAATGAAAATTCACTGTTTAAATAGTGGCCTTTCTTAATATTTCTGTTAAGGGCTGCCACAGCTGCCAGAATAGAAATGTGGGTTTTTAACCTTGTTTTGATTCAGTCCCCTACATTGTAAGGAAGTATACCAAATGGACTGTATCTTTGAAGTTTTGCCTCTGCCATCTGTATTCATTTTAATGTCATGCCATCGATGTGTCCCTTCAAATAGAGATCATTTCATTCTTAATATAGTCAGGTAGCCGAGAGTGCTATTCACCCTGGGAAACGCAAGAAGTGCAGAACGGGGAACCTTCTGGGTTGAGGAACAAAGTCCAAAGAAAACCCCTGGTGAGATTGTCAAAGGCAGAATGTAAGGAGATGTGAGAAGGTGCCACGTATTATCCAAAAGGAGGAGGAGTGATTGGCAAGGTCAGGCTATTTGCAGAGATAGCATTTGAGCCCAGTTTGATTGAAGCTTGAAAGCTTAGAAAAGTCAAAGGCCAGTGAGAGAGGGAAAAGAAAGAAAGGAAAAAAAAAAAGCCAAGCTTTTTCTTTATGGGAAACTTACTAATAGTCATAAAAATAATAATAATAAAAATCTGTTTTTGAGAAATTACATAAATGAATAAAGCATTGCAAAAGTAATCTAGTGCACAGGCTATAGAACATGTATTAAAAACATATCTAATTTTACTAGGTCAACAAAAAGATGAACTGGGAGAGAGAGCAGTAACAATATGCAGTGTCTAGTGAGGGGGGAGGAAAAGTCAACAGCTATAGTGAAGTGGAGTTTTTTTCCTATAACAGAGAAAGACAGGACATTGCAGGACATTGCCACAGGATCCCAATCTCTGCTACATCATCCAGACCTAAATGCTGTCCTTGCAGGCTATTAGGGGGTTCCTGGTCATCCTGCCTGTGCATGCAACAGCCTTAATTGAACACTCTTCAACAGAATCTATCCAGAAGGTGGCGGTTTCTAGAGTAGTCTCTGTTTGCAATTGACAGAGTTTTAGCACTCAAGTTTATGTGGTACTTACTAATGCCTGTGTATTTCGATAAAGACTAGGGGAAAATAGCCACCTTCAGGCTAATTCTGTGTGTTGAGCTAATCATGATAATATCTGTTGAAATACATAGATCATTTAATTTGCATCAGTCTTTAGTGTAGATTATATCACATCATCAACTTCTTTACATCATTTCTGTGTGGTTATTTTCATCTCCATATTGCAGATGAAGAAATTGAAGTTTCAAATAAGAAGACCCATTCATTCATAGTCCTATAGTAATGTAAGTTTAAAAAAAGTTGAACTCATAGAAACAGGAAATGGAGTGGTGATTGACAGTGACTTTGGAGGTGGGAAGGAGTGGAGATCGGATGGGAAGATATTGGTCTAAGTATTCAAAATTTTAGGTAGGAGATCTATCATGTTTTGATTTTGCTTTATTAATAATAGTATGTTTTGTATTTGAAAACTGCTAAGAGAATAGATTTTAAATGTTCTCACCACAAAAATAGTAAGCATATGAGAAGATAGTTATGTTTACTAGCCTGCTTTAATCATTTCTTAACATAAACATATCTTAAAATATTATTATACACATATATTACTCTATAACATATAAGAATTAATATGCACATATATTTCTTCATAATATATAAAAATTGTAGGTAAATTTTATCTTAGTAAAGATAAAAAAACAACCCTTTGATTTCAGATCTGTGTAGTCTGACCTGAACATAGCCTCGTGCCCATTCAGCTCTCTGCACGCAGTTGCTTTACCTCTTTGTATTTCTTGGGTTTTAGATTGAAATTTTATTCTAACCCTGTTATTTTTGGAAAGAAGCAAAATAGCAGAGTCTCTAGGACCAAAACAGGTTTCTTTTGTTGTTGTTGTTCATTTATTCGTTATTATAAAACCAATGAATGTCCAATATGAAAAAAATTGGGAAAATTGTAGAAGGAAAGCAAAATCATTTGCTCCTTTTTAAAAAAAAATCCATTGGTAACTATGTTACATTTGCAACATTCCATGAGTTTATGAAATCTTTTTATTAATTTAGAAACTCTTAATTTTATATACTTGTTAAAAATTCTGGCCATTTTATGACAAAGTTTACTCATGCAAAATTCTAATGACGGTGTAGTTTTGCCAAGTGTTGGATGTGGTCTGTTCTCCAAGGGTTCAGGTGTTGAAAGTGAGTCCTCAGGCTGGTGGTGTTGAGGTGGTCCCATACTTCAGGGTGGGCCCAGTGGGAGGTGGTTAGTCAGCCCCTCCCTCCTCTCTGATCTCATATCTAGCCATGTTCTGGCTTCCTCTCACACACATTCTGCCCACGGTACCTTCTTCCATGGTGTGGTGGAGCCAAGTGGGTGTTACTGAACCCAAGCCCATCCACTCACCCTTGGACAAAGGACCCAGTGAATTGAGGGCAAGTAGTTGAGTCAAGGATAAGGTGTACTCAGTAGGCCAACAAAGCTGAGAAGGTGGTGGTCTGGTGTCCTGAGAGTCATCTTAACTCAGGATAGATTTAAACTCCTTTTATCTTTAGGAGAGGGACAAAGAAGGAGGTTTGGGGCTGGGAAATGACCCATGACTGTAGACCTCTAGGCATCTCTACAGTGGTCTGGAACAGGATGTTGCAAAACCCACCAGCTAGTGATCTGTTCATTTGGCACAGAGTCATGACGACCCTTAAATATCAGAGACATATTAGTTCTTCTTATCCTGGTGTCATTGGTCTTGAAGGAGGAGGTGAGAGTTCAGGGAGCTGTGAGATATGTCAAGCTTTTGGCATTAGACTCAGACAAACATCCCTGAAATGACTCACATGCCTAGGTGCAAAAATCAGACTCAAATATTAAAGGCAGAGGTTCCAGGATATACCACCATATTTTTGTCCACTGTCTGAAGCCTGCACAGGGCCCAGTGAAGAACTAGTAATTTTGACAAAAGTTGCCTTTTGGTCGCCGAGTCCCTGAGTATAACCTAGGTAGCTCTTATCATCATAACTGTCACACATTAGAAGTATTTATACCAAAGCTAGTGAGAGACTAATAATATATTGCTCAGCTGAATTACCTCCCAAGTAGTGATTTTTTTTTTTAAACTAGGGATTGAACCTAGGGGCACTTAATCACTGAGCCACAACACCAGCCCTTTTTATGTTTTATTTTGAGTGATCTTCTTGCCTCAGCCTCCCAAACCCTAGGGATTACAGGTGGGTGCCATGGTGCCCAGTGATTTTTTTTTTTTTTGCACAATTCTAGAGATTGAACTCCAGACCTCACACATGTTAAGCAGAGCCACATCACTACCCTCAAATTAGTGGTGTTTAAAGTCAATGAAAAAAAGATTAACTTAAAGCAAGTGAGTCTTAAAGCAAGGAGCTTTGTTCAGTTTTTTTTTTTTTTTTCTCTGTAGCTGGAGCCCTCAACAGAAATGAGCAGATGTAGGCACAATGTCCTTGGGCCTCCAAATTTGTGAGCTAAGTGAACATTTTTCTTTCCAAAACATCCAACCTCAAGTATTGTGTTACAGGAACAGAAATAATGACCAATATGTTTTTGATCTAAGGATCAATAGTAATTGAATTCTCTGGTGCTAGCCTTCTATTGTTTTTGATTTATAAATTAACACATCTTGAAATTTAAGCTGTCATAAATATTCATAATTCAAAGAAATTTTGTATTGGTATCCTTACTATAGAATAGATTCTTGAGGAAAAAGCATATGAGAAAATGGTGAAGGTGTTCCTGCACCCGCTGTCTGACAGGGTCACAGCGTGGGGATGCTGCGGCAGGGCCACACCATCTGGAAACTGGAACCATAAGGAATGTTGAGTGTTTTGTTTATGATACTCACGATATGGATAACAGGGCATACGTCAATCAATAATAAAAGTACGTACAGCCTGAGATTGCAGGAAAATTCCCAGAATGAGAATAAGGATACAATGGAGACCTGCCATGAGGTGCATTTCAGTATCTCTCAGGATACAAAGAATGGTGTTATTCCTCAAACCTGAACAACAAGAAATATTTATCCCATGGTTAACAATTTACACTACTCCCCCCCAACCCGATCCTAAAGCCACAACCTGTACAACAGCCTAGCTACAGAAAAACAATTGCTGTGCCCACAGTACAAGGACCACCATATGTAGCTTATGGTATCCCTATTGAGGACAAGAGGCTAATAAAAATACATCCCCCCAACCAATAGACCCTCCTTTGCCTTACACAGAAACTTATGGTGAAAATGGGAAACACATAATTAATATAAATGAGTAATGGGTTGAGGTGTAAAGCCTGCCCTTTAGTTCAAGATTACAAAGACAAGAATTGGTGTGTTGGGCTGGGGATGTGGCTCAAGCAGTAGCACGCTCACCTGGCATACTTGGGGTGCTGGGTTCCATCCTCAGCACCACATAAAAATAAAGATGTTGTGTCCACCGAAAACTAAAAAATAAATAGTAAAATATTGTCTCTCTCTCTTTAAAAAAAAAAAAAAAGATTGGTGTGCTTTGACCAAGGATCAAGGAAGTTCTTTAAGAAAGCAGTTGAATAGGTCATATGAAAAAAGGAAATTACCTTGGAAATTAAAAATAGAATAATGTAAAATTCACATAGATATATTTTAGAGGCACTTCAGAGTAGTAGGCTTTTAAATAATAGACTTTCACTACTTTAAGTGTGTTTTACTGGGAGTTTAGAGTAAGAAAGCTTACCAATAATCATAAGTATGCTTTAAAGTTAAAGGTTAATGAAATAATTTAGGTATGCTTTAAAGTTAGAAGTGAATAATAAGTCAGGAGTCATGTAGTCTAGTTGCGTCTCCTAACACCTAGTGATTGAGGAGTAAATGTAAAAGCTTAATCATGATTGACTAAGGTTACAGAAAAATACTTTGAACAATGTACTCAATATCTTAGGTAATCAATGTATGTCAGAAAAGATTGTAACTCTTAAAAATTATGTAAATCAAAAAAGTTTCGGGCTTTGAAGCTATCCATTAACTACCTGAAAAAACACCTGTAAAAAAGGTATTAAAAATAAAGGTCCCTCCAAGGTTAGCAGAGATGTCTTCTGGAGGCTGATCATAACTTGCAACCTATTGTCCGGACTCTTCTTCTTTCGCTGATGCCACTCCTCCTTCAGGACCCCTGGAACCCTAATCCCCTGCCTGGGCTGGATCTCGGCAAGAAAAAACTAAAGAATATATTTAGTGTACTAGTATATGTTGTCAAATTGCTTTTCTATAAATACAGCAGTCATAGTCATGAGGCTCTGAAAGAATAGGTATTTAAAAGATCTAGCAACATGGGAAAGTCAAGAAAAAGAAAGCAGAGTAATACTCCATTGTGTATAAATGCCACATTTTTTTTATCCATTCGTCTATTGAAGGGCATCTGGGTTGGTTCCACAGTCTTCCTATTGTGAATTGTGCTGCTATGAACAACGATGTAGCAGTGTCCCTGTAGCATGCTCTTTTTAGGTCTTTAGGGAATAGACCAAGAAGGGGAATGGCTGGGTCAAATGGTGGCTCCATTCCCAGCTTTCCAAGAAATCTCCATACTGTTTTCCAAATTGGCTGCACCAATCTGCAGTCCCACCAGCAATGTACAAGTGTACCCTTTTCCCCACATCCTCGC